>NW_020954720.1:1051717-1125265 GCF_900497805.2 Vombatus ursinus | reverse complement strand
CAACAACAACAACAACAACAACAACAACAACAACAACAACAACAACAACAACAACAACAACAACAATTCTTTACCCCAAAAGACTTACTTTCTATGAGGGAAAACTATATCTGCACAGAGAAGTAAATACAGAGAAGTAAATGCATGCACACACATATGATACAAAGAAGTACATGTGTAGGAGCCCCAAGATCTAAGGGATTAAGAAAGGACTTATATAGTAGCTAGTACTTCAGCTAACTAATCCTTGAAGAGACATAGTGGTTCTAGAGGAGGGAGGTAAGAAAGGGGAGCATTGCAGGCATGGGGGACTGCTTGTGCCGAGGCACAAAGATGAGACAGTAAATGTCATTACCAAGGAATAGCAAGTAAGCCAGTTTGACTGGAATTTAAAATAACCTCTTTGTCTTGGCATCTAATGTTAATCTAAAGCTTTATGTGGAAGAGACAGTATAACCACTAGGATGAAAGGACTGTCAACCGTATCACTTATATGGAAATTATTAAATGTGTGAATCATCTCTTGCCCATTTTTTTTTCAATTCCTAGGAATTTTCTTCTTCTTATAAAAACACCTCCGGGTTATATCTCCTTACTTAGTGTATGGCATCTGTTTAACAAATGCAAACAAACTTTGAAACCAAAGAACAATTATGACATTAAAACAATTTCAAATTCTAAACCTTTAGAGAACAAGGGCTAACATTTTAGAGTCTCCTTTAGAGTCTAATATAATGCCTTAAACATAAAAGTTCAAGAAAGGTTCTTGAATGAGTCAATGCTTTTAGAATTGGATGAATAAATGAAAATTATATATAAATATATAATACACACACACATATATAACATTATTTATAACATTGATATATAGAACCCATTAAAATATAAATCATTGATAATCTAGAAAAACACCTAGATAAAGCCTATCAGCATGGCTAATGGGCCTGACTATATTCCTAGTATACTCTCAATGCCTTAAGAAGCTACATTCAAAAATATAACCCACTACACTCTGGTCCCTCAATAAGAATTGCATTGCTCAGATAGAGCTTATGCAAAAATACTATAGTATAGTAGAAAGAGCATTGAAGCAGGAATAGGGTGATGTGTATTTCAGGCCCTGCTCTGCCAGTAGTGTAACTGGTGACAAGTCATGACTCTTCTCTGCGTCTTAGTTTCCAAGCTACTCTATTTTCCCCTTTTCTTTTTCACAGTTTCTTTACTTTTCTTATCCTGGATATTGTTAATTTTCAAGGTTCAAAAATGTCCATGTTTTTCAATTTCAAAGAAATTATAAAACAGCAAAGATTACAGGTCATATTTTTAAACTTTATTTCTCTGCCCTGGTTTATTTCATTTGATAAGTTTCTCATAGCTATGTGATGCTACTGTATGATTCTTAATTGTGGAAATTTTGAAAACTTTTACTTTTCTTTTTGTTCATTCAATGACATTTACTTCATCAGCCTATGTATTAACACCTATAGTCATGGACAAAAAGAGGAATAATAAAAAGAGGAATCTTTTTAAAAATTGAGAAGCATTATAGAGCTGTTAAGATTTTGACCCTGTTCCCATAAAGCCTTGCATCTAGTCTCACCAATATCCCAGTGTGTGGTGAGCAAAACAAGTTTGGTTAATCTCTTCATGTTTCAGTTCTTCTCTACAAAAAGGGGGAAATCAAGTTTTCTTGCTATCTTTCTCATAGAGCAAATACTGAGGATTTTTGGCAATCAGAGATATGAAGAACTTTGAATTCCATAAAAGAAACAGATGTGCTAGTTATTATTTTACTCAATGCTACTTTGAGCTACTCCTTTAGAAAGGCTGAGTGACAATATAATCCAGCCGTGAAAAAAAGAGGAAAGAGAAATCTAGAGTTTGAGACTATTATCAGGTTATTAGGAGCTGGAAATAGATCTGAAGCCAGTACTTCAGTTAATTAAAGAATTTAACCCAAGTCAATTTCCTTTGATCAGGATATTGACCTTTTGTATGTATGTGAGTTAGATTGGCCTCAAATGCCCACTTTCTACTGAAAACATATCTCCAGCAACTAGTTTTTATTCTGGGGTCCCTTCTACTACCTAACAATTGAATGATTCTCTTCAGCAATCTAGGGAGTATCAGAAGCACAATGAAAAACAGAAAACAAAAACATTTTCAAAAAGTTTTATTTTTTTCATCTTGCTTGTGTTACTAGAAAGATTAGGAAGTGGCTGAGACCACCAGCAAAGAGCAGCTGTCTTATGAAACAGCAGGAAGGAGCCACTCAAGGAAGTAAAAGAGGAGTCTTAAATAAAGGTCTGTAACATGAAAGACTGTGTGTCTGCATGGGGGAAGGGGAGGGGCAGGGTCGATGATGGCTGTGAACTCCTGAAACTAGTAAATAAAATAACAAGGCAATATAAAATGGGAATTGGAACCAAATTCAGTCTAAACATAATATAGAAATATCCAAATAAAACAGCTCAAATGCAGAATGTTTTTACTTATTGCCCCCAAATAAGTTGTGAAATATATATGTATATATACATATCTGCAATATATTATATATAGACTATTTAAACTAATATTTGATGATGAATAATGTTAGTATTTCTGGTTAGTTATTTTTTTTGAAAGTCACTTTTCAACCAAATATGGGAAGCATAGGCCAAGAAATGGTTATTTCAAGCTCACACTCTTTAGTTTGTGACTTCCTTGAGGGTAGTGATGGAGTCATATCTAAAATTTGTATCTCTTTAGTGCTTAGCATAGTATTCATCATAAACAAGTGAATATTAAATGGCCGCTGTAGTGTATCAATGCTTTATCTGGTTTCCTTCAAGCTACAAAATACTGTGATTTTAATTGTGTTGTGGCTCTGAAACTATAAGCGCAGTGCAGTGGAGCACAGAAAGTTGTGGTTAGAAGTCAAAGGAACTACTAGGGACAGAGATAACCATGTCAGATGGAAAGTCAGACATTCAAAGTAGATGTGCATATGGCTGCTAAAGGGGGAAAAGGATTAAAGATGAAATTGGAAAGAGAACGATAGAGACATAAAGGAATTAGGTAATAGGGATGGTGAGCAGAGTCTGAAATATGGGTAACTAAAAATGTGTATATGTTCTCCAGAACTAAGGACTGATGTTTGATCTTTGGTATTTATTTATATTTTTAAATGACTCATATCAAAGGATATTAAATGATAGGACAAAAGGACTATATTGGCATTGTGTGATTGTTCTTTAAAAAGACAGAATTCATGCTAAGAGAAAAAATATTAAAAGAAAATAATTCACCACACAGTTACAGCCCAGAGAAAATCTACAAAATAGATTCCAGAAACATTACAATAAAAGGTTAGACAAAGTGGGAACCAGGAGAGGAAATGAGTTTTAACAGAAAGGAGAGAAGTTTACAATCCTGCATGACTCATGGGAGAAAAAAAGCTCACCCACATTGCTCCCTTTAAGAGTTTTTCCAGGTTTAACTAGCTCCAAGGAGAATCCCATATGGCTGTTAAAGAATTATATTATCAAATAGAAAAATAATAAGTATATTAAACCCAGTATATAATCGAGCTATTAGAAGGGAAGGACCATGTCATGTGTATATTATGCTCAGTGTTTAGCATCCTGTGGGCACTCCAAATGTACTAACAGCAATTTATACTTTGAGGGCATAAATCCAATAAGTACCTGAATAAATAATGCAGCCTTGGCATCTCTCAAAATAGAAAGCAAAAGGGCCATTAGAAGAGACATTATTGTAGTTTTATTGACTCATTCAGTAGACATTCTGAATGCCCAGCATCAATAACACAACCCTCACTGAAAGAATCTTTGAAAAAAAAAACCCTCAGATAATGAATTCCCACCAATAGCCATAGTGGGTATAAAAGATAATCATTATTCCTTATTTATATTTTCGTTTTTCCCATAATATGATATATGTTTATATTTCTATTTGTTTTCTTTATATTTAGGTAAATTGTAAGATAAAAATACTTCCACCAAATAATTAGAGATATTGCTCATTATATGATAACCTATGATGGCCTGATGTCAAATATTTAATCTAATGAAGACATTGCAGGAAATCTTGGGGATTGGGGAGATATACATACATACACACACACACACACACACACACGTGTGTGTGTATATGCAAGATTCTTCTCAATGTCATAATACCTATATGTCCCATATATGTATATATACACACAAAAATGCATATATGTGTACGAGTTTTGTGTATAAAAGTAGAACTACATAGTTTAATTAGAGAATGTGGTTTTGTCCAACTTAGAAATCAGTGTGGTTTTTCAGTTCTATTCATTCCCAAGTCAACTAGAATATTTTTCTCTTAGCCTCCAGTCCTTCAGAAGAAGACGAAGGAAAAAAAAACGCCAAGATCTTTCCTGGCTAGGTCTCAGATCCATTCCCCAAAGTCAGATTCAAATTGCTCACCCCATAGCCATCTGACACCTGTATGAAATCCTTTGTTTTTTCTGGACCCCACACATGGAATATCTTGGCCCAGCTTTATTCCTGGGTCTCAGTCATAACCTCTCTCAAGAGCTCTCCGGCTCTTGTCCTGAATGAATTAGATTCCTTTTTCTAAATCACCATATCCCAGTTTCCGCTTTCCTCTTCCTCCTTTTGTTCATCTCTCTAACTTCTTCTTACTCTCTGTCTTATTCATTGCTTAGGAGAGAACGACTTCTCCAGAAATGACTTTATGGTGTCCTGACATCTTTATCATCATTACCCTAATTGAACTGAGGATGTGTGCTCTTGCCAGGGGCAAAAATTACTAAGCTATTGTTCTACACCATAATTTACTGGCGACAGAATGACAGAGAAATGGATGTTGTTAAAGCTACTTTTAGATGTGTGGACCCTTTCTGTAGTTATAGAGACAGAAAAAAAAAAACCATGAGACTAATAGCTATACTGTATCCAGTTTTTGGGGTCCTTTTAGTTGTTCATTACTACTGTTGCTGCATTTGTTATTCTCTTTGCCCTATTTTTCTACATATGTCCATATAATATTATGTTGTACGGGGAGGGTTTTGTATCATTTAATCACTACTTCCCTCAACGGACCTTTCTCCAACCACTGATTGCTTGCACTCATTCCTCAATAGCTCTCATGCTATCATGCTATCATGCTTTCACCCCCTCATACTCTTACGTTCCTAACATTTCTGAATCTCTACCTGCCAATCTGGAAACAACGTTCTCTAACCCCCACGTCCCTATCCCCTACTTAATCTCTCTCAACTCTATAATCCCAATGTCCCACTATAGATCTCTCCATCCTTTCCATGGTGCTCTCTGGAACTGTACTCCATCATATTTCCATGTTAAAACTTTTGCTTGCTCACTTCCTTCAACTTTGGACTCTTCCTCAAATCTGATTCCTTCTTGTTGTGTTGCTTTCTAGTACTGTTTGCACGTTCAATCATATCCTTGGACCTATAACCCCGGTTATAATGAGGGAGTCAGAATATTTATTGTTTCTTATTGTTACTTCTAGATGCTTCCTCTACCACCATTGCTCAGTAAACTCTTGCCTTGGAGGTTCAATCAATCCAAACTTACCACCCAATAGAAATCCTTTTGGAGATTACCTATTGAACCCCTGAACATTCTCCTTACTTTCCGAAAGAAGCCAGGGCCTGGATCATTCTACCTAGCTCAACCACTGTCCTCATATTTAGCACCTTCAATATACATAAAGAAGCCACTTCAACTAGCCTATCCAAGTTCCTAAATATACTCAATTCCCTTGACCTACTCTCCTGCTCCACCTCAGCTACACCCAGAGATAGTTGCATCTTTTATACTGCTATCATGCAGAAGTATTTTCCTTCCATATCTAAAACTTTTTTGCCCTATCATAATTTGTTTTTCCAGTCCATCTTTCTGTATGCCTTAAAACTTCAAACTGTGTCCTTCATCCTCACTTTGACTTTCATTACGTCCACCCTTCAGTTTATTTTTTCCTCCAGGCCTTCAACCCTTCGCTGACTATGCTCTCCTCTCTTCCCTGTTTCTACCCCTTGATGAACCAGCTCAAATCTAGACTATCCTCTTCACTCAAGTCCCTTTCCTTTTCTTCCTGTCATTGATCATGCCTTGCCAAACCCCAATTCTAGATTCCTCACACCATGTGCTCCTATCCTATGCTTACCTGTTGCTGAACATAGCTGGAGAATCTGGGTTGACTGGGCCCGCTAAAAATGTGCGTTACCTAAATTCAGTTAGGCCTTCACTGTGGCAAAGTAACCCTTTTAAAGCTCTCTAAATGTTTCTACTATTGCATTCACCAAGGGGCCATTACAAAGTACTTCTTTCAATAAAGGGTGCTCCCTTAGTGCCCTTTCCATTATACTTTCTGCTGTGAATTTTACCTTGTACTTCACCAAAAAATTGAGAAGGTTGTGATAAAATAGGCACAGTAGTGCATTGCTGATAGAGCTATAAATCAGTAGAAAGCAATTTGGAATTACGCAAATGAAGGAGCTAATATGTCCATACCCTTTGACCCAGCTATTACACTACTAGGCTTATACAGCAAAAAGGACACTGATAAGGAGAAAGTCACTAAATACACCAAGATATTTATAGAAACATTTTTTTTTGTGATTGCAAAGAATTGAAAGAAAAAATAAATTTCTGTTCATTGGGGATACCCAATGGGTAAATGACATGTGGTACCTTAAAGTGATAGAATATTATCGTGCTGTGAAAAATGATGTATATGATGAATGTGGAAAAGCATGGAACAATCTACATGAACTGATGTAAAGTAAGCAGAGCCAAAAATAAAACAAAACAAAAAACAAATAATATACATGACTACAACAATGTAAAGGGGAACACACACACATACACACACACACACGCATGCACACACACACATATGAGTAAAACAGAAACCCTTAAAAGTTAATGTTTCAAAATTACAAAGAGTAAGCATAGCTCTAATGAAAAGATATGAAAAGATATTCTCAATCTATCCCTTTGCTGAGGTTAAAAAGTTCATGTGTTGTATATTGCACATAATTTCAGACTTTTTAGATTTGTTGATCAATTATACTTTTTTTATTTTTCTTTTTTTCCCTTTAAGAACACTATTTGTTATGTGGGGTGATTCTCTAGGAGGAGAAGGGGAAACTATGGGTATGTATAAAAATTCAAAAAACCTCTATCATGACTAATTTTTAGAAAGATAAGATAAAAATAACAGCCTTTTCTTTAAAGAATCATAATGTACAAGGAAAAATGCAGTCTGTAGTCTGCCTTTAGATTTCCTTATATTGCCTACTTGACTGCTTACCATATTAAAATCATGTTTTGTAGTCTTCTAAAGCTGTATTTATTGCCATTTTATGTAACGTCTTCCTTGGTGAGTAGACCTGAGTTAGGGGTCAGCCATGAAACTATCTTCCCTGGCCTGTAAAGCATATCTATCTATGGCAAAGTCATACTAAATCTGCTAAAACTTCCCCATTTAGATGGCTTATTGTGGCAGAGTTAAAATTGCTCTATATTATCTGAAGACATTCTTCCTCTGCCAATTGTAACATGTTATGGGACAATCCTGTCCCCTGTACTACCCCATAAAGCCTAGCGCCAACATCACACCCATCCCATTCTGTGTTCACATACTTGTCCGAGTTGGGCACAGGGGGCAGCGTACATTCTACCTTCCTGAGTTGTGAGTAATAAAACCTTAGCTTCCAAACCCAATAGTGTTCAGTGTGTCCTTCCAGTATGAACTCTTACCAAACACTTGGTTAATCCTATAATCCTCTTTATGCTATTCATTGTATTATTCATGCCTACTCTGTGGTAAATAATACATTTGAGATTATGCTTCATTTCTCCTTTTAATATTTTGAAGTGTGCTAAAATCTGTCTCCTCCCCTGCTTAGGGGCTGGCAATGAAGATGGAAGGAAGTGTCATTGCCCAATCACCTCCACAATTTCATTAATTAGGCTGTAAGTCAGTCTGTAAGTCAACAAGCATTTATTGTTTACTCTGTGCTAGGCACTTTGCTAAGGACTATGGATTAAAAAAAAAAAAAAGGTTAACACATTTTCCCTGCCCCCATGGAGCTCACATTGTAAGGGGAGAGGCAACACGCATGCTTATAGAACAGTTTAAAGGAGCTTTGGGGCAAGCCAGATGGAGGCATCCACCTGGAAATGACTTACTTCTGGGAGAAGATTTTTTTGTGTGTTGGCCTACCACATAGTTGGTAGTAGCCTTTCCACTGTCTACATAGATGGGATGGCCTGCTTCTTTAAGTCGACCTGACTGTGGCAAAGCCATTGTCTTTCTTTCCAGAGGAGTATAAGATTAAAGGTTTCATTCACCCAAAGCAGGAACACCATGCAAGAATTGGTAAGAGGAAAGTTTAGAAAACCACCTTCCTCTCCTTTTTAGCTTTCGTGGCCCTGGATGACTGGTTTTCTTTTGTTTATCCTTTTTTGTTCTAGATGCATGTAGTACAGTCCCCAACCTGAGACCCTGAGCCACAGAGAGCTTGGAGCAAAGGATTTCATGCAAGATGTTGTAACCAACCCAATAGGAAAGTCCTAAAAATCCAGGGTCTCAGGATGCACTGGACACTAGCCCCACTTTAGGTTTGGAACTTGGTGGGATCAAGGCTATGTAAGAGGTAATCTGCGAACCTAATCCTCCTTCCCTCTTCTGAGACAAAGAAGGAAGATAAGTGGGAGAAGGAAGATTATGTCCCTGAAATGCAAGGGAAAATGTTTGTATGTTTATTTTTGCTATACTTTTGAAGTAAATATGCATCTATAAAAGCTAATCTGGCTTTTAATTAATTAAATAGAACTGGAATGTTTGGGAAACACAATAGTTGGGGACTTAAGCCACTTATATGTGGGGGCAGAGAAGAGACACACATCCCAAACCCCCCAAAAGTACCAGAGAGCCCTGGGAAGTATGATATATAACAGGCAATGGGGGCCAGAGTACCATATATACATGTATACTGCACACATAACAATTACCATGTATAAAATATATGTGCATATATATGCATAATGTATGTGCATGTATATTATTAATATATAAAATACTTGCACATGTGTATATAAAATATTCAATGTAAATGAGAAGTAATCTAAGAAAAAAGGCACTGGGTTAGGGGTTTCAGGAGTCCTTTTGAAGATGGTAGAATTTGACCTGAATCTTGAAGGAAAATAGTCAGAAGGTTGAGGTGATGAAGAATAATGTTCCAAGCATGACGGATAGTAAGTGAAAATGCAGTCAGGAAATGGAGTGTTATGTGGAAGCAAGGTCAGTGTTGCTAGGTCATAGAGTTTACGGAGGTGGAAAGAGTACAAAAAGATGCTAATGATAGGAAGAGGTCAGATTGTAAAGGGCTTTAAAAGACAAACAGAATATTTTAAAATAGTCCCGGAGGTAATAGGAAGCTACAGAGATTTACTGGGATGTATGTGTATGTGAGAGTGAGTGTGTGTGTGTATGTGTGTTACGTGGTCAGACCTGTGCTTTAGGAAAATCATTTTGTCAACTGCAACTGAGTGCCAGATAGACTAGACTGGAGAGAAATTTAAGGAAGCAAAACCTTACAAATAATATGGGTATTGTAATAGTCCAGGCATGAGGTGATGAGGTCCTGCCCCAGAGTGGCAGCTGGGGAGAGATGTTGTGAAGATAGAAACAACAATATTTGGCCATAGATTGGATATGTTTTCTGAGTGCAAATTAGGAGTCTAGGATAACACTTAGATTGCGGTCCTTGTTGACTGGTAGAATGGTGTTACCATAGCCAGTAATATGCCGGTTTTGAAGAAAAGATGACTTTGGTGGAAGGGTAAGGAGTTCTGTTTTGGATGTGATGTGATTGAGGTAACTATGAGACATCAGCTTTTCTATATCCCATAGGCAGTTGATGGTATGAGACTAGAGGCTAGGAAAGAAAAAAAAAAGATCTGAGAATCATCTAGATAGAGATAAAAATTGAACCCATGCGTGCTAACGAAATGATCAAGTGAAATAGTATAGAAGAAGTACAGAAGTGGATCTAGGACTGAGCCTTTGAGGACACCCACAGTGGGCACATCCAGCAAAGGAGACTGAGAAGGAGCAGTTAAACAGTCATGAAAATACTCCCAATATGCTTCCCATGCACACGAAGCTGAAAGGGATAGCTAACATATTGGCTAGAGTCAGTATTCAAAAAGAAGTTGATAAGCTAGAATATTGGGATGAAATTTAATAGATCTAAATGTAAAGGTATGCTTGGGATAGAAAATTCCATTTGGTCTAAGGAAGAACTTCCCCTAAATTAGGACCATTCCAAAGTGGAATCGTCTGACTTCTAGGTGGTAGGTTCTTGCTTGTGAGGGGTTTTCAGTAGTCTTGATGATCACTTTTCATGTGTGTTGTAGTGTGAATTCTTTTTTGAACTTGACTAGATGGTTATTGAGGTCTCTTCCAATCCCCAAATTCCTTGATTCAATAAAATATAGAGGGGAATTCTTTAAACCTTCACCTCCAAGTCCACTCCTCACTCTCTTCTCATTTGCAATGTAGTGCATAGGGAATGTTTGGACTTGTAAAGTTCATTAAAAAGTATTCATATCTTCTAAACCCAGTTCTATTTCCCAATCTCCTTTCTTACTGTCCTAGTCTTAACTATAATTAATATTTTAGGGAACCTGTGGTTTATTTTGGAAAAGCATTAACCCCTCTAGTGGAACTAATTAAAGTCTGACATCTAAGTGGGGAAAAAAGAGTAAAATTGCTGTGAAATGTTTTATAATCTTCTGACAGCCAGACTTTAATTTTGGACAGTATAAAAATACTTAAGAGTGATATTTGATTCTGAAGGTACCAGATTATTATTTAAAATAGAAGTATTATTTAAGCAACATAGTGTTAAATTAATGGAAAAGCTATTCAGAATGTGGTATATTGAAAAGAACCCAGAACACGGAGGCAGAAGATTTGGCTTTGAGTTTTGATTCCACAATTTAAAAGCTCCATAACATAGGCCTAAGTATTTAAACACCCTGATCCTTAGTCTTCTTCTCTGTAAAATAAAGATACAAAGATCTATCTTTCCAATTCCAAAGGACAGTTGTAAAAATCCAATGAGATGATATTTACAAAAGTACTTTGTGATTAAAAAATGTTATGAAAATGTAATGTTACTATATCTGTACTTTGTATACATACAAAAGAGTCCCGTTAGATGGATTATTTTTTTCTTACACTAGTTAAGCAGCTAACATTCTGCATTATTGGCAAAGGGATGACAATACATATAAAATGTACTCTTTGGGATTATGAGCACTGGAACTCATTGACTTTGTGTTTTGTGGTTGTTTTGCCATTGATTTCTTTCATATGAACATGCCTTCTTTTTTCTGTATGGTGAATTAATAATAATATAAGGAATAAGTTAGGTCAAGTTGAATCAACATATACTTTAATACTTGCTTGTTTTAATGTAAAGTCATACAAGAGGAGAAGACAATAACACAATGGTTCAGGAGTAAGACAACAAAAAGGTCAAACATCTGCAAAGTATATAGGGGTATTCTATCCATATCTATGAATGTTCTATTCAACTTTCTATTTGGGAGCCACTGAACATAAAACACAGAATGGCATCCAAAAACAAATAAAACTGATTAAATGCGAACAGATAGGTAACAAATACCAACACAAGAATCCTGAGGATAGCCATATAACTGACTTTTTAGCACAAAGATCAAAATAAATAATAAACTGCAATAAAAAAGAAAAATTAAAAGGCTTTGTGGCACACGTTTGAGGCAACTCCTAAATGACCTTTTAAAATAAGCTTTTCATGGAAAAAAAGGTGGGTGGGATAGGATAGGTTAAGTAATAGATATTAATAGAAACTATCAGCATTATCTAAAGAAGTTTATTTAATATATAGTTCATAGCTAAAACTAGTAGACCACAGAAGACTAGAAACCAGAAATCACTTCATATCCCTGCCAAGTAGAGACATATGGCACTTGAGAGCAACACTATTTTAGAATATAAAGTTTTCTGTAAAATCTAATAGAGAAAGATGGTGGAAGATTATGAGCAATACCACCTTATAAAACAGTGAGAAGCAATGGGAAAAAAGCAAGTCCAGAGGAAGCTTTGATAGAGACTCACTTAAACCATATTATTTTGAGGAAATTTAAGAAGGAAAATGAAATGATGGCAAATCAATTTTTAAAAAGGAAGAGACATATCAAGATTCCCAGAAAAAAAACTATTTTCTCCATCAATATCAATGTAGCTGCCACTTTTGGATTTTGGCATTGCATTGACCTATGTGCTACATCAGGAATTAATAAAAGCTAAAGAAAACAATGATGGGAGTCAGTCAGTGAGGTAACAAGTACAGTCTTAGTGCCAACCAAGACTGTGATAAGTGCTGGGAATAAAGAGAAAGTAAATAATAGCTCCAGCCATCAAGGAGCTTACATTCTAATGTGGAGACAATATGCAAATAACTAAATATATACTAGATCTATGGAGGGTAAACAGAAGGTTATGTCATTGGGAAGACATTAATTGTGGGAAGAACTGGGAAACTGATAATGTGCCAACAGGCAGAAACAACTAGGTACCATGGTGGGAATTATTTCCCTGTCAGCTTTCCAATGATAGCCAGACAACTGACTTTTTAGAACAAAAATCAAAATCAATATTAAACTAAAATAAAGAAGAAAATAATAGAAGAATATGTGGCACATTTTTGAGGCAACTCCCAGTTGACCTTTTTAAACAAACTTTTTTTTAATGCAAAAAAGAAGGGAGGGGAGAAGGTAGAATTTGAACTAAGTCTTCAGGAAAGCCAAGAAAACTTGGAGGCAGTGGAGAGGAAGGAAAGCCTTATAGGCAATGGTGACAGTTAGTGTAAAGACACAATGTGGGGAGATGGAATGTCATGTTCAAGGAGCAGTAAGAAGACTGGTATGGATTGATCATAAAATATGTTGAGGCAACTCAAGTAAAAGATGACTTGAAAAATAGAGAAAGTCCAGGTTGCAAAGAACTTTAAATGCCACGAAAAGGATTTTCTGTTTGATCTTGAAGGTAACAGGGAATCGTTGAAGTTTAGTTCATACGGGGTTGGGGAATCTACAGCCTCAAGACCACGTGTGGTCTTCTAGGTCCTTGGGTGCAGTCTTTTGACTGAGTCCAAGTTTTGCAGAACAAATTCTTTTATTGAGGGGATTGTTCTGTGAAGTTTGGATTCAGTCAAAGGGTGGCACTTGAGGACTTAGAGGGCCACAAGTTCCTACCCCTGACTTAAGTGCATTGGGGAGTGTGGGGTGCACTTTAGGAAAATCATTTTAGTAGCTGTGTTGAATGTGGATTGTAAGAAAAGAAACTTGAGATAGGGAGACCTGATAGGAGTCTCCTGCAATAGGGGGAAGCAAATAAGCACTTATTAAGCATCTACTCTATGTTAGGCACTATGCTAGGTGCTTCTATTTATCTACCATTTCCCAAGAATAACAGGATTAATATGATTAATAATAATAAAGATTAATAATCTTTTCCTTCAGTAGTATATCCACTTGGTCTGTGCCAGACAAGAATTTCATATTTAGAATCAGCAGTTAAGTTAATATTTATAAAAAGTTCCCAAATTGTGATGTTTTTATTTATAATATCTTTTCTCTGTCACTGTCATCATCTCTGTGGAATGGTTATTTTATAATTGTGTTGGTTTATTTCAGAGGTCGTGATGTCCAAAGAATTTTTCACCTAACAGACCGCCTACTGGTGATGTACTTTTCTCTATTTAGGCTGGCACCAAGCAAACAACATTGTCGATTATAAGGATGATATTTAGAGCCTAGTAATTGATAGAACTTATGGTCTAGAAATTATGACATAATAATTTAATTTAATTAATTTTAAAATATTTTATAATTTAAATACAAATAATTTTAAAAATTAAGAATATCAGAACCCTGGTGGAGAGAAATGGATGGTTGGAAAATCTCAACAGTGTTGATTTCTAGTACCTTGCAGAAAGTATGAGGGTTAGATTGAGTCAATTAATATATTCACCCTCTCATGACTAGGATGATTCACAGACACTATTATGGGATACAGGGGCAATACAGCTGAAGCTTTGGTTCTGATTACTTTAGTAACAAATCCATAATGGTGGGCAATGTTTAGATTGGAAACCAATGATCTGGCATGACTGGGGAATGATTTGAACATATTTTGGTTGTTTTAGGTATAATATTGAGAATCAGAGGTAATATTTCCATTACTCTGTTTTATATATGGATCACATAAATACCAACTACCATGTCCAAAAGCACCTTCAGGAATGAAGAGTAAGAATGAATGAATGAATGAATAAAAATCATTAATTTCCAGGTCCAGAGGAATGTTTTCCCAGTAGTTATTAACTTAGGATACCACTAAACCAATCGAATGGCTATATAGAAAGGAATAGAATAATTATATAATTAACCTAGCGGTAGAAGGATACTTATTGGTAATATAGTCTAAGTTTTGCATTTTGAAGATGACAAAACTTATGTCTATATCATACAGTAAGTTGAATTCAAACCTAAAATCTCTGACTGCAAATCCAGTTGTTTTTCCTTTAGGCCTGAAGATCACAAATTATAGGCAAAGATTTGGAGAAGCTTAGGTGACCTTCCTGTGGAGTCAACATCACCTGAGGTTATCTAATCTTTAAGAGTAACCTTGAGTTTCAATCAGGAGGACTTCATGGTCAGAGACCTTAAGCCTGATGGACAGAATACTGGATAATACCTGTAGTATGTTTTAGAAGAGGTTCCTTTGTTAAGTTACTCATCCCTATAAACAATCATTACTTTCTCTGTCCTTCCACAATTGAGGGCCCATGACAGGGCAGCTCATTTGGTGGTGATATAGCTGTCCATACTATCAATACAACTCTCTTTAGTCATCAGGAATATTGTTTGGAAATCACTTGGGACCTGGTTCCCAGGGTCAAGTCTAGGAAATTTGCAAATAGGGTGAAATCTAGGAAATTTTTTCAGAGGGTCCATGAGTTGACTGGTTGGATCATTCATTCAATATGGAAGCTTTGTTACACAAGAAGTGACAGCTCATATCAAAGCGAAATGATTTTTCTAAACTGATCTTTTGAACACTCATTATTCTGTGAGACCTTGTTTGATGAGAACATTTTACTTTAATGAGTGAGATTTTTGTTTTAATTAAAAAAAACAACAATAGCAGCATCTTTTATTCTCTATACCTCATGGTAAACTGTACCTTTGTGAAGATGTGGGTTGCTGCATAAGACTATTGTATATCAAGGATATAATTTCATCAAAAATTTATAAAGAGGAGTAAATAGACATTTGGATTCTACTGGAGAAAGTGCTTGAATGATGAGATATCCAATCCTTCTCTGAACACCTGTTGACTGCATCTTTCATATTTTCATGTCCCAATGGGTCTTTGAATGTCTGTCAAAATCTGGTCATGACTTCTTCCTATTCAGTAATCTAAATTTATATGGGAGAAACTGTGAAGTCAAGCTATCTCTTGATTGAGAGGGAAGAGGAATAACATTTATATAGCACCTACTATGTGTTAGGCACTGTGCTAAGTGCTTTACAAATAGGTCATTTGATCTTCACAAAGCCCTGTTAAGTAGGTACTGTTATTACCCTCATTTAACAGTGCAGAAAACTTTAGTAAATATAGGTTAAGTGACTTGCCCAAGGTCACATAGCTAGTATGTGTCTAAGCTTTATATGAACTCTCATATTCCTGATTCTGAGCCATGCACTGTATCTACTGCCCCATCTACTCTTGTCCACGAAGCCTTTATTTCTCCAACCATACTCAGCCAGGATCTGCATGTAGACAAAACATGCTAGAATGGAAAAAGCACTGGATTTGAATTTTGACATTCTTTCTCTAATACTCATTTATAAAATGATGGAGTGTCCTCCAAGGTTGCATTCAATTTTAAAGCTGTAAGCCTATTATCCACCTTTTGTTCTCTCTGAAACTCTGTCACACAATTCTACTCTATTCTGAAACTCTGTGTAGAGCACTGTTCCTTCCAATTCAGTAATCAGAGTTCTTCAAGGAGGAGGATTAGATAAGGAGAACAAAAAGCAAGGAATGATGTGACAGCTTGCACCCTGCTGGGTCTTCTCCTCTTAGCTGACCTTTTAGGTTTGGTGGAGTTAAGGTTTTGTGGATAGGAACTCCATGAAGCTGGAGATATGGGTATGTTGAGGAAAGAAAGAACAGATCAGAAATGTTTACCCAGGCTAAACAATGGTATATCCCTGAAAGTTTAGTTCATGAGGTAGAGGAACAGGGCACAAGGTATCAAGAAGGAACCAAATCAAGAATCATCAATCAAGTATCTAAGCACTATCCAGGTATACAAAGAATTCAACAGAGCTGTTGTAGAATTTATAGGGCATGTGCTATTGTGGTATTTGGCTTTGCTTGAGCCAAGATTTCTGGGACCAGCCTGGATCCTTTTCAAGTCAACCTTGCACATGAGGGCTGATGAGCCTCAGTACTGACATATGTGCTAGACATTTATGTCCCTATCATATATATATATATATATATATATATATATATATATCTGTATGAATATATGGAAAGTCAGTAGCAGAGAACTTAGGGGACTAAGGCAAGGCCCCACAATTCTTAAATAGCAGAGCCAAAACTCAAGTCTTCTGACTCCAAATCCATTGCCTGGCATTGTAAAAGCTGTTTAGCCTTGATAACCAGGGCTAAACTCATTGTGTGATACTTTGATGTCCTGTGTGAACATCCTAGAACTGCTGGAGGCTCAGACCAAAATCACGTGGTCTAAAGAAGAATAAAAAAATTAAAAAAAGACCTTTGAACAAAGGAAAACATAGATATCTTGGGATTAAGTAGCCTAACCAAGAAAAGTTCCATATTCTTTGAATGAATAACTTAATTAGCAATTATTTTACCCACATTATGATTGATTAAACTCATTTTAAATTTAACTATGACTAGCAGCTTCTATTTAGCTAATAGTTAAATTACATACATTATATATATAATATATATGGAATATATCATATATGTGTATATTTACATATATATAGCATAATATATAATTTCAAATTTGTGACTCTTATAGCTTAGATCTATTGTAACTTGAAAGTCAATTTACTGTAATTCCATCCTTTCATTTTTCTAGTCAGTTCTAAATCAACTTAAGTTAAACTGTCTTAAGGGATCTTGTCAATACACTAATTTTATTAAGTTATATCTTTTCAAATCCAGAAAATTTTTATGTCTCTTACATTGTTCCAAATATGTAGTTTCTTCCTATTTCTATGAAAATTTTTAATGGTAGAAAATCAAGGACAGATTAAAGATATTGAAAGAAAATAAGCCATTATCATCCTATCTCTTCCAAATAAAGCTGTTGCAGTGTACAATCTGAATGAGAAATCATTATTTGGTAATGAAACTGTATATAAATGTTTGTATTTCAAACATAAAACAAATTATATGCACTGTAGCAATTTCCCATTGTGTTTGGCAAAAAACACAGAACGTTGAGTACTGAACATTCCATATAACTTTGTTCACATTTACCCTTGAATATGTATTCTGTACATGTAAGGGCAATATTGTAACAAAGTTAAAATATTTACACTTAATTTGGGAGGAAAGCCTACATAGGACAAAATATCTTATTTGGTAGTTTATTTTAGTTAGGATTTAACCATAGTAAAAGAGTGGTTCTGCCTAAGGCTCTTAGTTCCTTTGGTTAGAAGTTGATGGGCTAATTATTTGATTAATTCCAGCTTTCAAATATTTTTCCTTCCAATTTTTCTTCCTGAAAGGGTAATAATTATTGGGCATATAATAGATGCACATGGCCATTTTGCTTACATTTCAGGTTCCTATGGGTATGGATGTATATGTGTGTATGTATGTACGTGTATATATATATATATATATGTAGATAGATAGATAAATAGATAGATAGTTAGATAGATAGATAGATAGATAGATAGATAGATATAGTGTGTGTGTATGTGCTTCTCTGGATATAATAGAGAAAAATAGATTTCCATTGCATTTGGGAAGTGTATTTTTTTTCCCAAGTGACAGTTTTTACATTGCTGTGATAACGTTTTTTGGAAATAAACACTGTAAGGTTCTGTTATGTTCAGTGTCATTTGGAAGATGAATTCCAGTTGGCGAGGAACTCTTAACTGCAGCTGGCTTTATTTCATTACACCACTGCAAGCACCTGCAGCTTTGAGAAATAACTGAGATTTCCAGTTGACATGTCTGAGACATTAATTTATGCAGTAAGTTAAAGTGATTAAATCTGAATGCTTGAAAGGAAAGGTGCATTTTTTTTAGAGTGACAACTAATGGTATTGGAAAATCTTGCTCAAGTGCTGATACTTACTCATAAGAAGAAGTTCCATCAAAAATGAAATGACGAATCTAACATTAAATGGAGACAATGAGCAATAAAATAAATGAAATGACAAGCTTCTATCAAAGTCATTTTCTTAGATCTTCTCAGTGTGCATAGTATCTTATCAGCTGAAGGGTTCATGGTTTGTTGTGTGAGATTTTCTGATTTTGCCAGGAATTTATTAGTTTTGGGAAAGAATTTAAAAAGTGGTGGAATCTGGACCTGTGATTTCATTGGTGTATGAAACTTTAGTGAGGCTCTACCAGCACAGATCAACAACTTTTCTCCAATTTAGTCTTAGAAGGTGTCAGGATAAACTGAGAGATTAAATTTCAAAATACACAGGGAAGCAGAGATGACATTAGAACCTAGGTTTTCTTGACTCCAAGGCTGATTTTCTATGCACTATACTACAGATGCCTATCCAGGAATTTATTTTTCTAGATTAATTCTTCTTTCAGGGCAATGAAATAAGATGTTTAAAAAAAATTAAGGGTTTTCCTCATAATTCTCATTGTTTGCTATAGTTGTACACCCATACAGGGTCAGGATAGATAATGAGGTAGGAGGATACCTATTAGAAAGATAACTAGCAGAAGAAAGATTCCCTTTCAGCCCTGTGTAAGAAGAGGTCATAGAAGGGAAGTAATATTCCTGTAGTTGAATGCTCCATCTGTGAGCTGGAAGATTCAAAATCCAGGGTTGGCTTTTGGTCATGGTTACATAAAATGGAGTCTTTCTGGCACAGACAATGAAATAATAAAATAATGGACAATGAGGTGAGAAATAGCAAGAACTTATTACATTAAACATTAATGTGCATTATTTTATATGCATTATTAACCCCTTGGAAATAATTTTTTCTCCTCAGCCTTATATTCTGATCATTGAATTATATATGGTGGTTTTTATATAACCAAAATTTTTAAAGTATTTGCTACGTTTCAAACACTATACTATGTGCTAGAAACACAAATGCAAGAATGAAACAATTCATATTCACAAAGAGCTTCAAGTATACATAAAAATATATACCTGTATAAATATAAAGAAAATAAATACAAATATATACTAAATGCAAGGCTGATTGAGAGGCAGGGCTCTGGTAGTTGGTAGATAAGGAAATGCTTCATTTAAAACATTATGCTTGTGATAAGTCTTGAAGAATGAATGATTCAAAGAAGTGGAAATAAGGAGAGAGTGCATTTCACGCATGTGGTATATACCCAGTGCCAAGGTACAGAGATGAGCAATGGAGTGTTGTGTGCTAGTAACAGGGAGAAGGCCTTTCTGTTTGGATCACAGAATATGAAAAGGAGAGTAATTATCCATGAAACAAACAAAAAAAAAAGAAGAAGCTAAGGATAGATTTTTCGATGCTTTAAAAGTTAAAAGAAAGTAGTTTATATTTTCTCTTAAAGCCAATAGGAAGCCATTGGATTTGAGTGAATAGGGGAGTTACGTGGTTAGATATACACTTAGAGAAAATGTATTTGGCAGCCATGTGTAGGATATACTGGAGTGAGGAGAAACTTGAGGCAGAGTGACCAATTAGTAGGCTGTTGGCAATAATTTAGGTTCAGATGAAGGAAATATTGTGAAGATGGAAATAGGGAGATTTGGGAAACAGGAGGATTATGTATCTCTATGCCGAACAATATAAGTTTGTTAAGAACATTCAGATTTTTTTCTGTCATTATGCCAAAGAAAATTAGTCTGCTCTCTTTCTTCTGATCAAATTTTGACTAAACTCTTTTCCATTTCAATATTTTTTTCAAAATTTATATAATATATATATATATATATATACCTTCATACATACATATGTATATGTATATACATTTTTTTCATAGATCTAGAGTTGGAAGGGACTTCCAGGGCTATCTTGTCCTATCTTCTTCTTTCACACATGAAGAGACTGAGGCCTAGCTTAATTGACATATCCAAGGTCACACTCAGAGTAATCATCAAAGATGGGATTTGAAACAGACTTTGTGACTCTAAAACCAGTGCTCATTCCACTGTGCCATGCTGCATCCTAATATGTGCTAATATTCTTCATTAACTTGTTTCTTGTTTTTTTTTTTCCCCTTGTGGATAATTACCAAATGTTTTTGAGTGATTAGAGATCCCATTTAGAAAGCTCTAATGTGTCTAGGAACTTGGTTCACTTAATTAATTTTCATTTGCAAAAAAGAAGCACCTGGAAAACCTCAGAACTTTTATGGAATTCCTCTTTGATTCAACATCTGTCCTAAATTTATTCTGTGATGGTGGTGGCTTATATATCTATGTCATTTGGTAGGATGTTGACCAAGCATGTCCTAGTATTATGTCTCATTTGATTTCATAATTAGAGTGTCATTGAAAATGAAAAGAATGGTAAAACTTAATAAGGATAAGTAAAGGGTTTTACTCTTGAGTTAAAAAAAAAATCAGCTTTATAAATACAAGATTGTGGACACATGACTTGAAAGCAATTTGCTTCAAAAAGACCTAGAGGTTTGAGTAGCCTGCAAGGTCACTATGAGTCAACATTGGAATCTGGCAGCCAAGAAAGAGTGTAATTTTAGGCCACATTAGGAGAGGCATATATTCTAGGTCTAGATAGGTGATAGTTCTTCAGAGGTCAGAACATGTACAGGGTATTTTGTTCAGTTCTGGGGGTAGCACTTTAGGAAGAATATGGGAAAAGTGGAGGATGTAGAGAATAGAGTGCAGTGGAAGGTGAAGGACCTCAAGTTCTCACCATATGAGAATTACAGAAGGAACTAGGGAAATTTAGACTAGAGAAGAGATGAATTAATGAGAGCAAGGTGGATGTCTGCAAGTATCTTAAAAGAGTTGTCACATGCAAAGAGGATTATTCTTCTTGGTCCCAGAGAGTAGAACTAGAAGCAACAGGATGACCTTGCAAAGATGTAAAATTAGACTTGTAATACATACTCACAATTTGAGCTAAATAAAAGTGGAATGGGCTGGTGGTAGTAGGATCCCTCTATACTGGATGCCTTCAAAAAAACAGTGGATGAACATTGGACATGATGGAGAATGCATTCTATTCATCTGTTTGTTTTGTTTGACTAGATGTTCCCTGAGGTCCCTTCCAACTCTGAGATATTGTGATTCCTTTTAACCTGGGGTAGAACCACATTGCAACATCTGGTTTGTCAAACACTTTTGTAGTACTTTTTTTAACTTCTAAATTTTCTTCTGTACATTGCTATAACTCTCTCAGAAACCTTATAAAAAGACAAAGAAAAAAAGTTGAAGGAAAATTCCACACTAAAGAAATATGAAGGCTGTTATGCGAGATGGATAAAATATGATTCAGATATAAAGGTCTGATGTGTAAGCTGTAAAATCTTATATAGACACTCCCCACAAATCAGTCCTAGAACACAGAAAAAATTCAAACAGCATGGCTTACGCTGAAATGGATAAAATACAAATGTTTCAATTTAATTCAACAATCATTTATTAAATGAATACTATGTGCCAAGCACTGGGAATATGAAGACAAAATTAAATAACTCCTTCATTCAGAAACTTTCATTATAATGATGGAAGAAACATATATAGCAATAAGTAAATAAAAATATAATAATGCATAAATACAAAGAAATTTTGACAGTGGGGTAAGTGATGATGGTATAAAATGTTTACAACTTGGGAGATAAAGAAAAGGTCTAGGTAGGAAGTGGCCTTGAATACAACCTTGAAGAAAGTTTTGTATTCCAAAAAGTAGAGGCATAGAGGAAAAATATTCCACACATGGGGTGGATGTCTATGTCAAGATATTGAGGTGGGACATAGTATTCCATGTGTGAGTAACTAGGTAATATTGACTAGAATCTAGAGGAAGTAACATGGAATAATGTGAAATCCATCTAGAAAGATATGTTAGAGCCAGAATATCAAGGTCTTCAAAGTTCAAATGAAGAGTGTGTATTATCCTGGAGAGCAAAAGAATGATGTTGTCAAAGCTAAGCTTTAGGAAAATCAGATTTAAAAAAAAATATTTTTAATTTTTGGAATAAAACAAGCATTTCCATATCATAGCACATAATAAAAAGGTAATTGCACATTAAACTGTAAATCTATCATGTACATCTTGCTATTCCTTTTAAACATATAATAAGGTTGTCATGTAAATTTCTTTTCCCTCTCCCAACTCCACCCTAGAGATAGCTACCATGCATCAGAGAGGGGAAAGACTAGAAGCAATAGTCTATGTGAGGAGTGATGAATGCCTGATCTAAACTACATTAATAGCTGTGTTAGTAGAGAGAAAGGCATGGATATGAGACATGTCATGGAGGTAAAGTTGGCAATAAATTGGATGTAAGGGTAAGGGAATGTAATGATGAAAAAGGTGGTTAACTTGGGTGACTGGAAAGATCATGGTGATATAAGAAAAAAACATAAAAGTTAGGGAAAGGAGCGGGTTTTGGGGAAAATAATGACTTCTTTGATCATGGGGAACTTGAGAGATCTAATAGGCAGTTGATGGTGTAGTTGGTGAATGTGCTCAAGGCATTTCTAGAGTTGAAGAAATAGTTCACATACTTGAAATTCACATGCGAGGAGCACCCATAGGGGAAACATTTTCTGATCATATTTGCTATTTGTAAATGAATATGGTTATTCTGAAAAATTACACTGGAAAATACCTTTCATGTGCTGGAAGATATAATTAAATTGACCATTATTATAAGTAGAATGTTAGAGCTAGAATCTGTGCTTATGCTATACATAATTCACTGATAGCAAGTATTATACATGGTGTCACCAAAAAAAAAAAAAACCAAAAACTTTTTTAAAACTTAAAACTGCACTAAGACTTTTAGAACACCTTGTATATAACAATTCAAATACAAAAGATAAATTGCCAGTGATTATTTTACAAAAGAATTTACAAGATTCATTGAAATAGCAAGTCCCTGATTTAATTTAATGTTGGCCCCAATTTTTTAAGTATCTATATGCATATTTAGGGCTACATATTTCTTGCATTATATAAAATGAACTTTTAATCAGCCACCTGTTAACCTGAATGAGTAAATTGGATAAACTTTGGAACTTGCTGAAGCAGAAGGGAAATCATTCACGTGGATGAAAAAAAGTTAATTTCATTGTCAGGTGTCACCATCATAACAAAATGGCTTACCCATAGCTGGAAAATGACAATCTTTAAAAAAAAAAGTAGCTTTTGGAAAGCTATTGTTCAGAGGAGCTTAGAAAGGGAGGGAACTGCTATCCAGCTCAACACAAATTTTTAAGTTTGACAATTGGAAGAAGATAAAGGTTTTGTTGGCAGGGAAGACGTGGAGAACTTTGAGGTTCAGGAATCCATGGAAAAATGTGCAAAGGACAATGACATTCTGGGGGTAGAATGTTCTGGAACTGAGGTCGAATATCTTCTGTTTCCATCAACACTGACAGATGGATCCCAGAATGTGGAATACTTTAGTTTAGACAGTAACTAGTTGCTAAGAGTAATAAACAAATAAACAATGTTTCTATAATGGCTAAATTTAAATATAGAACCTCAAAAGCAAACAAACAAAACCCAGAAATAAAACTAGAGAAGTTAACTAAAGGAAGATTAGGGAAGAATATTTTGAATATGGTGAGTCTTAGGAGAGTGTTATTGAACTGAATTGTGTCCTTTGTTAAAGATCAATGAATTTGTAAAAGTGGAATTTTTGCACATGTGACAACAATAATAACAACAACAGTTAGCATTTTTGCAGCGGTTTAAAATTTTCAAAGTGCTTTGCAGTATTAACTCATCTTACCCCCACAGCCATCCTAGGAAATGAATGCTGAAAGAGGAAGAAACTGAGGTAGATAGAAATTAAGTAACTCAGCCTGTCTGATGACATGGCTAGGAATTGTCTGAGGCAGGATATGAACTCAATTCTTCCCAACTCTAGGCCCAGTGATCTATCTATTGTACCACCTAACTGCCTTACGTAGCCAAATGATAATGGGTTGTCATTTATGAATGCTTTAAAATTAAGTATAGTCAGGTATTTTCCACAGGAAGAATTTATATGCTGCTATCTAATGGTTATCATTCTCTTTTCATAATTGCCTTTTATTTTTCATACTTATGGGGAAATTAACTGAAAGGAATTAATGCACTCTGTAAAACGAAAGAGTTGTAGGTTAAAAGTCAACTCGTGTGTGCTTCATCCCACCTTATTTTAGACATTATAGTTTTTATAGATTCAACTCAACACACAGTGGATACCACTTTTATTGTACTGATTAGATTTGTTTTATTTTATGAAAACATTCCACTACTTTCTATGTCACAGAAATGTTTTAACTTAATGATAGCTTATATTTAGGAAAACAGAGTTCAGAGCACACAATGTTATCCTACCTACAAATAACTTTTTTTTTAACTTAAAAATTGATGAGTCCCAAGTTAAAGCTCATTAATAATTTTGGCCTGAGTTCCCAGTTATTGGAGAGTCTCCAAAAGACATTCAGATTGTTTTTTTTTTATTTATGTTTTCCAGCACCTGCTCTAGTTGGACTAGAAAAATGATCAGTTGTGCTGACCATGTCTAAGAGATCTCTGTGGATCTGTGAATCACATGGAGCCTATGTAAGAGAAGAATTTAAAAAAAAAATCTAGATAGAGTCCTTGAAACATTTAATTTCAGCTTTGTGATTTTGATTAGAAATTGTTAATCAATTTTTTGGCTCTTTCAATACACATCACTTGTCTCATACCACTCTAAGTCTCTTAATTTAAATTAAGCAAGTGTTTTTTTAACTCAAAAGTTTATTTTCCTAGCACTCTTGCTGCTTCACATCAAGATATAAAACAAAGGAGGGAGCATCTTCCCTATTAATTGAAACTTGTCCTGTCTGAAAATAACTTTAAGAGTGCTCCTGCACAACATTAAGAAGTATTCTATTCAGAAATTCTAAAGCATTACTAAAGCAATTTATTTAAACATTTATTAAACTTTCTATTTTCAAGATGTGCTAAGTGCTGAAATTACAAAGATAGATCTGATACAGCATCTGCTTCTCAAGAAGCTTATAATGTAGTAGAAAATTATATATATGTAAATATATAATAAAATAATACATATATATAACAAAATAATGCAAAATAAAAAAATTATATATATGCAAAAAATTTTGGAAAAGGAGAAAGGAGACGTCCTTGAAAAATTGCTTGAGAGATATAAGAAAGAAAAGATGATTTTCATCAGAGGTGAATGCAATGTGGAGTGACTTCATAGAAGATGTAGTATGGCTTAGAAATAAGAGAGGACCTTCAACAAATGGAAATGGGGGAAGTTGGAGGACAAACCATTCCAGGCAAGAAGCATTACATGAATAAAGGGATAGAGAAGGGAGAGAGTAATAATAAAATGTAATGCAATGTGCCTTTGATAGGCTACAGGAGAGATATGGTATGGTATGGAGTGGAAAGGAAGTATCACAGAGTGAAATAGAGTTTGAAGAGACATTAGAAGACATCATGCCAATCTTAGTGGGATTAGAGTTTGAAGTCTGGAGAGGCTAAGTGATTTGTCTACATTCACATAGATATTAAACACAGAACCAAATTTGAACCACTGTTCATTGACTCTGAATCTAATTTTTTTCACTGTATCATATATTCTTTGAAAAAAAAGATCGTATTCTAATATTAATGAGTTATAATCTTATATTACATATAATTATATATGTCTAATAATCTAATAATTATGAGTTCTAGTATTTTAATGAAAATAAGGTTGAACATTGTTAAGTGCCATGCACAAGGTCTCATATACAGGAAATGACACAACAAATATTCAAACCTAAAGTTACAGGAATCTAAACTCAGCTGTCTTTTTACTGGACCTGGCATAGCAGGATCAAAGAGCTTACATCTTAACTAATAGGCAATGGAAAGCCATTTACTTTTTATTTAGATTGATGGAATCAAAATGCAGTACTAGGAAAATTGTTTGAGAGAAGTATTTGGGGGATGGGGCTAAGATGGCAGAATAGAAGCAGTGACTTGCTTGAGCTCTCCCCCAAACCCCTTTAAATACCTGTAAAAATGGCTCTAAACAAATTCTAGAGGAGTAGAACCCACAAAATTACAGAGTGAAACAAATTTCCAGCCCGTTGAAAGGTTTATTGCACTGGGATGAGAGAGGAACGCAATTTAGCATGGGCATTCAGGCAAAGACCAGGCCTCAGTGAACCTGGAGCAGGCCTCAGGAGACTGAATCATGGGCAGCTGTGGTGGTTTCCAGACTTCTCAACCCACAAACACCAAAGACAACTTAGAAGGTCAGTAGGAAAGGTCTATGACCACGGTGAGAGAGAAGCTTGGTCCCAGCCCTAGTCTCGGCACAATAATGATGCAAGAAAATCTGGAAAAATAAGTCAACAGCTTGCTAAAGGAGATCCAAAAAAATGCTGAAAAAAATAGCACCTTAAAAAATAGCCTAACCCAAATGGCAAAAGAGGTCCAAAAAGCCAATGAGGAGAAGAAAGCCTTAAAAAGCAGAATTGGCCAAATGGAAAAGGAAATCCAAAAGTGCACTGAAGAAAATACTTTCTGAAAAATTAGAATGGAGCAAATGGAAGTTAGTGACTTTATGAGAAAATAAAGACATTGTAAGACAAAACCAAAAGAATGAAAAAATAGAAGACAACATGAAATATCTCATTGGAAAAAAAAACTGACATGGAAAATAGATCCAGGAGAGATAATTTGAAAATTATCGGACTACCTGCAAGCCATGATCAACAAAAGAGCCTAGACATCATCTTTCAAGAAATTACCAAGGAAAACTGCCCTGATATTCTAGATCTGGAGGGTAAAATAGATATTAAAAGAATCAACCAATCACTTCCCGAAAGAGATCCCCAAAGGAAAACTCCTAGGAATATTATAACCAAATTCCAGAGTTCCCAGGTCAAAGAGAAAATATTGCAAGCAGCCAGAAAGAAACAATTCAGGTATTGTGGAAACACAATCAGGATAACACAGTATTTATCAGCTTCTACATTAAGGGACCGCAGGGCTTGGAATATGATACTCTGGAGGGCAAAAGAGATAGAATTACAACCAAGAATCACCTACCCAGCAAAACTGAGTATAATCTTTCAAGGTAAAAATGGACATTCAGTGAAATAGAGGAGTTTCAAGCATTTTTGATGAAAAGACCAAAGCTGAATAGAAAATTCAACTTTCATATACAAAACCTGAGAAGCAAGAAGAGGTAAAAAAGAAACAGAAATCATAAGGGGCTTATTAAGGTTGAATTGTTAACATTCCTACATGGAAAGATGATATTTATAACTCATGAGATCTTTGTCAGTATTAGGGTAGTTGGAGGGAAAAATTATATGTAGATAGATGATAGATAGACAGATAGATAAATAGATAGATAGATAGATAGATAGATAGATAGATAGATAGATAGATAGATAGATAGAGGGAACTGGGTGAGTTGAAGATGAAGGGCTGATATCTGGAGAATAAAATTAAGAGGTGAGAGAGGATTATACTGGGAGAGGTAGAATGGGGTAAATTATCTCACATAACAGAAGAAAAAGCTTTTACAGAGGAGGGGAAGTAAAGGAAGGTGAGAGGGCATGAGTGAATCTCATTCTCATCGGATTTGGTTTAAGGAGGGAATAACATACACACTCAATTGAGTATTGAAATCTATCTTACCCTACAGAAAAATAGGTGGGGGGGGAAGGGGACAAGAAAGCAGGGGATGATAAAGGGGAGGGCAGTTTGGGAGAGGAGGTAATCAGAAGCAAACACTTCTGAGGAGGGACAGGGTCAAAAAAGAGAATAGAGTAAATGGGGGGGCAGGATGGATGAGGAGAAATATAATTACTTTTTCGCAACATGACTACTATGGAAGTGTTTTGCATGACTACACATGTATAACATGTATCTAATTGCTTGCCTTCTCAATGAGAGTGAATGGGGAAGGAGGAAGGGAGAAAATTTGGAACAAATGTTAAAAATTGTTTTCACATGCACCTGGGAAATAAGATATACAGGCAGTGGGGTATAGAAATCTATACTGCCCTACAGGAAAATAGAAGGGGAAGGAGATAAGAGAAGGGGGAGATAGAAGGGAAGTTAGATTAGGGGAAGGGATATTCAGAATGCATGACCTCTTGGGGTGGGGGGAAGAATGAGATGGGGAGAAAATTTGAAACTCAAAATCTTGTAGAAGTGAATGTTGAAAACTAAAAATTAGTAAATTAATAAAAATTAAAAATAAATAAAAAATAGCACTACATATATACATACGTACAGAAAAAACACTAAATAAAATAGTGTCTACCCTCAAGGGTCTTATCTCAGACTGTAGGAAGTAATCTGTATACATATAAATAAAATAAAGTATTAAAAAAAGAAGTATTTGGCTGAATTTGACTCATATTCAGGGAGCTGTTGCCTGCTCTACTCTCCTAGATGGCAGATAACTTGTGCCAAGTGAGAAGAAAAGTGTGCTGAAATAATTCATTTTACTCAGAGAATACCTTAATAAAGATGGCTTAAAAATAAAAAAAAGGAAGATTGTTTGACCAGTGGTGTAAAGGACAGGTTAGGGACGACCTAAACTAAAGTCATTATAACAAGCTAAGCAAGAGATAATGAGTTGAAAATGAGTTTTAGACTTCTCCTTCCGGAAGCCAAGATGGCGGAGTAAAAAGGTAGTTGCTCTTACCCTCCCCTGTCAAGCCCCAGGAAAAACCCTGGAACAGCCAAACCAGAAGAAAGACAGAGAGCAGTGGTCCAGTAGCCCAGGTAACTTGAGGGATTAGTGGAAAAGGCCCCTCTTGCCCTGGGGGAAGGGGAGCAGTATGGAACAGGAGGTTCCTAGCAAGCTAGAAGAAAGCCCCACCTAAGCATACCAGGAGGAGATCCTGAAACCCAGGTGGTGGAACAGGCAAACACCAATACATGGACCTCTGAGTGCCTCAGTGAGGGCAGCGGAACTGGTGGAAACCAACTCAGAAAACCACCAGGTGCCTTGGCATTCTACAGCAAACTCTACAGCAAACAGTTCTCCCAGTGTCTCAGTAAAAATAAGGGAAGCAGCACTACAAAGGGCCCCAGGCAGATAAACACTCTACAACATCCATCTGAAAGGAGCTAAAGAAAGTGAAAGGAAAGGAAAAGCAGGCAACCTAGAGTTGCCTGAGAATTACAGCCTTGCTGATTCCAGCCCAACCTCAGGTAATGATAAAAAATCTAATCAAGTGGGTTAAATGGATCCAAGTAAGTGGGATTAATCTGATCTAAGAAAATGTACTGAGAAAGGAGAAGGCAGACAAGGGTAAATTACATTACAAGAAAAGACATGAAAACCTATTACAGCAGAGAGAAAGAAGGGAAGGAGATGAGCATTGTTTGAACCTTACCCTCATCAGATTTGGCTCAAGAAGGGAAAAATGTAATCAGTCAGATATAGAAATCTAACTTGCCCTATAGGCAGTAGCAGGGAAAAGGGGAAAGAAAAGGGAGGGGGGATAGAAGGGAGGGAAGAAGCAGTAAGGGTAAAGGGGAAGAAAAGGGAAAAGACTAGTAGAAGGGAGGAGGGACTGAGGGAGGCGGTGGTCAAAAGCGAAACACTAGTGTGGAGGGAAAAGGAGAAAGGAAAAAGAAAAGCTATAAGAAATGATGAACAGGCTGATTTCAGAAAAATCTGGAAAGATTTGCATGGTCTGATGCTGAGTGAAGTGAGCAGAACCAAAAGAACATTGTACACAATAAAAGCCACATTGTGCGATGACTAATATTGATAAACTTAGCCCTTTCCAGCAATACAAGGATCTAAGACATCTCCAAAGGTCTCGTGATGGAAAATGCTATCCACATCCAAAGAAAGAACCATGGAATTTGAATGCAAATTGAAGCATACTATTTACTATTTTTTTCTCTTCTGTTGAGTTTTGTTTTCTCTTTCTGGTGGTTCCTCCTATTGGTTTTAATTCTTACTTAAAACATCACTAATGTGAAAATATGCTTAATAGAAATCTATATGTACAGCCTATATCAGATTGTACACCACCTTGGGGAGGGTGGTGGGGAGAAAGGGGAGAAAATTTAAAAATCAAAAGCATATGGAAATGATTGTTGATAAATCAAAATAAATTAATAAAAAAAGAAAATGAGTTTTATTGGAAATCTGATTGTGAAGTTTTGGGGAAAGAGTAGGTGATAGGGGAGTCATACACTTATACATAATGCCTTAAGTCACAGAAGTGGATGAAATCACTATTGGAGAGAATGTAGAGATTGAAGAGAAATGGAACAGAACCTCAAGGGGCATATCAGTCTTTTAAAATTAAATGTCTTATTGATGCATTTTGAAAAATGCAAAGAATAGAATGTAAGATGTCTTAGGGACATAAACCATTTACTTTTTGTCTTTCTATCTTTATAATGTAGCGAAGTGCCCTATGCATAGTTGGTTTTTAGTAGATATTTGTTAATTGAACAAAATTGAACAATATATTCTTAATTATACCCTCTCTCTTCAGTACAATCCATTAAAGGGGTAACAAAAAGCAATTAAAACCATCTGATATAGTGACCATCATGGAGTATGGAGAATGTATGATTTTGTTCCTATAGTCTGCCACCTCTCAAAGAAGCAGAAGGAAGTATATTTCAATATTAAAAATTTGGAACCAATATTAATCATTGCATTTTCTCTGTCTCTTTTTATCTTTTATTGTTGTTTTATTTACATTTTTATGTTTGTACATATATACACACACATATGTATATACGTATGCATGTGTTTGTATCCTCTGGATCTAACTTCACTTTTTTATCATCCGCATAAGGAAAGAGTTATATTTAAGGGGCCAGAGTAGAAATAGCAGTCAGCAAAGAAGACAGACCAGAAACAGTCAGAGAATTAAGAGATCAATGAGATTTTATGTTATGAACTGCACCTTTTTTTCTGTTAGCTCATTCCCTTAAGATTTATGTAGGGATTCCAATGCTTACTTTGCTCCAACTACTTTTATATTCAGCAATACTAATTCTTACTCTATGAGTTCTAGCCTAATGATTCAAAGATAGCCAAATATTCCCAGAATGCCTGTTGCCTTTCTAGAGTGCTTGTTTTCTCTTTCTGCCAGCTACTCAGTTAGGTTGCAGTGGTAGGAGGATGATGGATTGAATGGATGAATAAGGAATCTATTTTTCCTCACTGTGTTTATATTTACTAGATATACTTAATTTGATACTTTGAATGATTCATGATTTCATCAGTGTGGACACTCTTGCCACACATGTAGATGACAACCCCACTATCTCTTCTCACCTAATGAAACTAATATCTTGTCATCACTCCCCTCTGAGGCATGGAGGTGATATTTGAATTCTTAAAGGCTGATACCAGCCAAGTTCCTACAAAGTTGGAAAAGCTTTGAGTATAGCTCCTGCAATGAACTGCTTTCATCTGAGATCCTCAGCCTAGCCAAGTGTGGAGAGCCTCATACCTAGATGAATGGCAACAAGGTGCTGACAGTTTGGCTATGACAACCCATAAAACAAACACATACGTAAGAGACCTCAGTTCAGTGTGGTCCTCTTTTAATTCTTCTGTGAAGGTACAGGATTGACTATAAAAGGTGTAGAGCAATGGTGTCAAACTTAAATAGAAACAAGGGCCACCAAACCACACATAAGGTTGTACACAGATAGCATATTGATATAGAAAGCAACATATAACAGTACCTATGTTCTATTGTATTTTCATCTATTTTTGTTAAATATTTCCCAATTTCATCTTAATCTGCTTGATGGCATTGTAGGGCAGCATATTCGACACTTCTGCTGCAGACTATCCAAAGTATTTCTGATTATTTAAAGGGAAACTCATTATCTGACTAAAGACCAAATGGCCATAGTTCTTATTATAGAAATGATTGATTGAATGACTTAAAGAAAGACCCATGGCATTACTGTACTATGAGGACTCCTGGCCTGGATTCCTGATTTTTAAGGTGGTTTCAAAGAGATACTAGGATTTCTAAGGTTATGGAACTAAACTATGGAGGTATTAGATGCTGCATTGTTACAGAGTGTGTGCATGTGTGTTATCTGGGATATGTGCATGCATGTCTTGCTAATTAAGCTTATTTCTGATTTGGTCTCAAGAGAAAGTGGTTACAACCACTCTATAGAAGTCAGGGAAACTGATTTTGCTCTGATTATTTTTTCTTACTTGCATTCCCAGATTAAATCAACCTGGTGATGCTGGCCTCTGTGACCAGTCTAGAAGGACTCATTGGTACACATTGGAGACCCTGAGATCCTCTTTGGAAAGAAGGCATGTAGGCTTTAGAGCTGACTTGGGGTAGCCTGTATATAGTTGGATAGGCTCTTTAGCTGTGTTAACACTGTACTTCTCTGTACCACTACCAAACCACTAGATATATAACAATGGGCTCTGACTGTAGGAATAAACAATTGTTATAATGCTATTGGCATGCTACTGTAAATCTTGGTGTCTCTGACTTGTCCCTAATCCTAAGGGGATATGACAAGTTACATTTAACAATAATCATTAAAAAATGAAATTCATATACATATAATGCAGAGTTATGTCAAAACAACACATTTCAGTCAGTATCAATACTGGATATCTAATATTAACATTACCAGAGATGTTCACTAGTGAAAAACAAACAAGGCAAATACTATGCATTTACTTTATGTATTGCTTTTGAATCATGGATTACAGCAATTTCAAAAGAATCAACATTATGAATGGCCCAAAAGGGATATAAATTAGCTGCAATAAACTACCAATGAAGCCTTACACACTTGCTCATGTAGTGAATGGGGAAGGAAAAGGGAACAGGAATTTATTAAGCACCTACTATGAGTCAAGAACTATGCTAAGCACTTTAAAATATGACCTCATTTGATTCTCACCTCAATGCTGGGAGGTAGGTGTTGTTATCATCTCCATTTTGGTATCTACACAATATATAAATAAGCAAAAGGGAGGTAAAATGAATACAAACTTTACAGAAAGATGGACCAAATTATGCAAATATGGTCAGCTTATGATCTATACCAGTAGAGGGAGTATCCACAACAACCGGATCATTAGTCTACTGGAGTTTTCACATGTATGAAATCTTCAATGCTATATATTTTTTAGTCTTAGTAATTTAATTGTTTGGGGGGTTTTGCTTATTGATTTGTTTGTTTTTGAGCCTAAGTCTCCATATGTCACAGGCTAGAAGTACAGGTGCTGCTTACAGGCCTGATCCCACTCTGGTCAGGAAGAGGGATTTTTCAATCTTAGCTGATTCATCATTTCTTAGGCAACCAGGTGGCCTCGTTTTCCTGGGGTCTTACCACATAACAAGAACTTAATGAGGACATGCCTTCAGCTTGGCCCACTGCAGCTCAGAACATCCAAGTACAAGAAATACTAAAGCCTCAACCTCCCTGGTAGTAGGGATTACAGGTATGCCTCAAAATACCTGGCAACTTAATGATAAATTTACAAAATTTAAGTTGTCTTCTTAACATTTTACATTAGGTGGAATGAGATAGATTATTCCGTTCTCAAAATGTAATCTTAAATTCTTTGGGATGAACAGGCTTAATGGACTTAAAAGCCATTACAAAGGAATGCATTTGAAGGAAATAATTCAAGTGATCATAAAATCAGTATGCTATTTCATGCCTATATGAGAGATATTCATTGGATAGTGATTGTTGTAGGAACTGTGAGTCATATAACATGAAAAATTGAGAAAAAAATGGGTTCACTCTCACAGACTTTACAGTCTAGAAAATTCAAGGGAAAAGGTCTACTAAATTAACTTTAAAAGCCCAGAGAAACAAAAATAAAAATCCAATAGAATCCTCAGCTGGAGTAGGAAGTCATAGCCTCAAATGATCAGCTTTTTTGGAATGAAGCAGTTCAACCCTGGCTCTGTGGAAACAATCAGGATGGGGCCACAGTGTATCTCTGTTATACAGGTATAACTCCTATTGACGTCAGGAGAAAGTTGCACTCATATTGCTTTCAGTTTGGTTCTAAATGGACATTCCAGCTATGTACTTATATTTCTTAGTAATCCCTTAAAATTTACAGAAAGGATGCCAAAAGAAAAAGAATGGGCTTGTTCTAATCAGTTGCTAAAAGGATAAGACCTGAACTTTTTAAGTAAAGAGGTTTTACTTATCTTTTTGGAGCTGGCAGATCTGCTGGAACCCCAAGTACTAAATTATTCCCCTGTGCAGAACAGATGGCAGTGGAAAGGAAGTTCTTCCTCCCCTCTCCTGTATAATTTATTAGTTTGTTGACAGATTGTGCAAGCCTAACTTCTCTGCTTACCGCTGTTCTGTCTCAAATGTGCTTGAGTAGGCCACATTTGGTACTTTGTGCCGCAAGTGCGTGACTTCAAGTTGCAGCTTGTTTGTTTGAATAAGATTCAGAACAGCATACATAGATCACTCGGGAAACTTATATGTTAAAGGTAAAGGGGTTTAAGAAGCTAAAAATCTGCTAGTGTCCATCCCTAGAGCAAAGGATTTCTAAATTCCTAGAATGCATGACAATAAGCAACATCCTGCAATCAACAAGTCAAATAAGAACCTGATTAAATCTGAGCTGTTATTCTTAAGTTTTGACATACAAACAGGCATAAATATTGTTTTTTTCTTCTTGTTGAACATGTAAATTTTACACAGTTGTGGTATGTGATAGGATGTGTTGGAAAAATAACCATTTTTTTTTTGCAGGATTAAGTAAAAAAAAAATGATTTATTAGACTTCAAGTTCCTTGGGGGCATGGATTGTGTCTTATTCAATCTTTGCATCTCAAGAGCCCAGAACAGTTTCCATACCAGAGGAAACCAGAAGTCAAGCTAGCTAATTTTTTGTCCCTAATGGTGTCACCAATGAATATTTTGTGAGAAAGCATAGTGACCTCTCATGATACCAACTTCAAGAATGTGAGGAATGCTTTCTAAATATCCTTCTTTCCTTAATAGCCTGTTATGGGACTATCTTTTATGATTTTGGTTAAACCTTTAATTAATTTATTCAGATGTTCAACCTTATCAGTTATATGTTCCATAAATTTACCACCCTCTTACATAGCATAGTATATCCTGTCCAATGGGTTCTATAACTCTCTCTTTGGGTGTCCAAGGGACTTTCCTTGTTCTGAGATTTGTTTAATAAGTGTATGTTCACCTCTCATGAGATTTTTAAAATCTTCCAATATCAAATGAAAAATCAAATCAAATAAATGTTTTTTGTTGATAATTCACTTTATTAAGCAATAAGATAAAAAAAAACGCCCAATGTGGAAGACTGAGTCCCTTGCCTTAAGGAACTGACAAGTTAGGTGAGTATGTTAAGTTAATGCCTAAAAAATTAAATAATGCAATACTTATTAAATCAAAATGATTGCCTACTACATTCAAAATACAAAAATGAAACAGTCCCTGCCCTCATTGAGCTGGCCCTCACATACACATGGTATATAAGTATATACAGAATATATGCAAAATAAATATACAGTAGTTTTGGGAGATAAGTTACTAGTAGATGTCTTAGGACAAAGAAAGTGTTCATAGAAGAGAGACTGACCCTTTAGCTAAATTTTGAAGAAAATCAGGAATTTTAAAAACCAAAGCTGAAGTGGGAGTACAGTTCAAACATGAGAGTCGTCATATCTAAAGACATGGAGACAGGAAGTAGAATGCATTTGAAGAACATATAGTCTAGGTATAATAAATACTTGTTTATTGATGGATTGGTTGTTGTAGTTTAAGGAGTACTGAACTTGAACTCAAAAACCTTGGTCTAAATCCAGCCTTTCCTAATTTCTAGTTGTGTGATGAATTTAACCAATCTGAGCCTCTATTTTTATCATCTGTAAGTTGGGGTTAAATAACATTTGCACTAATTCACAGTATTGCTATTCAGAGAATTCAGACGTGGAAGAGACATTAAAAATAATTTAGTCCAATTCTCTTCTTTTATATTTTAAGAAATGGAGCCTAGATAAGAAGAGTGACTTGGCCAAAGTCATAGAAGGAATAAGCAATAGTCTAAGTTCAAATCTAGTAATCTTTTTTCTCCATACCATTTGCTTACAACTTTGTAAATTGTAAAGCATAAAGGGCTTTATTAGTATTTTATAATAGGGTTATAATTCCGAATCTTTGAAGTATTATATAAAGTTATTACTATCATTATTATTGTTGATGTTGTTTTGATTTCATTATAGATTCTCCCCTGATAAAAGGTCTCAGCTGTCTTATTCTCTCTGGCTAGAAATAACTGATTTGATGCTGAAGAGAAACTACCTGTGTAAACAGAGTAATCAATAACATTTTTGAAGTTCTTGTACTGATAAGTTTTATGATTTTAAAGAGCATTGTGGAAAAATCACTCTAGATTGATCTAAATATGAGATTTTTCAAGAAGTATGCAAGTCACATGCACGTATCCTCTCACACATACACATAAGGAAATATGATTTATAGACATCATTGGTCCACTTCCCTGATGTCTCTTGGATACCTGTCATATCTGACCCAGGGAAACAAGAGAGAATGTGTAACTGATTCCAAAAAGCAAGCTCTATTCAGACAGTAATGGTCCAGCCATCTGTTAGATGTGACCCTACAAATGTGCAGTTTCATATTGAGGCTGATAAATGGAACTAGGGCCAACTATAAATGCACTAATCTCGATTGTGTCCAATAAGGCTTAAGCAAGAACTGATAGAATTCCTTTGGAGTCATGGCCAGTAGTCATGGAAATTTAGAACTTAATTTAGCGGTTTCTCTTCATGCCTTTCTTTACCTCCAGATGAAGGACTTATTTGGACATCTTGTATCAGTTCCCAAGCACTTTTGTCATTTTAGTTGCCCTGCTCTGGAAAATAAACTCTATACCTCTCCATTGTTACCCTGATCTCATCCAAACTAGCTTTTCTTCTTAATTGCTCCATTACTTCTAATGGTATCACCATTTCTTTAGAATATTGGGTAGGATCTTCAACTGTTCCCCTTATCCCTTTAACCTAATTTTCTCCAAACATTACCTTTACTTCTCTTAAAGTTCACTTGGATTCATCTTTATTCTCAATGGAATCATTCACAAGCTTTATTTATCTAGAACTGGAATGGGCATCAGAGACCATCTGGTTCCATTTCATTTTACAGATGATAAAAGTGAGACATAGGAAATTTAAATAACTTGGCCAATGTTATCTAGGTTAAACGTCTATCAGAAGCAGTATTAGGCCCCAGGTCCTGTGACATCAGAACTAGAACTCTTTCTGCTTTACCCCTTTCTATTCCAGGGCCTCATTGTCTCATAACATAATGAGTATGGCAAACTTCTTTCTGGTTTCTTTGCCTTAAGTCACTTAGTGCTATTATACATCTTGTCTGTGGCTGCCAGACTAGTCTTTATAAACTTGTTTCTTAAGAATCTAAAACTATGCTTATAACATCAAGTCTAAACTCCTCTGCCCAGACTTAAAGACACTTCATAATCTTGCCCCACCCTACTTGTCCAAGCACTGCTTCCTAACACAATATTTCTGTTTTGGTTAGGCTGGTCTCTTCACTGCCATTCACTCATTCCATGCCTATTCTCTACCCCTTTTGGTATTGTCATATAGAATATCTATGGAGGATCTCCAATCATACACATTCAAGGCCCAATTTAGATTGCTTCCATCCCTATGACATTTTCCTCTAACTATTCCAGCCCATAGCAAGGTCTTGTACTTAAACTTATTATCACATAATGTAACACTTGCTCCCTAATTATCTCAAAATATATAAAGCTGAATTAATCATTTTCATATTTGGACATGAATCTCCTTCTACCTTCTCTACACTTGTTAATAGCCTTACCGTCCTTCCAATCATCCATGATCACAACTTTGGAGTCATCCAAGTGTATTGGGCTAGAGGAACTCTGTGGTCTCTTACATATTTGACATCCTGTGATTCTGTGAAATGACTCTACCACTTCCCTGATTTAAAGGGAGAAAAAGAGGGAATAAGCATTTAAATAATACCTATTATGTGCCAGATTTTGTACTAGGTGCTTTTATAAATGTAATCTTATTTGATTTCCAAAATAACCACCTGAGGTAGGTGCTGTTATTATCCCCAATTTACAGTTGAGGATACCGAGGCAAACAGAGGTTAGATGACTTGCCAAGAATCATACAGCTAATAAGTGTCTGAGGCCAGATGTGAACTTAGGTCTACATGACTCCAGGCCCAGCACTCAATCCACTAAATGAAAAATAAAACAAAAGAAAAAAACATACAAAAAAACTTAAGTGACTGCCTTCTGAATATAGGATAAAATACAAATGCCTTAGCATGGCATTTATGGTGTTCTTCCATATGACTCCAATCTAGATTTCTTGCCAAATCCCACACTACTCTTAATTACATCCTCTGTTCCATTCAAACTGGGTTATAACCAATTCTTGGTCCTGTCTTGCCATTTCCTGCTTTCAAAGATTTACACAAATTGTCCCTATATGTAGAATTTAGTCCTTACTCATTGATACTTGTTGAGATCCTTTTTCTTCTTTCAAGACTCTACTTAGGTGACAACTCTTGCAAAAAAGCTCTCTTTGATTCCAAAAACAGGAAGTGATCTCCTCCTCCCCAGATTTGCCTAGAACCCTTTGTGTGAATCTCTTCCTCCTCACTCTTACATTGTTGGGAGTATAAAAAAAGATCTAGGCATGGCTTCAGGATGCTTGGATTCAAATTTGGTTTTGTATATTTGCTAGCTATGTGTCCATGTTCAAGTCACCTAACCTCTGAGTTTCAGCTTCCTCCTTAGGAATATGGGAAAAATAATACTAGTATTACCAATCTCAAAAGGTAGTTGGGAAGAAAGCATTCTGTAAATGTTAAATTATTATAGTATAAATACGTTATTATTATTATCTCATATGTATATGACATGTGCATTTTTGATGATCATAGGCTCCTTCAGTATAATGAAAATTATAATTTTCTATTCCTATAGCTAGCACAGTTTCTTGAATATAGTAGGTTCTTAATATATGTCTTTCAAAGAACTAAATAATTAAAGAAACATTATGGGTAGTTGGAGGTAATATAGTGCAATAATATAATACAATAATATTATGGAGGCAGCTAGATGGTTTAGCAGATAGAGTGCTGGAACTGGAGTCAGAAAAACCTGAGTTCAAATCCAAACAGAAGCACTTGCAAGCTGTAAAACCCTGGGCAAGTCTTCTAACTTCTGTTTGTCTTAATCCACTGGAGAACAGAATGGAAAACCACTGCAGTATCTTTGCCAAGAAAACGCTATGGACAGTATTGTCATGCTATGTATGATCCATGGAATCACAAAGAGTTGGATACAACTGTATGACTCAACAACAACAAAAAAGTTGAACTAATATAATAAAATGATATTAATTTACTTATTAATTTACTTATTAATTAAACTAAATTAATTTGCTTATTCAATTTTGTATCAAACTACCAAAGGAATATTTTCTAGATTTTAAAAAGTAGCAAAATTCACACGTGGGAACAAAAGGTCAAGAAACTCAAGGGTGATAATGAACAAAAAGGTGGAAAGAAAGGAGGTTGATTAATACCAGATCTCAAATCGCACTACAAAGTAGTAACTATTGAAGTGATTTTTTTTTTTTACTGGCTACAAAAAGTGGTAGATCTATGGAACATATTAGATATAGAGCATATAGAAATAAGCAAACACAGAATATTATTTCATAAAATAAATAACATTCGATAGTATTTGATAAAACTCCATTACTGGGGGAAAGGCTTACTATTTAACCAAAACTTCTAGGAAAATTGGAATGCTTTGACAGAAATTAAGTTTTGACTAACACTTCACCCCAAGGTGAGCTCCAAATAGATATATGGTCTAGATGTAAAATGTCACATAATAAATTAGAAAAGAAGAAATTGCCTTTCAGAGCCGTTGCTAATGGAAGACATCATGGAACAACAAATAATAGAGAGGATCACATAGGATTAAATGCATAATTTTGCTTATATAAAATTAGATATATTTTGCACAAACAAACCTAATGTAGTTAAAATTAGAAGGGAAACAGGTAACTGGGAAAAATTATTGCGGTACATTTCTGCAATAAATGAATGGTTGAAGGATATGAATGGAACACTTTAAAAGGAATAAATCTAAGATATCAATAACCATATGGGGAAAAATTAAAAAAAACCCTCTCAATTGCTAATAATTAGAGAAAAATTAGAGCAACTTTGAGGTTCCACCTCAAAACCATCAGTTTAGCGATGATGACAAAGCATGAAAAATGTCTACGGTTGGAGTGGGAAAACAGGATCACTAGTGTACTATTGCTGGAGTTAGGGATTGATCAAGCCTTTTAAAAAAGTAATATTGAACTATTTAAGACATTTACTCAATTTTGCGTACCCTTTGACCAAGGTATACTAGACCTATACCCCCAAAAAATCAAAGAAAAAGGAAAAGGATCCACATGTATAAAAATATTTCATGGTAGCCAAATATTGGAATCTAAGGGGGTGTCATCCTATTGAGGAATGGATAACAAATTGTGTTATGCAAAGGTAATGGAGTATTACTGTGCTAAAGAAATAATGATGTGAGCAATTTCAGAGGAAATTGGAAAGAACTCTGTGAAATGATTCAAGGAGAAGTGAGTAGAAGTGGGAGAACAATTTATAAAATGATCACTTTGGAAGACTTTATAACTCTCATTAATGCAATAATAAAACATAAATCCAAAAAAATAAATATGAAATATGTCATTCATCTCTAAACAGAGAGGTGGTGATGAGCTTAAAATGTAGGAAAAGACATTTATTTTCAGGTTTAGTTTATGTAGGAATTTGTTTATGTAAGAATTCACTATGCAACTGTATATTAAGGGTTTCATTTTTTTTTAATTTGCTTATTGAAGGCTGGGTAGTAGGAGGAACACATTATCAAGAAAAATTAGGACAGAAGGAGATTTATACTATTTATTTCAACATAACTTACTACTGTGAAGTGTTCTGAATTAAAACTCAGGCACTTAACTATAATTCCAAAGAAGAATAGTAAAAATGCTAAAAAAAAAAATTGTTATAAAAAAAACAACCCAGTCCATTCCCCCCCAAAAAATCCCAAAACATCAAAAACAACAATAAATGTATTCAAAGTACTGTCCTGATGGGGTGACACTGCTATTGATATTACTGTTATTGGAAATGAGAGTGTGATATTTATTGGAAAAAAAAACAATGTGTTAGGTGCGCAGGATTTAAGAAGGCATTTTTTGTCTAAATCATGTTGGTAAGAAATATGCTGTGTAGTAAAAGAAAAAAGAAAAAGAAAAATCTATTAAATTAATTTAATTAAAACACATTAAATTACATTCCTTTTGTCATCTCAAACAAATTATAAGCTCTTGAGGGTGAGGATCATGTGTTATACTTTTTTCATATCCCCTTTAATGCCTTGTACAGCATTGGGCAAAAAGTAGTTACTCAAGAATTACTTGTGGACTAATTGGTTAGCTTTATTGAGTTGAGACAACCATATTGCATATTGCATGCAGTATTTTGGTGACATAAAATCGGGCTTTTTGCAAGGATATATTTGGTTTTCTCTTTTGTTTCTTAAGGCTCCTCTTAATGATGCTCAGAATTTTATTTTTCTCCTGGACCCACCAATGTTTTTGACTAATAAAAATGCTTAATATGTGTTAATTATATATTATGTATCATTCATTCTGCTAGGTTCTGGGATACAAATATAAATAAGACACAACGCCTACTTATGATCTGGTCTAGGAGATATTGTACCATCCAAAGTACCCCAGGAGTGTCATTCATTTTCAATTAATTCAATTCAACAATTGTAGGCTGGGCATTTTGTTAGGGATACAACAACAAAATTAAAAAAAATAGCTTCTGCCCATTTGAAGTTTTTATTTTACTGGGGACTATTTTACTCTTCACCACACATTTGAATAAATAGCTAATATTTATCTCATTTTAATGTTTGCAAAGAGTTTTAAAAACATTTTCTCATTTTAGCCTGAAAACTGTCTAGAAAGATAGGTCCTAGAGGCATTGTTTTTTTTTTTTTTCAATTTGAGAGGTAAAAATACTGATGATCAGAGAGGTTGAATGAATTTCCCACTATCAGCCAACTAATTAAGGCAGTTAGGTGGCACTACTGATACAGCACATGGCCCAGAGTCAGGAGGACCTGAGTTCAAATATGGCCTCATATATTTACTAGCTTAATGACCCTGGGAAGTCACTAAAATTCTGCCTCAGTTTCTTCAATTGTAAAACGGATGGTTGTTGTGAGGATGAAGTGAAATAATATCTGTAAAGCACTTAGCATAATACATGGCACAGAGGAGGTGGTAGGTAAATGCTGGCTTCTTTTCCTGATAAATGTCATTTACAAGACATAAGTCCAAGCTTTCTTGGTTCTAAGTCTAGCATCTCATCATCTAAATCATCCTGGCTCTTGGCTATTCAAGAAGAGAGAAAAATATTCCTTTTGGGAAAAAAAAGGTTTTGCTCAGAGACTGTAGAGTTCACTGGATTCCTAGCCCAATAGTCAATAGGAAAATGATGTGAACACTTACAGTTACTTTATTTTTACTGAGGTTGGAATTATAAGGAAAAGATTTCAATGTACAAATTACTAGCTCATATTTTATAATACTACTCTGATAGAGACTTTTGGATTTATCACTGGGAAAACTACAAAATCCTGCAAATACTCTCTGGTAGAAAAACCTCAAGCTATAAGATATTTCATCTCCATGGTTTATTTTCTATTTTGTCTTTCAATCACCCTTTAATACCATAGATGGATTGCAATTGATATAGCTCAGGGTCATATAATTGATATGTGTTTTCTCTGAGTGCATTGTTCTTCACTCAACTTCACATTCATCTACTTTGAACTTAGCATTCATATTTTCCTGCAGTTTATTTGTCATTAATATTGACTATACATTATTAGAGGTCTTGTCAATATTACAGCACTACAACATGACATTTTAAAAGCATTACCCCTGTGCTGAATGCTATGTTAGTAAGGAAAGGATTCCTTATATGGTCTAGTAGAGGTATGACACAGGCTCCAGTATCTTTAACAAATAATATTATATGACAGTCATATTAAAGATCACAAAACCAATTGCTATAAATGGTCTGAGGATGAAGACTATTTTCAATCATGTATAAATTAAGCCAGCAGAATCTTTAATTTCCACATTTTTATTGCAGAAGGATAAATTTCATTTCCCTGCTTAACTTTTAAAATTAGGTCTACTTTTGCATTTGCTTTGTCTGAGATCATGATTGCTACGTCTTTTTTTCTTAAATGTCAGCTAAAGGGTAATACATTCTGCTTCTAGCCCCTTACTTTAACTGTATGTATGTCTCTCTCTTTCAAGTGTGTTTCTTGTAAAAAACATATTGTTGGATACTGGTTTCTAACCCATTCTGCTATCTGCTTCTGTTTGTATGGATGAGTTTCTTCCATTAAAATTCACAATTACAATTGCTAACTGTGCATTTTCCTCCATCTTATTTTCTTCTGTTTATCCTTCTCTCTTTTTATCTTTTCCCTTCTCTAAAGTCTGTTTTGCTTCTGACTACTGCCTTACTTTACCTTTTTATCACCATTTTCCTCTTTCTCTTATCCCATTCCCCTCCTACTTCCCTATTGGGCAAAATAGATTTCAATACCCAATTATGTGTGTGTGTGTGTGTGTGTGTGTGTGTGTGTATTGTCCCTTATTTGATCCAACTTAGATGAGAGGGAAGTTCAGGTGATGTCTACTTCCCCACCATTTCCAGCTCCACTCTAAAAGTTTTTCCCTGTATGCCTCTTTTGTGTGATAATTTTCCCTCTTTCTCATCTATCCATTTTTTTAACATCATCCCAACACGATGGACACACTCCTGTGCCCTCTATTAATGTAGAATCTTTTGAACTGCCTTCATAATGATAATGTTCCTTTAAGTTGCAAGTATCATCTTCCCATATAGAAATGGGAACAGTTAAACCTTATTAATTTCCTTAAAAATTCTCTTAAATGTTTACCTTTATATGCTTCTCTTGAGTCTTTTATTTGAAAGTCAAATTTTCTATTCAGCTTTCGTCTTTTTATCAGGAATGCCTGAAAGTTCTCTATTTCATTAAATATCCATTTTTTCTTTGAAGGATTACACTCAGTTTTGCTGGGTAGGTCATTCTTGGTTGTAATCCTAGCTCTTTCATCTTCTGAAATATCATATCATAAGCCCTCCAAATGTTTAGAGTAGCAGTTACTAAATCTCGTGTGAGTTGACTCTTGCTCCATGATATTTGAGTGTTTTCTTTCTGGCTGCCTGAAGTATTTTCTCCTTGACCTGGGAATCAGATACAGGAGTCTGGAATCTGGCTACAATATTCATGGGAGTTTTCATTTTGGGATCTCTTTCAGGCGGTGATCAGTGAATTCTTTCATTTTCTATTTTACCCTCTGATTCTAGGACATCAGAACAGTTTTTCTGGACAATTTCTTGAAATATGATATCTAGGCTCTTTATTTTTTTTTCTTCTTTGCTCATGGCTTTCAGGTAGTCCAATAATTCTCAAATTATTCCTCCTCTGTCTATTTTCCAGGTAAGTTGTTTTTCTGATGAGATAATTCAGATTTTCTTCTATTTTTCATTCTTTTGACTATGTTTTATTGGTTCTTATTGCCTCATGGAGTCATTACTTTTGGCTTACACGATAGTAATTTTTTAGTAATAATTTTCTACAGTGAGATATTGCAGTTTTTTTTCTGTTTTGCAAATTCTGTTTTTTAAGAAGTTATTTTCATCAGTGAAGCTTTAAGCTCTTTTTTCTTTGACCAATTGTGTTTTTTCATTACATTTTAAAAATTATTTTATTTTAAACTTAAATGACAAAACTTAAATACACAATAAGAAAAGAAAAAGAAATATATTATAAACTTAAATACAAAATAAGAGAAGAAAAAATAATAATTGCTATGTACACAGCAGAACTTAAGAGCAGATTCAAAATATATAACAATAAATTTCCATTTCAAGAAAGCCTATATAATAAATACTACTCATTGTGTTCAGAGCTACCCATCTTTTCTTTGCTTCCTTGTAAGTTTTCATTTGTTCTTTTCTGTGCACTTTTTAATTTGTTCTTTTTTCCCCCTTCTTCCCCACCTCCCTTAGGAAGGTACAATTAAGTGAGGAGATACATATTTATACACACACACACACAAACATATAGACACACATATATATGCACACACATAATATGTAATATACACACATCTATACATACACACACATGCACACATACATCTGTACTTATTTGTATAATATACAAACATACATGTATACACACAGATATATATATATATATATGCATATATACATACATACACTTACACACACACACACACATATATATTCATATGCATCTATGCAAGACTGTGCTATACTTATTTGTCCTCTGTTTCTCTGAGGGTGAATAATCTCTTCCTTCATAAGTCTAAGTCTTTCCATATTTTTCAAAGTCCACCAACTCATGATTCCCTACACCACAGTAATATTCCATCCTTATATTGTTTAATTATTTTAAATGGTCTAAAATGATTAATATGGCTGACATATAGTATAGTTTCTTTCTTTTTCTTTTATGATTAAATCTATTTTAGCTTTAACTTTTCCTGACAATATGATTATTATCCCTGCTTTTTTCCTAATAAATTCTACTCCTCATTTTTATTTTATGTTTGTATGTATCTTTTCTTTCCTATCCCTCCTAACTCCTCTACTTTACTTCTACCCTCTACCTTGCCCTCGTATTACTTAACCCACTACCTTCAAGGAATACCTCCACTATCCTCCCATTTTCATTATTTAATTAAATACCCTTCATTTCATTAAATACCCTTCTATTCCCCACCACTTATGCTAATCCTTTGCTCTCCCCTCTAGAAATATCTCTCATCCTCTGTATCCCCTTAGACTTTTATTTCTTTCTGAATTTAGAAGACATGTACACTTAGACCTTCTTAAATCCATTCCTGATGAAAATATGGTTCCGAAATTACCAACCCTTCTCCCCTGTCTAATGCCTCTGTGTTAATTCTTCCTCTTGAGCCTCATTTGTATAAAATAATTGGCCTTTTTACCTCTTCCTAAACAGCCTTGCTTTTTAAAATCATATCATACTCAGGTCTTCCCCAATCTTCCTTACAAACTACCCAATTGCAAATAAGAATCTTAGACATATATTTTACATTTCTTCATACAAAAGGTAAGCAGTCTGCCCTTATTGAGTCCCTTTTAATTAGTCTTTATTTTTACCTCATATTTCTCTTGGATCTTATATGTCACATTTCCTATTAGGTTCAGGGTTTCTTTTTTTCTCAACATAATCCTGAAAGTCTGACAATTCATTAAATGTTCATTTTTTTTCCCATTCAGTATCTTTCTTAATTTTGCTGGGCATGTTATTTCCAGCTGCAACCCCAGTTCTTTTGCTCTTCAATGTATGTAGTGTTCTTTGGTCTTTTAGTGCAGCCACTGTTAGGTCTTCTGTAATTCTTTTCTTATTAATTTATTTTAATTTATCAACAATCATTTCCATAAGCTTTTGAGTTTTAAATTTTTCTCCCCCTCCCTCCTGACTTCCCTCCCCAAGATGGCTCACAATCTGATATAGGCTATACATATACATTCCTATTAAATATATTTTCACATTAGTGATGTTAGAAGGAAGAATTAGAACCAATAGGAAGAACCACAAGAAAGAAAAAACAAAACAAAATAGAAGAAAAAAATAGCAAACAGTATGCTTTGATCTGCATTCAAATTCCATAGTTGTTTCTTTGGATGTGGATAGCATTTTCTATCACCAGACCTTTGGAGATGTCTTAGATACTTGCATTGCTGAGAAGGGCTAAGTCTATCAAAGTTAGTCATCAGACAACGTGACTGTTTACTATGTACAATATTCTCCTGGTTTTGCTCACTTCACTCAACATCAGTCCAGACAAGTCTTTCCAGGTTTTTCTGAAGTCTGCCCGTTTATCATTTCTTATAGCTCAATAGTATTCCATTACACTTATATGCCACAACTTGTTCAGCCATTCCCCAATTGATGGGTATTCCCACAATTTCTAATTCTTTGGCACCACAAAAAGAGAAGCTATAAATATTTTTGTACATGTGTCTCCTTTTCTCATTTGTGTGATCTCTTTGAGATACAGCTCTAGAAATGCTATTGCTGGGTCAGATTAATCCACTTACTTATATCTATTTAACCACCTTGATTAGATTTTTTTGTCATTACAGTTTCTCCTTATTAATAACATTTTTTTCTGTCCATTTACCTTTTTATGTCTCTCTCATGTCTTGTATTTGAAGATCAAATTTTCTTTTGAGCTCTGGTCTTTTTATCAGGAAGGTTTGGAAGTCCCTTATTTCATTGGGATTTCTATCTACTCTCCTGAAAGATTATGCTCATTTAAAAAAAAAAATTTATGTTTAGACAATTGGGGTTAAGTGACTTGTCCAGGGTCACACAGCTAGTGTCAAGTGTTTGGCCTGAGGCCAGATTTAAACTCAGGTCCTTCTGACTTCAGGGCCTGTGCTCTATCCACTGTGCCACCTAGCTGCCCCTGATTATGTTCATTTTTGCTGGGTAGTTGATCCTTGGTTGTATTCCAAACTTTTTTGCCTCACAGAATATCATATTCCACACCCTATGATCTTTTAATTGATAAGACATGGTTAGTACCCTCATAGAATTTACAATTTTCTTTAATGATCACAATCATAATATCATAATATAGAATTTTAAAAACAAAGAACATTCCTCACAATGATCCCATGAGTTGAGTAGTACTTGTAAACATTGTTCTAATTGTATAGATGAGGAAACTGGCACCCAGAGATATTGATTTTAATCCAGGTTTCCTGACCTGAGCTAATTTAGCTAAGTTAGAGAAAATAGGAACATAAAAAGACAGAAACACCTCCCTTTTGAGATGGATGGGATTATGCTAATGTGTGGTTGGGAAGAAGATTGGTCTACTCAATTCTTTTTTTATTTCTGTTTTCTCTTACCAAAGTAATGCTCTTTTATTTAGGAAGTACAGAACAAAAATGGTAAGCATAGAAATCAAAGATATGTGAGATGCCAGAAGATTTGGTATGAAAGTTTCTAGAGGAAGTCAAATCATGTACACATTTTCTAGCAAAACTCTAAAAAAGCAACTAGAGTGAATAATAATCAAGAAATTCAGTTAAAGAATAATAAGTTCCTTCCTTCAGTTTAGGACTACATAAAACATGGCAGAAACCTGTGGACACTTAGAAAAGAGATGTGCCAAGGAAGCTGTTGTAAATGCAATTTTTCCAGCATTGATCAAAGACCATATTCGTGGGGAGGAAAATGCTTCAGATATTCAAATATTGAAACTCCAGTGGGAATTGAAAATAGACAGGACTAATTATTCTAAATATTTGAACAGCACCAAGTTCCTCTAAACAGTATCATCTAGGGGTATTGGAAGTCTGACCTGATACTCTAAAAGTCCCTGAAGATGTTAATATTCAGCACATGGATTTTTAGGAGAAAATAGGGAAAAAAAACACATACCACTCTGAATACAAACACAGCAGGGGAAGATGAAGCTAGCAGAAGGAACCATGATTATACAAAATGGTGTCTTACCCCTCTGCCTAAGCTACAAGAGGTGCCAAAGCCTGGCCCTGGCCCAAAATCCAAATCAAGAACTGAGGCTGCAGATATTAACAAAGAGAAGACACCAAACATTGCACATCTTTTTGAATCAACAGCTGTCCAAAAGATAAATAAATACAGAAGAAGAGAAGAATTCCACAACAACTTCCAACAGAGTAAAAAATAGCTTGACCAGAAGGACTAAAAGAGCATTTGAAAAAAAAAAAGCAAGAGATAAAAATAAAATTCCAATTGAAACACAAATTCTGGATAAAAGAGTTACAAGGAAATAAGTAGTTTAGAACAGAATGCAAAAAAAACCACACAAATAACAGACTGTGAAAATTAGAACAGAACTCATTGACTACATGAGAAAAATAAATATTACAATGAAATCAAAAGATCTAAATATAAAAAATGAATTGTACCTATTATTGGGAATGCCTGGCCTGAGATAATTTGAGAATAATTTGACTTTTTAAAACCATGATTAAAAAAAAATATGGGCACCATATTTCAAGAAATCATGAATTAAAACTGTCTTATTAGAACCTATTAGGACCATAGAACAAATTGAAATTAGAAAGAATTCTGTAGTCTCCTTCTGAAAGAAATCCTGAATTGAAAACACCCATAACATCATAATTGAAATACAGAGTTTAAATGTCAAAGAAAAAAAAGTATTTTATTCATGAGAAGGAAAGAGTTAAGAGTTCAAGTAATGAAGAATCTCAGTAAGTATCACACAATACTTGGGAGAATTAATATAAAGAAGAGAAAATACTAGAATACTGTATTCCAAAAGGCAAAAGATAAAATAACAACCAAAAATAACTTACCCCAAAAAACTACATTCAATCATATACATAAAAAAGATAGTTCTTAATGGAATCAAAGAATTTCATGATGAAAAAATCAGAAATAAGTAGAAATTTTGAAATGCAAACAGAGAAGTCAAAGGAAACCTAGAAAGGTAAATATAAATTGGAAGATGCAAAAAAAAAAATAGTTATTTACTTTTTATCAATGGGAGAACAGAAAAGAACCTTAAAGTCTTACAGTGATTCAGAAGAATTTAAATATGAATGAGGGATTGTGGGTGATTTTACTGTTCTGACCACTATAGCAGACCAAATAAGAGAGAGGAGAAAAAGGAAAACTCAGAAATGAGGGGAAAAAAACAGACTTTAGTTTTTTCTAATAATTGGAATGTTCAAGGACAATATAAATTTGGAAGAGGTGGCAGAGAGAATGGGTATCATATAAATCTCAGTCTTTTACACTAAAGAGTGTTGATATACAAACACGTGTGTGCACACATACACACACATACACAAGTTTTCTTTAGAAATATATTAGACTCCAGGGGGCAGAGTCAAGATGGTGGAGTAAAATCAGTGACTTGCTTGAGCATTTCCCCAAACCCCTCCAAATACCTGTAAAAATGGTTCTAAACAAATTCTAGAGCAACAGAACCCACAAAAAGACAGAATGAAACAAATTTCCAGCCTAAGGCAACCTGGATGGTTGCTTGGAATGGTCTATTGTGCCATGCTGGGAGAACACAGTTCAGTGTGAGTGTGCAGGCAAAGACCAGGCCTCAGCAAACCTGAAGCAGTGCTCAGGAGACTGAATCACAGGTAATTGTGGTGGTTTCCAGACTTCTCAACCCATAAACACCAAAGACAATTTAGAAGCTTAGTAGGAAAAGTCTGTGACCTCAGGGAGAGAGAAGCTTGGTCCCAGCCCCAGTTCCAGCACAGCCCCAGGGTGGTGACTCCTTCCTGAGCTTCAGGCCCACAGACTGAGGGGGAATGGAGTGGCTGATTGGAGGGAGATTGCAGGGATCTCTTTGGTGATGCTGAGGCAGGAATCTCTTGCTTTGTCCACACTTCGATCTAGATCACAGTTCTGGGTGGCAGTTCTGGGGTGAGGAGGAGCACTGATGTGGTAGAGCTTATAGTGGTGGTAAAGAGAGAACCCTCTTCACAGTTCCAAAGCAGAGAAGAGTGCTTGCCATCACTTATACACCAGACCACAGGCCAAGAAAGGAGGAAACACCTCACCCTTGATTGTACCAACTTGGAAGAATGGAAAATTTACAAGTCCCTGGAAGTATCTCTGAAAACAGCCGCACAAAACTCTTGAAGCTTGGGAGAGTACATTCTCCACACCATAAACAGACCCATACCTTAACAAAGAGTTTAAAATTCAGGTAATTGATTGAGAACATGAGCAAACTGAAAAAAAAATCAGACCATATAGTCTTTCTTTGGTGAAAAAGAAGATCAAAACAGACAACCAGAAGAAGACAACAAAGTCAAAGCTCCTATATCCAGAGCCTTCAAGAAAAATATCAATTAGTCCCAGGCCATGGAAGAGGTCAAAAGGGATTTTGAGAAGCAAATAAAAGAAGTAGAGAAAAAACTGGGAAGAGAAATGAGAGTGATGCAAGAAAATCATGAAAAACAAGTTAACAGCTTGCTAAAGGAGACTCAAAAAATACTGAAGAAAATAATACCTTAACAAAATAGCCCAAGCCAAATGGCAAAAGAGGTCCAAAAAGCCAATGAAGAGAAGAATGCATTCAAAAGCAGAATTGGCCAAATGGAAAAGAAAGTCCAAAAGCTCACTGAAAAAAAATACTGCCTTAAAAATTAGAATGGAGCAAATGGAAGCTAGTGACTTAATGAGAAATCAAGACATTGTAAAATAAAACCAAAAGAATGAAAAAAATAGAAGACAATGTGAAATATCTCATTTTCAAAACAACTGATCTGGAAAATAGATTCAGGAGAGAGAATTTAAAAAGTATTGGACTATTTGAAAGCCAGGTTAAAAAAAAGAGCCTAGAAATCATCTTTCAATAAATTATCAAGGAAAACTGCCCTGATATTTTAGAACCAGAGGGCAAAATAGAAGTTGAAAGAATCCACCAATCATCTCCTGAAAGACATCCCCAAAGGAAAACTCCTAGGAATATTGTAGCCAAATTGCAGAGTTCCCAGGTCAAGGAGAAAATAATGCAAGCAGCCAGAAAGAAACAATTCAAGTATTATGGAAACACAATCAGGATAATACAAGATTTAGCAGCTTCTACATTAAGGAACCAGAGGGCTTGGACTATAATATTCCAGAGGGCAAGGGAGATGGGATTACAGCCAAGAATCACCTACCCAGCAAAACTTAGTATAATCCTTCAGGGGGAAAATGGACATTCAGTGAAATAGAGGACTTTCAAGTATTCTTGATGAAAAGACTAGAGCTGGATAGAAAATTTGACTTTCAAATACAAGACTCAAGAGAAGCATGAAGAGGTAAACAGGAAAGAGAAATCATAAGGGGCTTATTAAGGTTAAACTGTCTTCATTCTTGCATGGAAAGATGATATACATATATATATATATACATATATATATATATATTTGTAACTCATGAGACCTTTGTCAGTATTAGGTTCATTGGAAGGGGGAAATTATATCTATATCTATATATCTATATATCTATATAATATATATATATATATATACACACACATATATGTATGTATGTATGTATTTATATACGTATATATAAATCGATAGGAAGACAGAGGGTACAGGGTGACTTGAAGATGAAGGGGTGATATCTGGAGAATAAAATTAAGAGATGAGAAAGGATTATACTTGGAGAAGGAGAAAGGGAGAGGTAGAATGGGGTAAATTATCTCGCATGAAACAGACAAGAAAAGACTTTTACAGTGGATGGGAAGTGGGGGAAGGAGAGAGGGAATGAGTGAATCTTATTCTTATCAGATTTAGCTTAAGGAGGGAATAACATACACACTCAATTGGGTATGGAAATATACCTTACCCTACAGGAAAATGAGGGGGGGGAAGAGGATAAGAGACCTGGTGGGGTCGTAGATAGAGGGAAGTGCAGATTGGGGGAGGGAGTAATCAGAAGCAAACACTTCTGAGGAAGGACAGAGTCAAAAGAGAGTAGAATAAATGGGGGGCAGGATAGGATGAAGGGAAATATAGTTAGTTCTTCACAACATGACTACGATGGAAGTGTTTTGCATGACTACACATGTATAACCTGTATCAAGTTGCTTGCCTTTTCAATGGGGGTGAATGGGGAGGGAGAAAGGGAGAAAATTTGGAACCCAAGTTTTAAAAATAAATGTTAAAAATTACTTTCACATGCAACTGGGAAATAAGATACAGAGGCAATAGGGTATAGAAATCTATCCTGCCCTACAGGAAAATAGAAGGGGGAGGTGATAAAAGAAGGTGAGGAGGGGGAGAGAGAAGGGAGAACAGACTAGGGAAAGGGGTATTCAGAATGCATGCTATCTTTGGGTGGAGGGAGGGATGAGATGGGGAGAAAATTTGGAACTCAAAATCTTGTGGAAGTGAATGTTGAAAACTAAAATTAAATAAATTAATAGAATTATAAAAAATAAGAAAAGATAGTGAAAATTTTGGGGAAAGTGGACATTTTTTATAGCAGAGTTTAGTTGGGGTTAATATTATTGGTCACTTCATTGGATTATCAGTTAACATTAATAAAAAGGAAGTATCATTAAAAAAAAGAAATATATTAGACTCGACAAGAAAGTAGGTGGGGACAGGGAAAAGGGAGAGAAGGATTTGAAATGGATAATATAGTTGCAGAGGGAATAATCAGAAAAACCATCATTGACTTTAGAGGGAAAATCTTATAGAGGGGGTGAGAAGGAAAGAAGAAATACTAAAAATCAGTGATTGGGGTCTGGGTGAGAAGCAGAGAAGAAGGGCAATGAAATAGAGATAAGTTGAGGAAATTCTAAATTACTAATAGTGATTATGTCAATTCTATTTTTACCACATTCTTCTTTGTAAAGAGGAATGGGACAAAGAAGAAAAGTTTGTCAAAAAGTTTTTGACAAAATACAAATATAGAAAGCAACCATAATTGTGAATGGGAATGAGATGGACTTATAAAACAGAAGAGCAAAGCAGAATTAATTAGAAAGCATAATCCATTAATCTGTTTTTTAAAAGAGACACATTTGAAACAAAATTCAAACAGAGTTAAAATGAAGGCCTGTAACAGAATTTATAAAGTTTAGGAGAACTCAAAAAAGTTAACATGACTACCATGATCTTAGTCAAAGTAACAATAAAATAAATATAGTTAAAGGAAACTAATAAGGAAACTATATAATGATTGTAGGCAATATAGAAAATGAAATAATATAAATACCTAGATAATATCTAACAAATGGAATAGCATCTAATTACTTAAAGCAAAGTTCTTTGAATTTCAGAATGAAATGGTCAGAAAACTTAGAAATACAGTCACGACCTGAACAGAATTTTAGAACAGTTAGATATAATGGATCTTAGGTAATTACTAAATAGGAATTGAAAGGAATATACATATTTTCATTTCTGTGGTAACTATTATAAAATTGACCACATGCTGGTTTGTAAACATTCCATAAACACACAAAAAGCAAGAATATCAAACACTACCTTTACTGAACAAATTTAATAAAAGCGCAATCAATAAACAATTGTATTTGCCTGTCTACCTATCACATATCTGTTTGTATATCTGTTTATTTATTTATTAAAAGATAGGGTCTTGTTATCTTGCACAGACTAGATGCACAGGGGTTATTTACAGGCTTGAATTCACTATTAATTATCATAAAAGCTTTGACTTGTCTCAGTTCACTTCCCCTTAAACAAACTGGCAGCTTTCTGATCCTGGGGAATTACCATATTAATGCTAATTTTAGTGCGGGCATGTGATATTTATTTCACTGTAGTTCAGAACTCCTGATCGTAAGAGGTCCTCCAGTTTTAGCATTCACAGTAGCTGGGATTACAAGTGTATTCTACAATGAAATAAAAGATATTTTAAGAAAGGATACAAATTAAGTGGTGAATAAAACATATACTAAAGAATTGATAGGCCAAAGAATAAATCCTAGAAACAATAGGTTGTTTTATTAGCTATAATGAAACAACAGGGTCGAGTATCTCCAATCATCTTGATCTACATCTTGCCACTTGACCCAGATGGCTCCAGAAGAGAAAGCAAGGCTGGTGACCCTACACAGCCTTCCCTCACTTAAATGCAATTCACTTGCAAGTCATGGTATCATCTTCCTCATGTCATGGCCCTCTTCAAGAATGAAGGACAAACAACAACAACAATGAATCAATGAGACACCATACGAGAACTTTTGGATGGCATGAAAACATTCATTTGGGGGAAATTTGTATTGCTAAACATTTTTGTCAACAAAAGAAAAAATAGAGAAATAAATTTTATACATGTAACAATAAGTAAAACTAGAAAAAAAATGAAGAATAAACCAAAGGCAGAAATTCTTAAAAAAAAACAAAACAAACAAACAAATTAAAAAAAAAGAAATTAACAGAAGTGAAAGCCAAAAGATTTAATTGTTAAACAATGTGGGAAGTTTTATTTTTAATCAAAAAGATGTAAATCATTAGTTAATCTGATTAAATAAACTGGTATTCCCAAGAAATTAAGAATAGGTAAAATAAATTATTTGAAAACATCTTGCCCAGTTATGTGCCAACAAAACTTATGACAAATTAAGTGGATAAGTTATTACAAAACTATTAAATCCTCAGAATAACAAAACAAGAAATAAAAAATTTACAAAACCAAGTGAATAAATTTAAAAAAAAATCATAAATGAACTTAAAAAAAACAATTCCATAACCTTTTAGATTTAAAAAATGAGCCCCATCACACATTCAAAGAATAGTTATTGCAATGCTACATAAATGGTTTACAAAAATAGGAAAGAGATCCTACCAAATTTCTCCTATTATATGATAAAAATATGGTCTTGATGAATATCAATATAAAATATAGAATTAAGTATTAGTGAAATGCTATAGTCCCATTTTCTGTAAAAAGATTCAGTACCATGAACAAGTTAGATTTATGTCAAGAACTTCAATATTTGAACAAATTTGAACATGACAGACCACGTTATTACAAAAGTATAAGAATTATATATCAATTGATGCAGAAAATAAAATATCATTTAAAATGATAGAAAGCAGAAAAATAAATGACCTTTAAAAATTTGCCAAAGGTAATTTTATGCCAATCAATTAATCTTCCTGAGCTTTAATTTCTTGTTAAAATGAAATAAGGACTACCTCAAAGATAGCAATTATGAGAAAAATGGCCTGTAAACTACCAAAATGCTTTGAAATATGAGTTATTATTGTACACAAAGTAAATGGATATAGTCACATTGTCAAATAAGTATAATGCCGGATTTTGAGTCAGATGACCTGGGATTCAATTCAGCCCCTGCCCTTTATTACCTTTGTGACATCTGGTGAGCTGCTTCACATCTCAGAGCATTATGTACATGCTCAAAGGACTGGACTCTTTTTTTAAAAACTATTTTTTATTCCATTTGTAATTTAAAAAGGTTTTTAAGATATAGCTAAACAACTCAACTACGGTAACAGATCGCAAAAAGTACAATTTTGAGAGTACTATGTCCTTTTTGCTAAGTTTCTTGCCATACAAACAATATGACAATCTTCATCAAAATCCTCAGTGAAAGGCTTAGTTGAGAAGTTGACAGATTGAGTATTAGAAAGATTGACTGCTTTATTTTGCAAACACTTTAAAATGATAACCATAAGTTTTAGTTCAGTTCTACCAGAAACTACAGCATATATTATCAATCATTGTTAAAAGACTTTTTTACATAATGGGGCAAAATATATCTTTCACAGATGCCTTTTTCTAATATAATGTGAAAATTGATGGGAAGTCTTGTATGTAGTAGCTAAAAGAATACTGTAAAATCAAAGTAGAGAAACAGCATCACTGTACCATGCTCAATTCATCCCTCACCCATCAAAATAGCCAAGTGCTGCACACTTCAGCTGTTTAGTAGAACAGGAAACTGAAATTAACCAACCAGTTAGTTTGGTTTTTTATGCTTTACTGATTTGTCTATTTCATGGTGCTTAGTTAATTCTCTAATTCTGTAACTCTTTAGTGGATATGTCATTTTTATTGATATAAGTATTCCTTCCAATAATATAAATTGCAACCTAACAATGGTTACTTCTCCTGTGTGATCCATGTTCATATTCTTCCATAACTTTGCCATAGTGAGGAACCCAACACAATAGGGCCCTTTCTCATGTATTCTTGATATTGTGAAGATATCAATAGGACATAAAGGGTATTGGTCAGTTATCCCTCAACACTGATACTTTATCAACCCATCTCTACCCCCCACCATAATACATTTCTCTGATGGCACCATTGCACCACTCCTCATGTGTAAATTAATTACTCCTTTGTAATATGTTACAGTTTATTATACCCACCTTCCATGTTTGTACTATCCTGTGATATGAAGTATATTTCAATTCATGTACAGAAAATATCTCAGTGAAAACTGCCTTTATCATATCACTGGTATTACCATTAGATAATACCAGTAAGGTATTGGGTTTTTATTTTGTAAATATGTGTATGTATTTAAATGCAGTGGAATTAGCAAATAAAATTTTTAAAAATATATTCATCAGATAGAAAAAAATATTGAAATACTTATGAATTGGATGACATTAGACCAGGAAATTCTAGCCCCCATTCTGCTAATTACTTGCTATATGGTCTGAGTAAACTCAGTTAACTTCAGTGGGCATCATTTTTTTCACCTGTTGAATGAAGATGATAGGTGATCTCCCAAATCTGTTTCATCTCACTTATTCCATGCCACTGTTACTAAGTGTGTGTGTGGGGGGGGGGGGTACTTAGCGAATGTGAGCACTAAAAACTCCACCTAAAGTTTGTAATCTGATGTTCTTGTGATAACTCATGGATTTTTCCTGACATGTTGACTTGCATAAGAATAGTATAGTAATTGAGGAAGACCTAATAATTTGTCTATTTAATTAAGTAAAGATTTGAAGAAATCAGGATGGCCAATACAGCCAAATACTTGGAGACATGTTGGAAATATTATCTATCTGAATGTTGACTTTCCTTTAAACTCAGAACTTAGCAAAAAAATCTGAATTCCTTTTTATATTTTCTAGTTTGTAGTTTCACATTATACAATATTTTTATTCTGAAAATAAATGCAGTAGTTTATATGATGCGGCTAAAAATAGCATAACTGAATTATTGTTAAGTATTCTACCCTAGACTTCTTGAGGGAGATTTTCAAACCAATTACAGAGTGTAATGACCATTAGAGAGAAAAATTGATTGGAGGTAATCAAATAGCTTATTACTCATAGGCCTATTAAGTTCAAACACAGGAATCACTAGAAGCATACCCATTTTCATCCAATCAATTTTTATGGTGTTGCAAGGATGTTTGTATTTCATGCAATGATTTTCTCAGATTGACCTTAAAAATCTGGCAATAGTCAACACTGGAAAATATAGTCAATACTTATGAAATACGCTGCTTCACAGAATTTTGAGGAGGAATTTTGAACAGTTTTCCAAATATCTTCTGTCCACCTTGAAGATCTTAACAGAATGTGAGAAATAGTTTTAATACAGACATTTTCTTAATTTATTATTCAAATTCCCTTTAGTGTAGCCACATAGTTTCTCCCTGAAAAATGTTTCCTTTTAAGTCAACTGAAGTTTTTTATTCATGTGGAATAGAGTGAGAGAATAAAGGAAAAAAAAATGTTTTCCACATATGTAGAATATTGCAACCATATGCACTCAGTTGTCCAGTTCAAACCATGGGATATGTTACATAAAACAAATGATAAAATCCCTGTCTGGAGAGTCAATAGTCCAGAGAAATATATGAAAACATAAAATTAACCACATCTCTGTGTGTTACTTTCTCTTGGGTCCCTTTGCACTGAAGATTTCTGAAAGAAGACTGCTTAAAATACACTGAGCAGAACAATGGGTAAAGAAAAAAAATGTCATAACACATTGAGTTATGGGTTGTCCTTTAGTTAGAAATGTTCAGGCCATTGAAACTTAAATATTTGCCCTCATTTCCCCCAACTTTCCCTCACTCCAAAATCATTAGAAAGGTGTGACAACTTTTTGTTCCTCTGAGCTACACTTTCTCTTCCTGTTCTCTTGATGACATACATTCTCTAGGAGGAAGTGATGGCCTGAGGCAAATCACATCGGGGAAGATACTTGCCTAACATTTTTATATACCTGAAATCCACATAAAATGAATATTAAGGGAAGTCTTACTGAACAGGACCAAGAGTATAAACATGACAAATAGCAGCCAGTGGTTACAGGAATTGTAAGAGGAAGAATGATTACAGGAAGATAATATTAGAAATGGCCACACACTAGCCTGAGAAAATTAGGGGTAACAAGAATCAGAAAATAGAGAGGAAATAAGTACATGACTTAGATATACAAAAGTCAAACCTGAAACAATTAGAGGAGAGAGAGTTTTCACAACAATGGGTAGGGGAAGTATTTATAACCAAACAAGGAAATTTATGTTAAAAAAAATGGAACCACAGAAGATAAAATGGACCCTTGATTATTCATTATTGGAAATCATATGTAGAAACAAAATCAATAAAATACAATTAGAAGGAGCAAATCTTTGCAGCAAGTTTCTCAGGTAATTGTCTAATAATTAAGTATAATGAGGAACTGATTCAAATACAGGAGAATAGTCATTCGTCAATACATAAATGATCAAAGTATATGAAGAGGTGATTTGCAAAGGAAGAAATCAAGGCTATCAACAATCAAAAGAAAAATATTTCAAATCACTAATAATTAGAGAAATGCAAATTAAAACAGCTATGAAGTTCCACTTTATACCCATTAGACTGCCAGCGATGACAGAAAAGTGAAATGGCAGTGATACAAGGACTAGACATAAAACCCAAATAGAACAAAAAAAGAGGAAAAAAATCCATCCATACAAATATATTTATAAAAATATTTTTGTAGCAAGGGGAAAAAAAAGAAAGTAGGAGGCTGACCATCTATCAGGGCACATATATTCATTCTTTGAAATCTTATAGCTTTTCGCACTATTATCATTCAATGGATATGTGATCTCACAAATATGATTCCTTCCCACATCTCTGAACCCATCCACAACTTAACTACCAGATTGCTATAATGATAAAAATAGCAAAAATAATAAAAATAATAGTTGATATTATTTTGGCACTTTAATATTTACGAAGTGGTTTTTACCTAGATTTCATTGTTTGAGTCTCATAGAAACCCTGGTAGACATCGGAGGTGCCTTCTTTCACCTACATTTATAGATGAGGAAACAGAAGTTTAGAGAGCTTAGGTTTCTTGCTCTTGGTCACAAGGCAAATGTCAGAGGTGGAGTGTAAACACAGGTCTGCCTGACTCCAAATTTATCACTCATTCCACTAAGCCTAGCTGCCCCTTAAGTGTACAATTACTATTTCTCATTTCTATTGTAGTTACTTGTATCCTGATCTTATTTCTCCATACTAGGTTGTATGTTAGTATCTAGAAGGCAGGGGTTATAATTTCATGTATCTTTATATGTTCTTCAGTATCTAGTAAAGTGTTCTGCATATGGTATATGCCTGATAAGCACTTGTTGAATTGAATTGAATAGACCTTGTGCTATGAATAAATGAAAAGGCATTTATTAAATATCTGTCATGTGCCAAACTACATCCTAAGTATCAAAAATATGAACACAAAGTTAAGACAGTTCATGTCTTCAGAAAGATTATAATCATTTTTGTGAGAATAATCTATACTTTTCTCAAAAGGCATCTTTGAGGAAGCATGAAAAGGGAACAGGCATGTTTTCCCAAATGATATTACAAAGTGGATTATTGTTTTACAAGCACAAGTTGGTTGCCTGTTTAAGAGAGTACTATTTGTATGAGTATAAATATATATATATATATATATATATTTACTTACGTACACATATACACACTCCTATATCCTATTGTATTTATTACATGGATTGAATCCTAACTCAGCTACTTACTACTTCTGAGATTTTGAAGAAATTATTTTACCTTTCTATGTTAAAGTCCTATAGAAAATAAGTAGATTGGATTAGATATACTTTAAGGACTATTTTACCATTATTCCTTCATGATTATCTTTTCCACTTTGTCTTCAGGTAATCCAAATACTCTTAATTTTTAAAATATTTTGATATGTTTTCTAGGTCTTTTTTGCTATGAGATACTTTACATTCTCTTCTGTTTTTCAACTTTTTAATTTCTATTTGACCGTTCTAATTTTTGCTTGAACACCATGACCCTCCCCTCAAAAAAAAAGAGCTTAGACATCATATATCAAGCAATCTTGAAAGATATCTCTGAGAACTGGAGGGCAAAGTGGAAATAGATAGAATCCACCAGTAACATCCTAAAAGAAACTTCTAAATAAAAACTCCCAGGAAGATCATAGCCAAAATCCAGCACTTCCAAGTTAAAGATCAAGTATTATAAGCAGCCAGAAATCAAGAATTCAAATACCAAGAAGACATAGTCAGGATTGCCTATGATTTAGCAGCTAACATATTAAAGGAACAGAGAGCTTGGAATATGATACTCCAGAAGGCAAAGGAAAGAGGTTCACAGGCAAAGAATAACATACTCAGCAAAACTCAGTACAACGCTATTTGAATAATATAGAACTTTAATAAATTAAGGACTTCCAAGTTTTCCTGATGAAAATTAAACAAAAAAAAAACCCTAACATTGTAGAGAAACTGAAGTTCAGACACAGGTATGAAGAAAAACATATAAAGATAGATAACCATGAAGGAACAATGATAAAGAACCAAATAAGGATAAAATGCTTATGTTCAAATATGGAGAGATGATATATGTATCCCCTATAATTCCTATCATCATCAGAATTCATAGAAGGAGTCCAATTGGAGAAGGCATGGAAGAGATTGTACTACGTCTTGATTATAGGAAAAGAATGGAAAAAAAGGAGGAAGAGAAATACACTGGGAGTGATGTGGGGAAATGAAAGGAAGGTTAGGGAAAATTATGTCACATCATAAAGGTGCACAAACAAATACTTATACAAACATGGGGAGTAGCTGGCATTTAAACATTACTCTCATCTGAACTGGTCAAAAGTGAGAAGAGTACACACACATACAGAACTACATTCCACTAAACAGGGAAATATGAGGGAAAGAGTAGGAGAAGGACAATTGGATTAGAGGCAGAGCAAATTAAGGGAGGGGTTAGTCCTAGGCAGAACAAATTCCAATAATGTACACAGATATTTGTAGCTCTTTTTGAGGCAGCAAAAATAGGAATCTAGAGATCTGCCCACAAATTGGGGGATAGTTGATCAACTTATGTATATAAATTTGATGGAATATTATTACGCTAAACTCTTTTCAGAATAATGACCAAACATGCCTCTAGAGGACTAATGGTGGAATATGCTATCCACTTTCTGATAGAAAGGTGAAGAATTCAGAATGCAGAATGAGATTACAAACATAGACATGGCCAATATATGAATTTGCTTTGATTGAATATACATACTTGTTAAAGCTTTTTGTCTTCTTATATTCTTCACTGGGAGTAGGGTAGATGATGAGAAGGCAGAAATAGGCTGATTACAACAAATGAAAAATGAAAAAAAAATGATCTGATGCACTTGCAAAAGAGTGAGAAGAAAATAGTGTGGGGACTCTAGAGACTAGACTAGACATGGATCAGTTGAAGGAATTGGGAATGTTTACCTCTGATAAGAGAAGACAGAATGGACAAGATAACTATTTTCAAGTATTTGAATGACTATAATTTGTTTTTCCTCTTGGTCTTGGAGAGTGAACTATGAGCAGTGGGTAGAAGTTGCAGAAAGAGGATGAATAATGGGGAAACATTCTTATTAATTAAGTGGCATGGTCTCCCTCACTTGGTAGCAGTTCCTCCTCACAGAATGTTTTCAGGGGACAGCTAGGTGGTGCAGTGCATAGAGCATGGGCCCTGGAGTCAGGAGGACCTGAGTTCAAATCCAGCCTCAAACCAAAACACTTGACACTTACTAGCTGTGTGACCCTGGGCAAGTTACTGAATCCCAATTGCCTAAAAATTGAAAAGAAAAATACATTTAGCCTAAGGAGGAAAATTTCTACTCAACAGTATTTTAAAATGTATTTATCTTGTTCCTTTTCTCATCTCCTTGAAAATTTCTCTTTGAATGTTTTGTGATCTTAGAAAACATAAATAATAGGAAATTTAAAAATTCAACAAATTTTTGTCTCCATGTTTTCTGATGATTATTTGCATTCTGTGTCTTTGCAGAATTTGGGCTATAGCACTGCTATCATTAACAAAATGTTTTTGCAACATATCTTTCAACAATATTAATGGGAATTTCTGACTTTTTCAGTGAATAGTAGGAAACTTTTGAAGGATTTTGAGGAGATGGTGATGCTGTGCAAAGGTGAAACTTTAGATTATTAATTTTTAAATAGTCTATGGGATACATGAGGTAGAGAGAATAGAGGCAGGGAGACAAACTTGAAGACCCATGTAGGAGTAAAATGGTGCAAACTTGACTTTACATCATGTCAAAAAGAACAAAAAAAGTTTGGAAAAGATTCTAGAGATGTTTCACATCATGAATTAGGAATGGATAGAGAAGAATAAGGATGTTGGACATAACTTGGTGTCTCTTGGGAAGTAAGTGACAGTGGGTCCTCTAATTAGTCACATACTGCTTTGCTTGAAGGAATGAGGTAAAGTTGGGTAAGGGTAAGCCATAGGAGTTGACATGTCATTAAGGTAGAGAAATATGGATGAGCTTTAAGCAACCATTTACTGTATATGGTTGAGAGAAGTTAGGGGAAGACTTTCCCTAAATCAATATCTATGAAGGCTGGGGAGGCCATATATACCATATGGAGGACAGTGACTTAGGAGGCAAATGTTTTGGGTTTATCTAGATTAATAATGAATTCAATGAACTTTAGGTTAAATATCTTTTCATTTTCATTTAAGAAGACATAGCATTGTATGTGTTTCTGGTAAAGGTAGTCATTCTTTTATACAGAGGTCATTTATAAGAAATATATTTTGGCTTCCAATGTCATTCTCCTGTGAAGATATGTCTCTCTGGTTTGCTTTCTAAAGATCTTAATATTAACATGAAATAAAAATACAAAGCTTAATTTTCATAAAAATTATTGTTTTTTAGGCAATTGAGGTTAAGTGACTTGCCCAGGGTCACACAGCTAGTAAGGGTCAAGTGTTTAGTCTGAGGCCAGATTTGAATTCAGGTCCTCCTGACTTAAAGGCCATTGCTCAATCCATTGCACCACCTAGCTGCCCCAATTTTCATAAAAATTATTCAGAAAATCTTATAGATTATAGTAGGTTCATAATAAATGTTTCTTAATAAAACTAGATATTCACTGGAGCCTTGGATGATTTGACTTTCTTTTTTATGTATTTTTACTTTTTTTCTCATGGTACTAGAATAATTCAAAGAGGATTCGATGGTGCAAAATTTTGAACCTTGACCAGATGATTTTGCCTCTAATGTTTTCTGTAAAATAAATGACATGGAAATTGAGAAAAAGTCCCAAGGATATAAAACACTTCTCTGTGGTAGGGAGTTAGGCATTCTGTACTTTTTTACCTTTCTTTATTTTTGCATTCAGACTTTTGGTCAAAAAAGGGGCCACAATGACTAGGGGCCACATAGTGTGAATACCATGATGAGTGCCACTCAAAAGAATATTTTGTACTATGAATCCTGCTCTCAGATGGCAAACCAGAGGAAAATCAAATTTTCTTGATATTCCTTTATCTATGAGTCTGATATATGACCACTCCTCCATCCAATTTCTCTTTAATGAGCCTCTGCTATGTTCTTTCTAAGGGATTTCTTGGTCCGTTAAAAAAAAAGATCTGGATGAAATAATTAGTGATGTATAATTCTATTATCCTTTTCCTTTTATTCTATTCTAAACATGTTAAATGTCAAAATCTGACTGTATCATGTGAAGTGAATAAAGGAATTGAAATATTACTACTAGGGAGGAGTTTTTAGTCAGATATGAATGGTAGTTTTTGAATTTTAATATTTGATCAATATTTCATATTATCCATTATATTGAATAGGCACTTAAACAGTAAGGTAGGGAGAAAAAAAAAACACCAACTGGCCATTGTGCAATAGAGTAGCCTAAGTGTTTATATGCTTGTACCTTTTCTAACAGTAAATGGGAATACTTCACCTTGCTTTAAAATAAATGGTGCCCCATGTACATACAGATAAGTCTTTCAAATAGTGTGCCACCTTGTTGTCAACTCCATTTTTGTACTCTGGCCAAATTTAAATCCACTTCACTGGATAATTATCTCAGGGCTGTTGTCTCCCTTTGTGAACAAAGGTAAGCAATAGTGAGGTAATTTTCATATCACATTTGAACTCCTACTGGTACTTCAAATTAGGATCAGAAAGTAAATTATCCAATTTCTTCAATATTTTTCTTGAAAGGAAAATAAATCTCAATAACTTCAAATTGATCAATTCAGGTTTTGTAAAATTTTAACTTATGTTGTACCCCAGTTTCTTCATTTGTGAAATGAGAGGGCTATAATAGATGAATATTCCTATTTCTGCCTTTGCTATTAACATTAGTCATGCCATCATTCAACTAGTCTTATAAGGCAAAAACCTTGGAATTACCTTTGGCTCTTCCCACATTTTTTCAAATCAAAATAATTTAACAAGTACTATTAATCTAACAACAAAGTATATCTCAATTCCAACTTCCTGATATGATATCACACTTTAGCCTACCCTACACCATCATTAATGTTGTTGTTCATCCTTTGTTTTCAAAGAGGATCAATGATATCTAGAGTGATGTCTTGACTTGTGAGTGAATCGGCTTTAAGTGAGGCAGAGTTGTACAAAGTCATTGGCCTCTCTCTCTCTTCCTGAGTTGCATCTTGGGCAACCACTAGTAATGTTGACTTTTGTCTTGCCACTGAACTTTGATCATTAATATTTCAATACTCTCACAAGAACTCTTCCTACTTTCACTTCCCTCTCCCCCTACAATTCATTATTTAACTATTACAGACTTGTCTTCAGAGTGTCACAAAATTTTAGAATTGTAATAGACCTCACAGCATCTACTACAGTCTATACCTGAACAAGAATGCCTTCTACAATATATTCAGATTTTGTCTGAAGGATTCCAGGGGTTATATATACCTTTCTTTGAAGAACACTAGCAGGTATATCCCAAGCTGCTTATTCCACTTTTTAAGAGTTATAATTGTTAGGATATATTTCTTTAATTAAGTCCAAGTCTGTGACTTTGTTATTTCCAGAAATTACACCTATTTTCCTTGAATTCTTTACTCACCTATAGTAGCAAAGAAAGTCCAAAACCCTTTTGTGCAGAGTAACCTGTTTCCTTATAAATAACAAGATTAACTGGAAAGTTGTTTTTTTGTTTTTTTTGTTTTTTTGCCTAGGGCAAAGTTTCTCTTTCTGAGTGGTTTATCTGTGTGACAAAGTTAAAATGCTTAAAAAATAAAGCTTATTAATAAAAAAGTTCAGAGTGCCTAGATGAGCCAAAGATTATCAAGTTAAAATGAGTCATTTCAAACTTTTAAATTACTGTCATCAATTATGCACTAGTTTGTTCTTTCAGTCCTACGCCATACATACAAAGACATTAATTCAGGATGCAAAAAAGTTGTCTTTTTATAGAAAAACCATTGTAAAAATACAAACACCTAATAAGCAAAATGAAAAAAAGCAGAGTAATAGTACTAAACATTGCTGATTGTATGTAGGCAGTGATAAAACAATAGGGAAAAGCAGAGATGTAACTTTATCAGTCTTGCAATGTCTATAGGGTGTGCACAATTCATTCACTCTCATTCATATCTCTTTGAACCTTTGAAGTTACAAGTAAGGGAAAAAAGCTTCCAACTTCTATAACAATTGAGGTCAGACAATATGCAGAACATTCTATATTGCTGCTTTATGAATGTCTTTGCTGTTGCCACCAGTGTCTCCACTATAATACTTTCAGTTAGTTGAAAAATTCTCCAGGCTAAATAATCCCATTTAGTTTAACCATACCATGCAAAAATTCCATCTCTTTTTAGGTTCAGAGGAAATTGCAAATGTCCAGGTGTTTACTAATATGACTCCATTTTTAAGGCACTGAGACTTGTTTGAGTGACTGTTCTTCACAACACTCATTTACTACTTTTTTCCCCTGCTTTATTGACATCATTTAGTTTTACATAAAATGAAGTGCCCACTTAATTGTCCTCTAGTCCTACTCAGGGAACCTTCCTTTGTACAAAGATTGCAACCTTCCTGACTCCCCCACCTGCACTTAAAAAAATGTGCAATTCAAAATTAACAAATCCACTGAGTCTGATAGGATATGAAACATACCATAACCATGACTCTCCATCACTTCCATAAGAGGAAGGAGATGAAGGGTTTTTTTTTCATCTTTTTTCCCAGGGCCAAGCTTGGTCATTATAATTATATTGCACTCAAATTAGTTTTACTGTCTTTTCTTTTATGTCATTTAAATCATCGTGTAAATTGTTTTTCTTAATATTGCTTACTTTACTCTGCATCATAGAATTATAGGTGCAAAGCTGAAATGAACTTCAGAGTCTTTTTATTCAAACCCCATCATTTCATAGATGAAGAAACTAAAGACAAGCAAAGTTAAAAGACTAGATCACATAGCTGTCAGAAGTGATATTTTAAAAAATTCCCATGCTCTGACCTAGAGTGAGTTCTCATTCCACTCTACCTACAACAGGACATGTTTCTCTCAATTTCTTATGTTTGGGATTCCTTAAGTCTCCTCACCCATTAGCTAGGTACCCACTTTATTACAATGCTTTGCCACAACAAAAAAGTCCTCATACTACAATTGATTAAAAAAAATTGAAATTCAGAATTTTTATTATGTCATAGGGCTTTCCCTACAGTTTCTTTAAATTAGTGACCTCCTCAAATTTTTGCAGAGTAGTTTTTAAATTTTTTTACTTTCATTACATCACAACATGAATTATGATTATTCATGTTTGTAATTTAGCTCTCCTACCCTCAATATAATGCTAGCTTTTAGGTGAAGGACAGAGTAATTTTTCAAATTCATATCCCAAGAATCAAGTACAGTGTCTTGTATACAATAGGGACTTAATAGCATTTGTTGAATGAATAGTTAAGTTATGCTATTTTATAGCAAGATAATAATGTGGTGAAATGAATTACATGGAGGTAGTATGTTCAGGATACGATCTGGTTTTTTTAATGATTATATGGTCACAATAGTCCATTGTTGTTGAATTCTAATTGTACCTACAATTTTCTTGGTGATGTCTGCAATTAGTAGGTATATTTTTAAAAGAAATGCAAACTCCTTTTCATTGTTTTGAAGCTCAATAAGTCAAACAGTAGAAAATTTGGATTATGAATATGTGGAGAGATAATATAAGGAAAATATAATTGTCATCCCCTTTCATTTCCCCCCCTCATTACTCATGATGATCTTTTTTTGCCAATCTCACTCACATGTAAAATGTTAAGCAAAAAGATATATTGAGTAAAGATGATATAAGAAGATATTTGAACAATGTGGTGTGGTGGACAAAAATTTTAATCCAATCTTAAAGAGAGACATAGGACCCAGTAAAATGTCAATTCCTTGAGGACAGAGATTATTCTTCAATTTTGTCTTTGTTTTTCTAGAGCTTAGCAAAATGGCTTCTACAAAGTGGATATATAAGATATTGAATTTAATTATTGAATTGAAGTTTCATAACACTTTGTCCAAGTCAGACTACCTTTGGATTTTTGTATCTAGTTTTATGTGCTACATATTACAAAGGATGTTGATAAACTGGAGAGCAACAAAAAGCGGGACAACCAATATGTTGAAGAGTGACTTATATGAGAATGGATTGAAGAAGCTAGTGTTATTAGAATGGGAGAATAAAAGACTGATAGAGACCATGATGATTTTCAAAGTGGTTAGTAGACTGGGAGATAGATTTTACTTGCTTTGTTTTGCCATCAGAAGGTAGAAGTAGGATCAATGGATGGAAATTGTTTCAGTTACACTGAGTTTTCAGTTAACTAAAACCCTTAATTTTTAAAATAAGGGAAAGGTATTTATTACATTAAGGAAAATGTACTTATTACATTAGATAGAATATTATTAGATTTATCTCATTGTCCTGGTGTTTTATAGCCATTTAAAAATTAATATTTTATCCAAATATTTCCCTCCCACTTTGCCTATCTGGAGAATATTCCTTTGTAACAAAGATTTAAAAAAAAAGTTTAACAAAACTAATGAACACAGTAACTGAATTTTAGTCCTGCCGCATTCTTTGTGATACCATTTGGGCTTTTCCTGGCAAATATATTGAAGTGGTTTTCCATTTCCTTCTCCAGCTCATTTTACAGATGAGGAAACTGAGGCAAATAGGGTTAAGTGACTTGCCCAGAGTCATACAGCTAGTTAATGGCTGAGGATGGTTTTGAATTCAGGAAGATGAGTCTTCCTGATTCCAGGCCTGGAACTCTATTCACTGTGCCTTCTAGTTGCCCCATTGTATTTATAGTTTTCCTTGTTTTGAATGAATAATAGAATGATTTCTAAATATAACCTGGTCATAATAAATATAACCTTTCAACTATGTTGTTTTACTCTGTTAATATTTTCTTATCTATTTTGCATCAAAATTAATAACATGTATTATATAGAATTTTAAGATTTACAAAGTGCTTTACACATATTTTATCCTTGTTACAACCTGGGGGATAAGTGTTATTATGTCCCCATTTTATAGATGAAGAAACTGAGACTGAGAGAAGTTAGTTGATTTGCCCAGGATCACATAGCTAGTAAGTGTCTGAGGTTCATTTTAAACTCAGATTTTCCTGATTACAGGTCCATACTATTTACTGTGCCACCTAGCTACCTCATTTTCATTAGATATGTTGGTTATTGTTCCTTTCCTTTACTTTGTATATTAGAAATATATTTGACTGGGAAGGAGCTTAGTAGGATATTTCCTTTCATAATTTTTGTGAACATTTATATAATATAGGTATTAATTTTTCTTGGGAATTTTGATAGATTTTACCCATAAATCTAAATCTGAACCTATTTTCTCTCTGTTTCTCTCTGTCTCTCTCTGTCTCTCAAATTCTTTTCGACCATAATCATGTTCTTTATCTTGAATCAGGTTATTAAATTCTCAGTTTAATCCTCAATTAATCTGAGTATATTTTCAGTCGTGGCACTTTCTGATAGAGCTTAGCAATGTTCTAGCTGATGCTTTGCAAGTTTTTAAAGGACAAATGAGTTGTACCTAATCATGATATATTGGGGGGGCATTTGTTTTTTTTAATATGATTAGCTATGTTAACTTTTTCTGTGGATTAGTCATTGTTGCATCTCTCATTTAAATCTAACTTGGTCTTCATGAGTACTCTTTTGAATGTATTTCTATATTATATTTGCCAGCATTTTATTTTTTTAAATTACTTTAACATTAACTAGTGATATGTTTTTAGAATCTTTGCTTTGATTTATCTTTCCTTTTTTAAAAAGCAAAAAAAAAGGTAAATATTTTGTGAATTCAGGTCAAGAAGACCTCAATTCACATTTGGCCTCAGATACTTATTTTCTGTGTGATACTAAATAAATCACTTAACCTGTTTGCCTCATTTTCCTCTATTGTAAGATGAGGACAATAATAGTACCTACTAAGATTGTTGTGAGGATCAAATAAGATTATATTTGTAAAGCACTTAGCACTGTTTCTGGAACATAGTTATTTCCTTCTTCACTCCCCTTCTAAGTTTTGTATTTTGTTTGTCATTTCAATTTGTATTGAGAACACTGATTTCTGAGCTTATTTTATTCTCGTTTTATTTGTCTTTTTAACACTTCTATATTTTTGGTGTTGTTCCATTATCTCTGTGGATATCCCTGCATTCTTCCTTTCCCAAGGCATTTTGTTTCATTTTTTTTCATGGTAAAGACATATTGTGGTGTGGTGGATAGAGAGCTGGCCTCAGAGTCAGAAAGACTTGAACTCTAGTCCAGCCATTGATATATACTGGCTTTGTGATCCTGGGTAAGTCTTTTAATTCAATGCTCTAGGAAACTCTATTATACAACAGTTGTAGGTTTCCTCCTTAGGGAGTTCTATATCAATGAGATCATAAGTCCAGTCCATGTCCCCATCCCTATTTTTCCTTCATGACATATTGTATTCATAGTTTTTTGGTCTCCTTTTGAGGTTTTACTCATTCTTTCACCCCCATGAAATCTTGCTTTCTCTGCTTGTGAGCCAGATTTATATTCAGGGTTCATTATTTGAATTTTTAATCTTTATGCCATTTTTCATTAAAGTAACTAGGTGATATAGTACATAGAGTGGTGGGCTTGGAGGCAGAATGACTGGAGTTAAAAACTGGCTTCATACATTTACTAGTGACCCTGGGCAAGTTATTTCTATTTGCCCCACTTTCCTCATCCTTAAAAAAAGGGAAAATAACAATGTTTTATCTCCTAACATTTTAATGAAGATCATATAAGGTAATATTTGTAAAGTTCTTTGAAAATTTTAAAACAATGTATGTTATAGTTATTATTGCTAATAATAGTAACACTATTATTACTTCCAGTTGTTTAACTTCAGTTTTTTTCTCATTTTAATACTTTACAACCCCCCTCCCACCCCAAGCTTATGTCTGGTAATGTGGGATTCCAGTCCAAGTTCATGCCTAGAATAAACTCGATGGGAAGAGAACTGTCCATAGCTCAGTTTCTAGTCCCTTTTCTTTCAGATATGGATACTCTTTTCCTTCTGCCTGGTTCTCTTCTTTATCTTCCTTCCAAATTTTCCCCATTCCCCACCATTTTGTTTTCCCTTTACTTCATGTGGCTAGCAGAATTAACATCTGACTGCTCTTGTGGGATGGAGAAGGATGAGGCCAACTGTTTTGTTTGAAGAGACCGGTCAGGGCACCTTGCTACTTCATCCCGAATCACAAGCTTGTGAGATTTCTTATGCTGGATGTAAAATGTGCATTAGGGAATGGGATATTGAACTTTTCTAGAGTTGGTTTTTTTTTGAAATTTTTTTATTTTTTGTATTTTTTTCTTCTCTAATTTGTTTAGTTATACTACATAGAATGTACTTCCTTTTCCTAGGGTTTTAGGGTTAGGTAGTTTTGTGGAAAATAACAACCCCATCATTTAGTAGATCACATGATATCTGAACCTATCAAGGTTATTCTGATATGGACCTTTTAATCCATCTACTTTTCACAGTTTTATGTCATTTGCGAAGTTGACCTATTGATAAAAATAGCATAGGGTCAAACACAGATCCCTGAGGTTTGCCACTGGAGACATCCCTCCACGTTGACATTGACCTATTAATGACCAAATAAGTATTTCACATAACTTTGAATCAATAAAACCATATTATCATTTAGTTTATGTCTCTTCATTTTTTCAGTAGGAATAGCATGAATTTTTGAAGACTTTAATCTAAATCCCTCTTTGTGAAATAAAACATCAATTATATTTTCAGTATGAACAAGAAAGCTCTCTAGGATTATGAATTAAAGAGGAGCTGTTGATCTTCATTAGTGGTGGGAATTTTTACTTCTGGAATTCCTTATACTGATGAAATCACAGGTCTGGACAGAAATTAAAAAAAAAAGAAATTCCAAACAAGCATTCAGTGTTCATTTTCCAACAAGACACTTGTCTAAACATCCAAGATTTAAACACACAGTTATAACCTTTCCCAGTCTTCCTGCAGAAAGTAGTATAAGGGAAAAAATATGTAAAGCATACAGGTGTATGCCCATTTCTTAAATAATAATGGAATTAGTTTATTTATCGGAATCCATGATAAGGAAATAAAAAACTCGGAAAATGTCAATGATGATCTATATAGATTCTAAGATCTTTGCCCCAGTTTCATTTTGTTTTCATTTTCTATTGTTGATATATTTTTAGTCCATCCTGGTTATCTTTAAGGCATGTCTTTATTCCAGCTATCTTTGTAATGGCTACTTTCCCCACCTAGTCTTGTTATATATGCAATAGCCACATGTCTTTTGTGTAAGAGTATCCCCCCTTTTTTT
>NW_020954720.1:958354-1051707 GCF_900497805.2 Vombatus ursinus | reverse complement strand
CACACACACACACACAAATAGTTTTATTAATTTTTGTTACTCAACTCTGCCTGATAGAGTCTATAGCTTCCTTCAAACCACAGCTCAGGGGCCACCTTCATGAAATCTCTTCTGATCTTTCCAGGTGTTAATGTGCTTTTCTTCTTGAGAGTCCATTGTTTTATTCTATCTTTTTTATTTACTTAACTTTTTGTTACGTGTTTTATGCCACCAGTAGAATGCAAGCTCCTTGAGGGCAGGGGCTGTTTCATTTTCATCTTCATATGCATAGTGCCTGGAACATGATAAATGTTCATTGATTTGAAAATATATGTGTGTGTTTGCATACACATATGTATTCAAATATGTAGTACATATACACATGTATATTGGCTTCAGGAAAACTCCATAAAAATGAAAAAAAAGACACTTTCTTTATCAAACTCCTTTCTAAAAAAAAATACTCATCTGGAATGGAGAAACAATATAATTTTTTTTAAAATCTTCCTTAGCACAAGCTTTTTTTATGTGAAAGTGACATTTTTGTTATGTGATGACTCATATATATGAGTCATGTTGTTTTCATCAGTGATTATAATACAAAAATGGAAGATTTTTCATGGATAAAGAAATTCTTGTCCTACTTGATTTCTGCATTATAGGAAAAATTGAACCAGAATGTTGCCTTGAAAAAAATTTAGAAAGTGAAATCGCAAATGAAATATTAGCTGTTGATCCTAGAAATAAAAGCTGTTAGTATTTTGAAACTAAGAATAATGCTTTTAGTTGTAGTGTTTCTCATCATGAACATGGCTGAAGTCACTCTGTTATGGTGAGCATAAGGATGTGAACTGGAAAATCTTGTCAGAAATTGGATAAACAATTTAGAACCTAGTCCTTAGATACTGGAAAGCATCCTGAAATATTCAGTCTGTGCTTATAGATTATCATATATCTCTACAGCTAAACTGGCATATGTGTATGACCTCTAAAGTAGACTACTAAAACTATTTTAGATTAGTGTCATCCATAACTCATCACTCTCACCCTCACTTACCTTATATAGCCAATCCATTGTAAAAAAAATCTTATAGTTTCTACCTTCACAAAATCCCTTATATGTTTCCCCCCTTTTCCCACTCACAACTAATATCCTAGTTGAGGTCTTCATCAATTTTTTGCCTAGACTTCTACAATAACCTTTAGTTTCCCTGCCTTTCATCTCTCTGCACTCCAATCCATCCTGCACTCAGTTGCTGAAGAGATTTTTCTAAATCATTGGTCTTTCCATGTCAGCTCCATTCACAGAGCTACTCTGTTCGCCAAGCACCAACTACCTAGATAAAGATAGAGAGTCATATCACTGAAGAGATATCCCCTGGGTATGATGATGATGATGATGTTGATGTTAATGATGATGATGATGGTGATGATGATGATGATGATGATGATTAATTGTTGTTGTTCATCTGGCCCTTTGTGACCCCATTTGGGGTTTACTTGGAAAAGATACTGGAGTGGTTTTACATTCTGTCTCCAGTAGGTATGTTTTATCAGGCAATTAGAGGTTAAGTGACTTTACCAGGGTCACAAAGCTAGGAAGTATCTGAGGATGGATTTGAACTAAGGTCTTTTTGACTCTAGGTCCAGTGCTCTATCTGCTGAGGCATCAGCTTCCTCTACCCTAATTCATAGTAGTATTTTGGTTATGGCAATCCAAGAATCAAAGAGAAAAAAAATAATAAAGAATTTATCATTCTGATTAAAAAGTCACCACACTGATGCAGAAATCATTTGGGTGCATCCTCCTTATTGACAATTTGGAAATTGTTATCAACTTTGGTACAATAGAACTGGGACTAAAGTTAAATGCCACTGCAATTCTACATAAAAGCTGAGATACTGGGATAGGATGGAATTATACTTATGAAAACTCTGTGTGTGTTTGTATGCATGTATGTATGTATGTATGCATGTGTATGTGCTTTTTCCCCTCAGACTGCAATACTAAGTCAATTTTTTGTTGAATTTTCCTAGTTGTCAAACAGTTGACCATTTTTCAACCAGCAGGAAATTAACCAAGATTTTTCTTGTTTTCTAGGAGAAAATGAAAGCTAAGAATGTCTCACTACCATCTAAATATTTTTTCAGTAAAAATTGAATATTATAACTTAATTAGAAAGAGTTCCTAGCGATCCATTTCTATTCCAGTTCATGTACACAGATGTTTGTTTGTTTGTTTTTTTTAATCTTCAAAAAGAAATGCATTTTGATAGCCTAGGGAACTAGGCTACAACATTTTGGTTCTCTTGGCTAGGAAACTAGATATTAGAGTCTTGGCATACTTCCCCTCCGCCCCCCCCCAAAAAAAACTTTTTCAAGCAGTCAGAACATAATGAAGCATTACTTTTAGGCTTGGCCTATGAAGGGTCACTAATAAAACCTTTTCAACCATTATTTCATATCGGCATATTTCATACCTGCCCTCTTATTGACCTAACTGTATCAGCCATGTATTAAATGATCAATTCTTTGTTGATCAGTCAAAATGATGAAGAAATCATCCATTATATCCCATAAATGCTTGTCCCTATGTCTTTGTATCTGAAATTCCAATCTTATCAGTTATACAGGGGTAGAAAATGACCAACTTTCTCAAACTAAATATGCAACTTGGAGATGTTTTTATGAACCTCTTGGACAATGGAATTGGGTCTAGGGTTAAAACTGAATTTTATGGAACATGGTGGATGCACTTATTCTTTAGTTTCAACTATCTGTAGAAGTCTAGTAAGTGGAAAATTTGAACTCCCAGGACAGTATAAAATCTGTGGTTTATATAAGAAGCTATGCCATCAACTGACCATCCCTTTAAAGGACCAGGAGGAAGTGAAAAAATAATTTAATCATATGTTTTTAGTAAGAAGGGTTGAATTTGAGCAATTGTGGATTGAATTCCAAGGGGGCCTGAACTGTTTTAAAATATTTGTTAGAAATCTCATGAAACTTGATGGTTTGCTCCAATTTTGACTCTAATAAACAAGACCATTTTGGCTGGGTATGTTTGGAAAATTTGGGTTTAAGTCAGACTTGAAACTCAAAACAAACCCCAGATACTTCCAAATTCAGATGAGTTGAAAGAACAAAAGCACATTTGGATGTCTTTCTCCAAAGCCCTGGAAATCAACATCAGTGTTTTGTATGGCTGTTCTCTCCAGGCACTTCCTTAGTGCAGTCATCTCTTCAGAAGGATGGGATGCAATGTGGGAATACAGCCCAGAACTTTACAGCAAAGGGAAGATATTAGTTTGAGAGGGCTTTCAGCATGTTGTTTTTTGTCTTGAAATTCACATTTTTTCTTTTAAAACTAGCACACTTTACTTGAAGGGAAGGAAAAATCTTTACTCCACTAGAGAATCCTCAGAGCTATGTAGCAAGAGTCATAACTGTCTTAAAGGCAGCTTGAAGAAAGAGAGTAAAAATATGAAGTATATTTGGTCAATTGTCTGCCTTATATATCAGGGCAAGGATAGAAGTTCCATCCATTTCTCTTAATACTATTTTTTTTTGAGAACTATCTACCCCACCGCAGTAGGCAATTAGAAGGAGTTTTAAAACAATTACATATTGCTTTGGCAGATGGTGGAGAGGAATCTTTAGTTAATATTTGAATGATAGGATCCTGTAAATTAAATGCTGGATTGCTTTTCTGTGTCTTGAGACTTCTGTTGTGTTCACTTGGAAAAAAAAATATTTTCAGCCAATCTAAAATATGGTTTTATTTAGGTTGGAATGCTCCATAAGTACCTTATATAGTTCAAAATTCTCTTCTGCCATTCAAAGAGTTTCCCTAACCTCACCCTTTGATAAATACTTCAATTACTAACTTGAAGTAGGGTAACAACTCTTTCTCTATAACCACTACCTACTTAGACACCAACCTCTAGAATACAAAACTAGTTACATTGAATGTTTTGTTTTATGTTTGAATTTTTGGTCTAGACTTACGATGCCATTAGAGATGGGAAATTATATTAAGGAATATCCCTTTTCTAATCTAAATCAATGACTCTCTGCAAGTATATTCTTAGAGATCTGCCTAGGTTACTGAAAAGTTATGTGATTTACCAAAGTTCACACAGTCAGTATATATTAGAAGTTGGACTTAATCCCAGGTATTTCTTGTTTGGCATACTGCTTCTCTTGACATTGTCCATTGACTTAAGAATAAAATGAATGAATGAATGAGCTAATGACAAAGCATTTATTGAGTGCCAACCTTTGTCCTAAGGCTGGTGATGTAAGTACAAGCAAAGATAGCACTCTCTGACTTTAAGGGAAGCTGTGACTAGGGAAGGACATTTTGGTCTTGAAAGTTAGAGGGATCATGAATGGTGTGATGGAAGAGTAGATTAACATAATGCTTTTCAGGAACAATGAGAGAGTGGTCTGACCATGGTCCCAGAACTGAAAAAGTAGAGAAGGGTACACCCACCTGCTAGTGAAGCTGTTGACCATCAGATAGGTGGGGAATATGAAGTAAAATGAAGCATGGCTAGGACATTCTGGAAGTAATGGGCCAGGTGAGGAAGTCATTAATGATAATGATGAAGATTACAGCACAACAAGAGAGATGGCTTGCATTTATCTTATTGTGCATTGTTAGAAATGTGCATTGATTCAGATGAGCGTAGGAGGCAGTTATATGCTTCTTCCCATCCAAAAGGGTTAGTGGAGGAAAATTTCCTCATATTAAAGAAACTATTCATGTTAGCATCTCAGGTAGCTTCTTTATTTATTCTTGCCCATTTCTGAAAGAGTTTCATTTTGCTGTGAAGTGTTTTTTTGCCAGTAAATACACAGAGCTTTTCCCAGGGTTTGAGCAATGACTCTAGCTTACACCTTACAGAACTCAATTACCTTACTGCTTTGGAAAGGGTGAATACAGACTTACTTTATACCAAATTCTTTTCCATCATGAATAATATTATAGTTAATCCCAGGGTCTTCTACTTACATAACTTCACTGTGTGAACAATGATATGAATAGCTACATATCTTTTTATTGTCTTTTTATTTTTTATTAATTTATTTTGATTTATCAACATTCATTTCCATAAGTTTTTGAGTTTTAAATTTTTCCTCCCCTCCCTTCCCAAGATGGCACACAGTCTGATATAGGCTATACATATACATTCCTATTAAACACATTGTCACATTAGTGACTTTATGAGGAAGAATTAGAACCAATAGGAGGAACCACCACAAAGAGGAAACAAAACAAAACAAAACAGAAGAAAAAAATAGCAAATAATATGCTTCAATTTGCATTCAAACTCCGTAGTTCTTTTTTGGATGTGGATAGCATTTCCTATCATGAGATCTTTGGAGATGTCTTAGATTCTTGCATTGCTGACAAGGGCTAAATCTATCAACGTTAGTCCTCACACAACCTGGCTGTTACTGTGCACAATGTTCTCCTGGTTCTGCTCACTTCACTCAGCATCAGTCCATACAAGTCTTTTCAGGTTTTTCTGAAGTCTGCCCATTCAACATTTCTTATAGCACAATAGTATTCCATTACATTCATATACCACAACTTGTTCAGCCATCCCCCAATTGATGGGCATCCCCTCAATTTCCAATTCTTTGCTACCACAAAAAGAGCTACTATAAGTATGTTTTTCACATGTGGGTCCTTTCCCCATTTTTATTATCTCTTTGGGATATAGCCTTAGAAGTGAAATAACTACATATCTTGATGTAACCATGTTTGTATTGGTGCCTTCTGTTATAGATTGTTAATTCATGGAGCTAAATGAATACATTTAAAAAATTGTTTTTTGTTCTGTATGGAGAACTGGGTGTGTGACAAATAAATGCTCTTATATACCAACAGTGATGATTGAATTAAAGATTTTTACTGTAGATTGAAGCAATAAATATGATTTATGTCATAAATTAGAACAAACTCTTAAAAGTAGCAGTTTGTATCATTTGAATTACCCTATTAATGGACAATACTTAAAGAGATCACCTTAAATTATAATTCTTAATGGAAGTACTGAACTTCTACATCTTTCAAGATGTCTAGAGAGCATCAAAAATATTTCAAAGGATATTTAAGTGTATTTACAAGTTATAAAGTCAAGAATATTCCTCCTTGAGTATACTGCTTAAAGTTTGAGGTATGTTGACTACACTGATGACTACTTACAGTACTCTTTGTGTAATTGCTTTTAGAATTTATGCTTGTGTGTGTGTATGTGTTACATAGTACTTCATATCATCAAGTGTTTTACCATTCTTCTCTAATCCACACAACACCCATTTGAGGGCAGTGTTATTATTTCTTTTTATAGTAGATAAAATGCAAGACAAAATGGCTCATCCCAGAATACATTAGCATTTAGTAAGTAGATGAGATAAAATTAATTCAGCCTGAGATTCAGTCTTCTTTGATTTTGAGGTTGGGGTGAGAAAGGAAGAGAACAAGTGTTATTAAGTGCCTAATATGTGCCAGGAATTATACTAAGCACTTTACAAATATTATCTCGTTTGATCCTTGCAACAAGCTTGGGGGGTTGGTGCTAATATCATCCCTGAACAACAATTGAGGAAACTGAGGCATACAGAAATTTAGTGCCTTGCCCAGCGTTACTTGGCTAGTGAATGTCTAAAACTAGATTTGGACTCAGGTCTTCCTGACCCTGAGTCTAGCTTTCTACACACTTTGCCACCTAGCATCTTGGTGGGGATTGTTGTTACCTTTTAAAAAATCCATAATTAGAGGTGAATTTTTCCATATCCAAAAATAGTGTTAATAAACTCATAGATGAAAAGTAATCCCATTGCTATTTGCATTTTCCATTTTAGTTTTTCATTATAATGGTCCAAGATCCATCTCATTGTTCCTACCTTTTGATAATCTGAAATTTAAAATAGGAAAGAATGAGTGACCAAAAAAAAAAAAAAAGCTTTCTACATATGTAGGAAAGTTAGAGTTTTCCTATGCCTGGACTTGTGACTGATAACACTAAGTATTATAAATTGACCATTTTGCCATATTTCAGTCATCATAAGATTGGCTACCAAATTGTAAAAAATAGATAGTATTACACAAGGAAAGAATGGATGGATGGAGAATGAATTTTTTAAAAAGCCTTTGTTAAATGTTTGCTATATACCAAAGACTAGAGTAAATTTTGGAGATACAAACAGAAAATCAAGACAGACCTTGCTCTCAAGGAACTCACATTATAATTAATAATACATATAGGAAAGTTTAGGGTCCATAGAAATGCTCAGTTATCCTAAAGAATATCTAGATAGGTTCATGATTCTTCTATGTCAGTTGCAATTAGGGTGTATTGGCAGATAGATGGAAATATCTGGGGTTCTAGTAAAACCCAGAGGTACCCCATAAACAAAAGGACAGTGGTTGTTGCTTCTATATTCCTTGAAATGGTGTAAACAGCCATATCTGCTGGCAAGAGGAGAAATACTAGCTGTTGTTGTATGGAGCAGTATTAACAAAGCCAAGTAATACTGGGACAGTGTTTGGGAAAAGTGAGTCATCTGATTTGACTAGCACATAGAATATGGTAAGAGGAGTAGAAAGACATAAAGTTGGAAAAAGAGCTTACATCTAGCTTATAGTGGATCTTAAATGCCAGTCTGGGGAGTTTGGGCAACATATGGTAAGCATGTGGGAGGGTTTGAAGCTTTATGAATGGTGGCATGGCATCATTGTATCTGTGCTTGCAAAGACAGGAGTCAAATGTGACATTAATGTTTCCAGAATGAGTGACAGAGAGACTGGTGGTATCATTGGCAGCAATAGGGGAGCCAGGATGAAAGGTAGGTTTGAGGAGAAAGAAGCTGAATTTATTTTTTAGACATATCCTACTTGAAGTGGCACAGGGGGGAAAATAGAAGACATAGTCCCTGCTCTTGATGGGCTTAAAAATCTGCTCTGAAAAAAAAAAACATATCCAATATAGAAGTAAGTTAGATTAGGTAGAATTGTCATTTTTATTACATTAGCTCAGCCTACCCATGAGCAACTGATGTTTTTCCAGTCACTTAGATATGATTTTATTTGTGTGAAAAGTGTTTTGTGATTGTCTTCATATAGCACCTGATGTTTTTTTTGGTAAGTAGACTCCCAAATATTTTATAATGTCTACAGTAATTTTAAATGTAATTTCTCTTTCTATCTCTTGCTGTTGGGCTTTGTTGGTAATATATAAGAATGCAGATGATTTATGTGGGTTTATTTTATAGCCTGCAGCTTTGCTAAAGTTGTTTATTATTTTGAGTAGTTTTTCACTTGATTCTCTAGGATTCTCTAAGTATGTCATCATATCATCTGCAAAGAGTGATAGCTTTGTTTCTTCTTTGCCTATTCTAATACCTCAATTTCTTTTTCTTCTCTTATTGCTAAAGCTAACATTTCCAGTGCCATATTGAACAACAGTGTGATAATGGACATCTTTGCTTCACTGCCAATCTTATTGGAAATGCTTCTAGCTTGTCCCCATTAAATACAATGCTTGCTGAAGGTTTTAGGTAGATGCTACTTATTATTTTAAGGAAGACTTCATTTATTCCTATGCTCTCTAGTGTTTTTAATAGGAATGGGTGTCGTATTTTGTCAAAAGCTTTTTCTGCATCTATTGAGATGATCATATAGTTTTTTTTTTAGTTTTGTTTTTGATATGATCAATTATGCTGATAGTTTTCCTAATATTGAACCATCCCTGCATTTGTGGTATAAATTCTACCTGGTCATAATGTATTATTCTTGTGATAAGTTGCTGTTATCTATTTGCTAATATTTTATTTAAAATTTTTGCATTTATATTCATTAGAGAAATTGGTCTATAATTTTCTTTTTCTGTTTTGACTCTTCCCAGTTTAGGTATCAGCACCGTATTTGTATCATAGAAAGAATTTGTGAAGACTCCTTCTTCACCTATTTTCCCAAATCATCTCTATAGTATTGGAATTAATAGTTCTTTAAATGTATGATAGAATTTGCTTATAAATCCATCTGGCCTTGGAGATGTTTTCCTAGGGAATTCATCAATGGCTTGTTCAATTTTTTTTTGAGATGGGTTTATTTAAGTATTCTACTTCCTCTTCTGTTAATCTGGGCAATTTATATTTTTGTAAATATGTATCCAATTCACTAAGATTGTCAAATTTATTAGCATACAGTTGGGCAAATTACTTCCTAATTATTGTTTTCATTTCCTCTTCCTTGGTGGTGGATTCATCCTTTACCTTTTTGATCCTGGTAATTTGGTTTTCTTCCTTCTTTTTTTTAAAATTAAATTAGCCAAAGGTTTATCTATTTTATTGTTGTTTTTTATAAAACCAGCTTTTAGTTTTATTTATTAGTTTGATAGTTTTCAGTGCCATACCAATCAAACTACCAAAAATTATTTTATAGAGCTAGAAAAAAATAATAACAACATTCATTTGGAATAAAAAAAATAGTCCAGAATATCAAGGGAACTAATCAAAAGAAATGCAGGGGAAGGTGGCCTGGTCATTCCAGATCTTCAATTGTATTATAAAACAGTAATCATCAAAACTGCTTGGTAATGGCCAAGAAATAGAGTGGTGGATCAGTGGAATAGGATAGGTATGCAAGACACAGTAGTCAGTTACTATAGTAATCTACTATTTGATAAACTCAAAGACCCCAGCTTCAGGGATAAGAAATCACTGTTTGACAAAAACTGTTGGGAAAACTGGAAAAGAGTATAGCAGAAACCAGACATAGACCAAAATCTCACACCATATAGCAAAATAAAGTCAAAATGGGTTCATGATTTAGATACAAAGGCTGATACTGTAAGCAAACTGGGAGAGTAAGGAATAGTTTACTTAACAGATTTATGGAGAACAGAAGAATTCATGGCCAAACAGGATAGAGAACATTATGAAATGAAAAATGTATAACTTTGATTATATTAAATTGAAAAGTTTTTGCACAAACAAAGTCAATGCAACCAAGATTAGAAGGAAAGTAGAAAATTGGGAAAGAATTTTTACAACCAGTGTCTCTGATAAGGGTCTCATTTCTAAAATATACAGAGGATTAAGTCAAATTTATAAGAATACAAGTCATTCCCCAGTTGATAAATGGTTAAAGAATATGAACAGGCAGTTCTCAGATGAAGAAATTAAAACCATCCATAGTCATATGAAAAAATGCTCTAAATCAGTATTGATTAGAGAAATGCAAATCAAAACAACTCTGAGGCACCACATCACACCTATCAGACTGGCCAACATGACAAAACAGGAAAATGATAAATGTTGGAGAAGATGTGGGAAAATTGGAACACTAATGTATTGTTGGTGGAGTTGTGAAATGATCCAACCATTTTGGAGAGAAATTTGGATCTATGCCCAAAGGGCTATCAAATTGTACATATCCTTTGACCCAGCAGTAGCACTTCTAGGGCTGTATTCTAAAAAGATCATAAAAACGGGAAAAGGACCCACATGTACAAAAATGTCTATAGCAGCTCTATATGTGGTGGCAAAGAATTGGAAATTGAGAGGATGCCCATCAATTGGGGAACAGCTGAACAAGTTGTGGTATATGAATATATTGGAATACTATTGTGCTATAAAAAATGATGAGCAGGGGGACTTCAGAAAAACCTGGAAAGACTAGTATGGTCTGCTGCTGAGTGAAGTGAGCAGAACCAGTAGAATGTTACAGTAACAACACGTTGTGCGATGACTAATATTAATAGACTTAGCCCTTCTCCCCAATGCAATGATTTAAGGCATCTCCAAAGGCCTCATGATGGAAAATGCTATCCACATCCAAAGAAAGAATCATGGAGTTTGATTGCTGATTGAAGCATACTATTTGCTATTTTTTTTCTTCTGTTGTGTTTTGTTTTCTCTTTCTGGTGGTTCTTCCTTTTGGTTCTAATTCTTACTTACAACATCACTAATGTAAAAACATGTTTAATAGGAATGTATATGTATAGCCCATATTAGATTGCATGCCATCTTCCGGAGGTAGGTGGAGAAGGAGAGGAAGTAAAATTTAAAACTCAAAAGCTTATGGAAGTGATTGTTGATGAATCAATATAAATCAATAAAAAAATAAAATGAAGGGAAAACTACAAAAAAAGAGAGAACATTCTTCAAACTACTAGGAAACAATATGACTGGATATGTATATGTATGCCTACTTGGATACATATATACAAATGTAATTATGTAGTACCAACCCTGAATCATAATGAAGTTCATAAAATGTAAAAATACTTATGGGCTGGTGTAGTCATGCCAGCCTTCAAGCAGAAGGTAGTTTTTAATGGTGAAGTGAAAGGAAGACTGATTTTGAGTCACAAGTCTTGAGTACTGCATTACTGCCTAGCCCTGAAACATAGTGTTAGAAAGAATACTAGGTTTAGGGTCAGAGGACCAATGTTCAGATTTGTCTCTTACTACTAACTTTCTACTTCTGAGGTTGGATAGTTCTCTAGTACTCAATTTCCTCATCTGTAAAACAATGACACTAAACTAGCTAATAAAAGGTCATTTCCAGCTGTAAATCTATGATCCTACAACCTTGTTCAACTCCTATAATCTCTTTTGGTATCAGATTTTTTCTTCAACTGTAAAAATCAGGTTAGAATAAATGACCTCTGATGTTTTCCCGGTCATAACCTGTGTCTTTGAAAGGTGAACTGAGTCTTGACTTTAATACCACATAAAAGGAAAAGGACAGTGGTTACCATTGAATTACATAGAGAATCATGTATAGTATACTCCATTAAAGACAAATGAAAGTTACAACTGAGATCTCCCATCTACAATTTATTTAAAAAAATATAACAATGTAAATTTCAGAAGGGGAAGATTCAGTTAGACACAGTGAAAACCATCATGACTATAAGGATGAATATGACTGGAATATGTTACCAAAGAAGGTGGTGAAATCTCTTGAGATTTTAAAAAATCAGGTAGATAAGAGTCTGTCTTGAATACCCTGTAGGTATGAACTGGATGAATTTTAAAAATATCTTTTCAAGTTTATGACTTTATGACAACTTTTGAATAGCATAAACAATTCAAAGTAATGCAATTTTAAAATAATGAACTACATAAAAGAACATCATTGATGATTTGGTAACATTTATTGTCCTTTTTTTATTTTCATCGATTGTAACTTCTTCCTACTGCTTTCTCTTTCTGGGATTGTGGAAACGGAATCTATTTTCTTCATTGATTTTGTGTCTTTCTTTCATGAGCTCCTTTTGGTGTATCCTCTAAGTGCATGGCTTAGCTATTAACATTTGCTGGTAGGAAGAGAAAGCAAAGGAAATGTTTGTTCTGATGAGAGTATTATAAAGAAGTGCATGTATTTTTCTAGTAAATATTTTAAAAAGTCAATTCCTGATCTATTCACATGTACCATATGCTTTTATCTTGCTTTTTAACATTTGTGTTTCTGTAAGTCTCTGCTGATTTACATAAGGGTAAAGGGGAGGGAGTCATTTATTAGCTCCCTGAACTATCCTGTTAAGAAAGAGAAGACAGTGAGTCATGGAGAAAGGCACATAAAACATAGCCTTCCTGCTGTTCTTCACACATGACGATTCATCTCTAGTCCCCATGCCTTCCCAGGCAGTCCCTCTTAACTTGCCCTTCTAAGAATCCTTAGTTTCTATAACATCTCAGCTGAAGGATCAGTTCCTACATGAGCCTGTTCCTGATTCTCCCAGCTGTTTTTGCCTCTCCCCAAAATATTGCCTTATACTTAATCTGCAAATACAGTGTGTGTGATTTCTTGCTGTGTGACATGGAAGATATCCAGCTTGGCCTTAAATCCAAGAAAATCTGAATTCAAAGCCTGATTCTGATACATAATCATGCCTAACCCTGAGTCAATTATTAAACTCTCAGTGCTATAGTCAATAGACTATATATAAACTATAACTGGTAGAGAAGGTACCCAATTATAATAGTAGAAAGACTCCTTTCACTTGGAAAGGAATGAAAAAGCATTGATTAAGTGAATATGCCAGGCACTTTACAATTATTATTTCATTTGGTCTTCACAACAATTCTAGATGTAGGTCCTATTATTCTCCCCATTTTACAGTTGAGGAAGATGAGGCAGATAGAAGTTAAGTGATTTGCCTAGGATCACGCAACTAGTAAGTATCTGAAGCCATATTTGAACTCAGGTCTTCCTAACTTCAGGCCCAGTACTCTATCCATTATACCACTTAACTGTCTCCTGGCAGGAATTTGTGAATTCCCTATACCTATAACACCACAAGTCTAGGCCTCATCATTTTCTAAATTTTGAATTTTATTTATCTGCATGTTCTCTACCCTCTTAGAATACTAGTTATTTGAAGGATGAGGCAGTTTCATTTTTGTCTATGAATTCCTAGCATCTAATGTAGTTCCTGCCACATAACTTATTGATTGATTGAGAAAACATTCAGGGAAAGCTCCTCTCATCTTGCTTTTAATTTGTCATAACTCTTTCCTTCATCCCTATATTGGCATTTTGGACATATCCCAGGTACACTGAGTCCTGTATAGGAAAAGTCCTGTACTTTTGACATTTGCTTTGGCCTGGCTTCCAAGGTTTAAGACTTTTCTTTCCATCATTCCTCAGTTTTGATCTTTATTACCTGATCTATATGTCACTTTGCTTCTCTCTCACTGGCGTATTTGACAATAGGTAACTATGTAATCCAGGGATGCTCTTGTCTGCTGTGGCTATGTCTATTAATCTACTTTAACTCTGTACTAGTTTGTTTATGATCTGGAAGCCTGACAGTTATTGCTGAGCACATTAAATAATAAAGACAAGGGAACGAACATTGGATTTAGAGTTAGATAACCTAGGTTTGAACCTCAGTTCTATGAGTTATTATCTTGGGCAAATCCCTGAACCCCTCTAAAACTGAGTTTCCTGATCTGTGAGATAACATAATTAAACCATACAATTTCTATAACCTCTTCCAGATCTGTCATCCTGTGATCAGGATTATCCTACATTTTCATTGAGTTAAACATGGAAGCATGTTTACATTAGTCTACTTATATCATTTAAAAACTCTAAGGCAAGCCAAACAACCTTGTATATTTAAAATAGTAATGCTGGTAGCTGCCATTTTCTCTAAAATAAATAATCATAAAGTTTGTGTGCCATGAGGAAGTTTATTTTTCTAAGAGTAGATTAGCAGCATGAATGACATGGAAAGACAGAATTATAGGATGTTAGAACTACAAGAGAACTCAGAAAGCATCAAGGTCAGGAGTTTTTAACCTTTCTCTGTCAAGGACCCTTTGGTGGTATGAACTATGGAGCCCTACCAGAATAATGTTTTTAAATGCATGAAATAAAATACATTGGATTATAAAGGGAATAAACTATTTTATAATATAGTTTTTAATTAATTCATGGACTCCACATTTAGAATCCTTGATATATCTAGTTCAATTCTCTCATCTTACAAAGACATTGAAGTCCATAGATTGTGCAGTAAAGTTAATGACAAAATCAGGATAAAAAACAAGATCAATTGGCTCCTAAGCCCATCTTTCAGTTTCACAATACTGAGGTGAATGAAGTAATGCTCTATTATTCAGCCTTTTCATCAAATCCTTAAAATGACACAACTAGTATGTGTCAGAAGTGTGACTTAAGCCCATGTCTTCATGATTCAGAGGCTTATTTTCTTTAAACTAAACTAAGATAACTCTTTTCAAATTTTACAGAAACCAATAAGCACAATTAGTTCTAAAGATCAATAGTTTCATTGATGTGAGTAAACTTCCTTCTAGATACAGATTACAACTTCCCCTTACCTTACAATGAAAATTTTATAAATTGTTTTGGGTGGGGTATATTCTTAGCCCAGTGGCTCCCTTATAATAATGATCCTCCTCAAACTTAACAAACAATAGACCATAGAAACAGACCAACCTCAGACCTATACTTGAATTCTTTCCAGTCTGATATGACTTTTTATTCACTCTACTGTCATTGCCTTTGAGAATGCAGAATGCAGTGTTGTCTTTACGTCACAATGAGGCATCAAAATAGAATTTTAGTGGAATGGAAACACCATCATAAACAAAACCTATTAGTAATAACATTTTATTCTAATATTAGTACTCTGCTGTATTGTAATCTATGGATCAGTTGCAAATTTTGTTGCTATAAACTTGCCCAGTTATGGCAAGGAAGGAAGAGAAGAAGAAAGGAAAGGAAGGAGGAAAGAAAGAAGAAAAGGAGGAATGGAGGAAAAAAATCATTTATTAACCACTTACAATGTGCCAGGAACTATGCTAAGTACTTTACAAATATTATCTCACTTGACTCTTGCAACAACCCTGAAGGTAAATGTTATTATGATCTCCATTTTGCAGATGAGGAAACTGATACAGACAAAGTTGTGAATTGACCAGAGTCTCAGAAGTATTAAGTGTCCGAAGTTACATTTAAACTCAATCCTTCTTGACTCCTTGTCAAGGACTTTCTCAACTACACTAATAATGAGAATATATGGATACTGAGATATAGGTGTAATTCTGTCAATTGCTAACCTTTCTGCTCAAAACTTTTATAGTATTTTGTTCTATAATTTTGTGGTGTACTTGTCATGTAATATTGTGTATTATGGTTATCTTTGATGCAGTTTTGTTTTTTTTTCCTTTGTGGATTTGTTCCTAGGGATCATGTTTTATCTAAACCACTATCACTTAAATGTAGTAAATGTCACCATCCTACATCTCCATTCTCCATAAAAAATCTTGGGTAGTATATAAAATCACAGGATTTCCATACACTACTCTAGACAGAATCTAATATTACTGGTAGCATTTCATTATGAATAATTAGTACAGCATAGAGTGTGTTGTTTGAGTGCGGCTACTAGACACCAAGTCACACCTTCACACATTCAGAAAAGAGAATGGTCTCTGTTTGCACTCTACTTTCCCTCTCAGAGTACTCCCAAAATGCATTAGAGCTGCTCAGACTCTCATAACTTTTAGGTCATTTTTGAGTGCATGGCACAAATTCCAAATGCATGCACTCTGTATTCATAATCACCAAGCTGCCATTTTCTAATCTCTTACAAACTTGCTCCCAGAGCACAATCTCATCACAACCACTGACTGTCTTTCTATACTGCCACATTCACAACTCCCATGCTGGTCTCTCAAACTTCCAGTCCTGGGGCTATGAACTGAAACTCCTTAATTACCCCTCAGGAATTACAGACACTTGCTTTCATTTGCTGTACCACCTTTCCTGAAACACTCTCCTACTCTTACCTCTTCTTTACTTCTTCTATCAGCCCCATCATATAGAAATATAAATTATATGTTTTCCCCAAAATACTCCATGTATTCTGCACAGTGGACTAGTAATAATTACTCATAACATTGTATTTTATTCTTGATTGTGACTATAAAAAAATGCATTCTTCCAAATTCAAACCCAAGGGAGAAGGACAATGGTCTAATAATGACTTCTCACCTTGAAGCACAAAATAGAAGGGGATCATAGCCTCCTATCCATGGACAGAATTTTCTTGCCTAGTTTTTGTTTGTTTTCCAGTGTCTAGAACAGTGCTTGACACAGAGAAGGTGCTTAAAAAGATCACTGAATTTGGTTTAGGATTAAGAAGGTGTGATCATGCTAATGAACTTTAGAGTGTGCCAGTAAACAGAGCTGATCTCTTGTGGTGGGTGTTGAAAGAAGTTGAGCCATATGACAACATGGGTAAGAGATTCAACTTGGCTGTCAAGGGTTGAAAAGGCCATATAGTTTTGGCTAGAAGAATTTACAATAAGGGGATAAATTGGGAATAGCAAGATGGGATGAGAAGATAAACCTTGAAAGGGATGTCAATTTACATATAGCCTTTCTGAAAGGAAGTCAATATGGATGATGGCACCATAGGAAAAGATTTCCCAGGCCTTGACAGTGGCTTGTAAGATTAAAGATTTAGAGCTGACCAAGATCTTAGACATAATCTAGCTCAGTCCTTCATTTTACAAAGAGAAATTAAGGCTCAGAGGGGTTGTAACTTGTTTAAGGTCATACCCATAATAAGTATCAGAAGCAAAACTTGGACCCAAGTTCTTCTATTCCAAATCCAGTGTTTTTTCAATTCTATAAAATGATGAAGGAGGAAGCCTATATGAGAAAAAGTTTGTTCTTTGACCCTAGACAACTGTGTAGTATATGAGATGCTATACTTCACATGAACCTTTCCTGAATGGTAGTAGTAGACTCCATACATATAGGCTTAGACTCTTTTTAACCTTAAATTAGGGTAGATGGGCCAAAGAAGGTCTCCCTTAAAAATTTTCCCTTAAAAAATCACTGACACTGCAATTGGCTACCTGACTCCTTTCATCATTTTCTCTACCATCTCTATATCTCAGGCCATATAACATCACCCCCCATTAAAAATTATCCTTGCCTCAGGCTCTGAGAGCAACATGAAGGGGGAAATAAAAGATTTCTGGATCATAACTTAGCTTCAAGTCCAACTTACTGCTTGCTCTGTTGTCATCTCATATCTTGGTCATAAAATGGTTGTCTCTTAGATTTAGAAGTGACTGTAAAAGCCATTTAATAACTGGGGTATTTTCTTATTCAACATATCCAATCCCCTGCTTTGTACCTCAATTCTATTAACTGGGTAACTTTCATGCTTCCTTGTACTACCTGGTGCTTGAATTCCTATTCCCACCCCACCCCCTCTACAAAGAAGTAGACAAGAGCTGTTTTCTCATATCTCTTCCTTGGGGTCAAAGTTGTTCTCTGTAATTTGGCAGCATTCAATTTTATTGTTTTGTGATTGTTTTTTTTTCCCATATTCATTGTAATAGTCATTGTGCATGTTATTTACTTAGCTTTGCTTAATTGATTTTACATCAGTACAGATGATCTTTCCACACCTCTCTGTATTCATCATATTTGTTGTTTCTTATGACACAATAATATTCCATTACATTTATATGCCATAATCTATTTACCCATTTCCTCATAAATGGGCATTTACTTTATTTCTGTTTCTTTTCTACCACAAAAAGTACTGCTACAAATATTTTAGTGAATGTGAAAACTTTCTTTTTATCCACCAGTCAATCAATTGATACCTATTAAGCACTTACTATGTGACACTCTCCTAAGTACTAGGGTTTAAAAAAGAGGCAAAAGATAGCCACTGCCCTCAAGGAGTTTACAGTCTAATTAAAATGATCAGTTTGGAGTGTATGCCTAGTAGAGAAATCTCTGGGTCAAAGAGTATGGATATTTTTACTATTTTTTTGCATAATTCCAAATTGCTTTCCAGAATGACTGTACAATGTCACAGCTCCTCCGACAATGTATCACATGTTCTTCTTTTTATAGAATTCCCTTCTTCCTCCATTACTGACTACTTGCATCCTTTTTGTCACCTTTACCAATTTGCTATGTGTGAGGTTAAACAGGATTGTTTGGAGTTGTGTTTCTTTTATAAATAGTGATTAGAAATATTCTTGCACATGGTTCTTAAGATTTTGCAACTGTCATGAGAACTGTCTGCTCATATCCTTTGACCATGTATATATTAAGGAATCTCTCTTGGTCCTAAAGAAGTTATTTGTCTATCTATAGTGGATACCAAACTCTTATGTAATGCTTTCAATACAAAATATTTTCTTCTGGTATTTTTCAGTATTTTAAAATTTGATTCTCAGAAAGAAAGATAATGGGCAGTAGGAGTTTGGCCCATGTTTGTGGTTTCAGGTGGAAGGGAGAACTTTATTCATTAATATCAATAAATTCAAAAGCCAATTTATCACATGTGGATAAGCTTATTTCTTTCTGATTACAATTTAAGAAGACAATATATGAATCTTGACATAGAATTAGATAACAGTGAGAATTGATATACAATAAGCAAAAAAAATATTTTTCTGATTATGATTTTTCAACATGATCTGCTTTTTATAGAATCAGCACTTTCAGGGGCAAAGTATATTTAGCAGATAATAAATGACTGTGGATAATGGATGATTCATTTGGAATAGTTATTATGAATAAGACAGAATCACATCTGAATGAACTTTGGAAGTGATGGGGAAATTTCCAGGTAGACTGGGAATATAATGGAAGCAAAATGAAAATTGATTCTTACAATTAAGGAGATTTCACTTGATGAGACAAAGCACTTATTTTTTTTCTTTATTATTTGTCAAAATGTGTGAATGTTTATTAACTAAATTAAACCCTTTTTGCAGTTTAAATGAAATGTTTTTTTGAGATCTTATGCATCATAGTCCCTGTAACCTTCTTAAGATGTAATTTCAATAACAAGAATATGGAGGCTGCCTGGATATTGGAAGGAGCATTCTGACTGCAGTTTTCTGGCACAAAGTTGTTGTTGTTATTTTCCTCAGTGATATATACTTTGTTGGACCTTGGAGATGTAATTACTCTTAATCCCACTATTAAGTAGTTAAAACAAATCCTGTTGAAATTTAGGTCTAGAAAGGCTCTTGGAAATCAAATGATTCTCCTACCTTCCACACAAAATCCTCTTTATTTAACTTTAATAAAATTAAAGCCACAGTAACTTTAAGGCATCTATGTGTCACAGTGGATAGAGCTTAAATATGGAGGTTCAAATCATCTCTCCAAATCTTGTGATCTTGGGCAAGTCATCTAATCTGTGTCTTAGTCCCTACCTCTGTAACATACAGTTAAGAATAATGACTACCTCAAAGAGTTGTTGAAGGATCAAATGAGTTAGCATGAACTAAGTATTTTACTAACCTTAAAGCACTATATAAATGATAGGTATTGTAATTAAACAGCATTTATAAAACATTTTAATGTTTGTAGCATTATAAAAAAGAAGAAATATGGCATGGTGGATAAAGGAATATTCAATTTAATTAATCAACAAACATTTATGGGCTACTATGTGTCAGACACTGTTCTAAGCACAAAAAGAAGCAAAAGACAGTCTCTGTCCTCAAGGAGCTGTAAGGAACCTCAGATATCATTCAGTCTAACTGTTTCATTTTATAGATGAAGAAATTGAGGATCAGAGAAGTTTGATGTTCTCTGTAGTTCAGACATTTCAGTTGTGTCCAACTCTCCATGACCACAGTTGGGGTTTTCTTCTTCTACTTCTTTTTTTTCCTTTGGCTAGGGAATGGGGTTAAGTGACTTGCTGAGGGTCACACAGCTAGTAAGTGTTATGTGTCTGAAGCCAGATTTGAATTCAGGTCCTCCTGAATCCAGGGCTGGTGCTCTATCCACTGTGCCACCTAGCTGCACCATTTGGGGTTTTCTTGGCAAAGATAATGGAGTGGTTTGTTATTCCTTCTCCAGCTCATTTTACAAGTGAGGAAGTAAGGCAAACAGAGGTGAGTGACTTGCCCAGGTCACACAAGTAGTAAGTATTTGAAGTCATTTTGAACTCAGGAAAATGTGTCTTCATGACTTCAGGCCTGGCACTCTATCCACTGTACTAACCAAGTGGTTCTAGGCCCAAGTGGTTCTACATAGCTAAAAAAAATTATCAGAGACAGAAATTGAACATGTCTTCTTATTTATAAGTCCAATGCTTGATTCATTGTTATGTTGCTTTTCTTGGATTCAGGAAAGCCTGAATTTAAGTCTCATCTCTGACATAAATTGTTCACTCATTTAATCTTTCAATCTCTCTCTCTCTCTCTCTCTCTCTCTCTCTCTCTCTCTCTCGTATATATATATATATATATATATAGATTTCAATTCTGAACTTAAGAATTAAAACAAGCATTTCCATAACAAAGTAGAATTGGAAAAAAGAGATGATTGCATATTAAACTGCAAATCTATTATGTACAACTTGGTTTTCCTTTTAGATGTATAACAAAGTTGTTAGATAACTTTCTCTGCCTTGCCCCCAGTCCTAGAGATTGCTACCAATTACATACATACATACATACATACACACATACGTACACACATATTTTCATATATAATTTTGTATGTTGCTCAGTCAAAGGGTATAGGCAGATATATAGCAGTATTCCACTACACTCATATACTACAACTTGTTTAGCCATTCCCCAATTGACAGGCAACCCTGAAATTTCCATTTCTTTCCACAGCAAAGAGAGTTGCTATAAATATTTTAGAACACATAGGTCCTTTTCCTTTTTCCTTAATCATCTTGGGAAACAAACCTAATAGAGACCTTGCTGAGTCAAAAGGTATAGGCAATTTAATACTTTTTGGTTGTAATTCCAGATTGTTCTCTAAAATGGTTGGGTGAGTTCCACCAATGATGAATTAGTGTCCAAGTTTTTCCACATACCCTCTAACATTTATCACTTACCCTCTCTATCATTTTAGCCAATCTTATAGGTGTTAAATGATATCTCAAGGTTGTTTTAATTTGCATTTTTCTAATAAATAATGATTTTTGAGCCTTTTTATATGACTATAAATTGTTTTTATTTCTTCATCAGAACTTCCTGTTCATATGCTTTAACCATTTATCAATTGTGGAATGACTTGTATTATTATGGATTTGACAGAGTTCTTCATACATTTGAGATATGAGATCTTTATCTGAAAAACCCTCTATAAAATTCCTTCTTCCAATTACCTGCTTTCTTCTGATGTTGGTGACATTAATTTTAATTGTACAAAATCTTTTTAATATAATGTACTCAAAATTATTCATTTTTACACCTTTTAGTGCTCTCTATCTCTTGTTTATTCATAAATTGTTCACCTATCCATAATTTTGATAAGTAATGTTTCATGTTCTTCAACTTTTCTCATATCTCTCTTTATAACTCAAGTATGTATCCATTTTGACCTTATCTTGGTAAATGTTATAAAATATTGGTCTTTGCCCAATTTCTGCCATATTGCTTTCCAGCTTTCTCAACAATTTTTTAATCAAATAATGAATTTTTATCCCCAAAACATAAATCTTTACACTTCTCAAACACAAAATTACTATAGTCATTTGCTGCTTAAATTGTTTGTCTAATCTGTTCCATTGATCTACCTTTCTATTTCTTAACCAGTACCAGGTGGTTTTCATAATTATTGCCTTATAATATAGTTTAAGATCTGGTACTGATAAACATTCTTCCTTTACATTTTTTTCATTAGTTTCTTTAATATTCTTGACCTCTTGTTCTTCCAAATGAATTTTGTTACAAATTTTTCGAACATTAAAATATTTTTTGGTATTGCATTGAATATATAGATTAAATTAGGAAAAATTGTTATTTTTATTATATTGTTCCTGCCCAATCAAGAGCAATCAGCTTTCTACAATTATTTAAATCTGGTTTTATTTATATAAAAAGTTTTTTTTTAATTTATAATTTTGTGCACGTAGTTACTGGGATTGTTTTGTCAGGTATATGTCCAGGTATTTTTTTCTGTCTAAAGTTATTTTAAATGAGGTGTCTTACCATCTCTTCTTGCAGGGTTTTGTTGGAGATAGATAGAAATGCTGATGATTTATGTGGGTTTACTTTATATCTTGCTATTTTGATAAAATTATTAATTGTTTCAGCTAACTTCTTAATTTAGTCTTTGGGATTTTCCAGTACATCATCAAATCATCTGCAAAAAAGAAATAGTTTTGTTACATCATTCCCTATTCTGATTCCTTCTATTTCTTTTTCTTCTCTTATTGCTATTGTTAGGATTTCCAATACAATACTGAATAATATTTGTGATGGTGGGCATACTTGTTTCACAGCTGCTCTTACCAAAAAGGCTTCTAGCTTATTCCCATTACAAATAATGCTTACTAGTGGTTTTAGGCAAATGTTACTTATCAATTTAAGGGGAAAAATTCATCTACTACTTATTCTTTCAGGCATTTTTTAAAAAATATTTTTTATTAATTTATATTGATTCATCAACAATCACTTCCATAAGCTTTTGGGTTTTAAATTTTTCTCCTCCTCCCTCTCTGCCTACCTCCCCAAGATGGTGTGCAATCTGATATAGGCTATACAAATCCATTCCTATTAAACATACTTTCACATTAGTCATGTTGTAAGGAAGAATTAGAACCAATGGGAGGAACCACCAGAAAGAGGAAACAAAACATAACAGAAGAAAAAAATAGCAAATAGTATGCTTTGATCTGCATTCAAACCCCATAGTTTTTTCTTTGGATGTGTATAGCATTTCCAACATGAGACTTTTGGAGATGCCTTAGATCCTTGCATTGCTATCAAAGTTAGTAATCACACAATGTAACTGTTACTATATACAATGTTCTAGTGGTTCTGCTCACTTCACTCAGCATCAGTTCATGTAAGTCTTTCTAGGTTGTTCTGAGGTCCACTTGCCCATCATTTCTTATAGCACAAGAGTATTCAATTACATTCATATAGCACAAACCATTTAGCCATTCCCCAATTGATAAGCATCCTCTTAATTTCCAATTCTTTGCCACCACATATAGAGCTGTTATAAATATTTTTGTACATGTTGGTCCTTTTCCAATTTTTATGATCTCTTTGGCATACAATCCTAGTAGTTCCATAACTGGGTCAAAGGGTATGCACATTTTGGTAGCCATTTGAACATAGTTCCAAATTGCTCTCCAAAATGGTTGGATCATTTCACAAATCCACCAACAATGCATTAGTGTTCCAATTTTCCCACATCTTCTCCAACATTTATCATTTTCCTATTTTGTCATGTTGGCCAGTCTGATAGGTGTGATGTGGTACCTCAGAGTTGTTTTGATTTGCATTTCCTTTATCAGTAGTGATTTAGAGCATATTTTCATATGACTATAAATGGCTTTAATTTCTTCATCTGAGAACTGTCTGTTCATACCCTTTGATCATTTATCAATTGAGGAATGACTTCTTTTCTTATAAATTTGACTTAATTGTCTATATATTTTATAAATGAGACCTTTATCAGAGACATTGGTTGTGAAAATATTTTCCCAGTTTTCTACTTCCTTCCTCATCTTGGTTGCATTGGCTTTGTGTGTGCAAAAACTTTCCAATTTAATGTAATCAAAATTATCCATTTTCCATTTCATAATGTTCTCTATCTCTTGTTTGGTCATAAATTTTCTGTTCTCCAATCTTTTTTTTTCTGTTCTGACAGGTAAACCATTCCTTGCTTTCCCAGAATGTTTTAGTATCAACATTTATATCTAAATCATGAACATATTTTCACTTTATTTTGGTATATGTTGTGAGATTTTGGTCTATGCCTATTTTCTGCCAAAATCTTTTCCATTTTTCTCAGCAGTTTTTGACAAATAGTGAGTTCTTATCCCAGAAGCTGGGGGTCTTTGAGTTTATCAAATAGTAGATTACTATAGTCATTGGCTACTGTGTCTTGCATACCTAACCTATTCCACTGATCCACCACTCTATTTCTTAGCCAGTACCAAACAATTTTGATGATTGCTACTTTATAATACAGTTGAAGATCTGGAATGGCTAGGCCACCTTCCCCTGAATTTCTTTTCATTAGTTTCCTTGATATTCTGGAACTTTTGTTTTCCCAATGAATATTGTTATTATTTTTTCTAGCTCTATAAAATAATTGTTTGTTAGCTTGATTGATATGGCACTGAATAAGTAAATTACCTTAGTAGAATTGTCATTTTTATTATATTAGCTCAGCCTACCCATGAGCAACTGATGTTTTTCCAGTTACTTAGATATGACTTTATTTGTGTGAAGTGTTTTGTAATTGTGTTCATATAGTTCCTGGGATTGTTTCAGCAGGTAGACTCCTAAATATTTTATAATGTTTACAGTAACTTTAAATGAAATTTCTCTCTCTGTCTCTTGTTGTTGGGCTTTGTTGGTAATATTTAGAAATGCTGTTGATTTATGTAGGTTTATTTTATAGCCTGCAACTTTGTTAAAGTTGTTTATTATTTCAAGTAGTTTTTCACTTGATTCTCTAGGATTCTCTAAGTATATCATTGGAGTATCTGCAAAGAGTGATAACTTTGTTTCTTCTTTGTCTATTCTAATACCTTCAATTTCTTTTTCTTCTCTTATTGCTAAAGTTAACTTTTCCAGTATCATATTGAACAACAGTGGTGATAATGGACAGCCTTGTTTCAACCCCTATTGGAAACACTTCTACCTTTTCCCCATTATATATGATTTTTGCTGAAGATTTTAAGCAGATGCTACTGATTTTTTTAAGGAAGACTCCATTTATTGCTATGCTCTCTATTGTTTTTAATAGGAGTGGGTGTTGTATTTTGTAAAAAGCTTTTTCTGCATCTATTGAGATGTTCATATGGTTTCCGTTAGTTTTGTTTTTGATATGATCAATTATGCTGATAGTTTTCCTAATATTGAACCATCCCTGCATTTGTGGTATAAATTCTACCTGGTCATAGTGTAGTATTTTTGTGATAAGTTGCTGTAATTTTTTGCTAATATTTTACTTGAAATTTTAACATCTACATTCATTAGGGAAATTGGTCAATAATTTTCTTTCTCTGTTTTGACTCTTCTCAGTTTAGGTATCAGCCCCCTATTTGTATCATAGAAAGAATTTGGTAAGACTTCTTCTTTACCTATTTCCCCAAATAGTCTAAATAACATTGGAATTAATTGTACTATAAATGTTTGATAAAATTCACTTGTAAATCCATCTGGTCCTGGAGATTTTTTCTTAGGGAGCTCCTCAATAGCTTGTTCAATATCTTTTTTTGAGATGGATTTATTTAAGTATTTTACTTCCTCTTCTGTTAATCTGGACAATTTCTATTTTTGTAAATATTCATCCATTTCACTAAGATTGTTAAATTTATTGGCATACAGTTGGGCAAAATGGTTCCTAATTATTGTTTTAATTTCCTCTTCCTTGGTAGAGGATTCACCCTTTTCATTCTTGATACTGGTAATTTGGTTTTCTTCTTAAATTAACCAAAGATTTATCTATTTTATTATTTTTTCTTCATAAAAGCAGCTTTTAGTTTTAGTTCAATAGTTCTCTTAATTTCAGTTTTCTTAATTTCTCTTTTGGTTTTCAGTATTTACAATTTGGTGTTTAATTGAGGATTTTTAATTTGTTCTTTTTCTAGTTTTTTTAGTTGCATGCCCAATTCATTGATCTCCTCTTACTCTATTTTATTCATGTATGCATTTAGAGATATAAAACTTCCCCTAAGAACTGCTTTAGCTGCATCCCATAAGTTTTGGTATCTTGTCTTATTATTCCCATCATCTTCAATGAGGTTATTGATTGTTTCTATGATTTGTTTTTTGACCCATTCATTTTTTATGATTAGATTATTTAGTTTTCAATTATTTTTTAGTCTATCTTTATGTGGCCATTTATTATATATATAGTTTTTATTGCATTATGATATGAAAAGGATGTATTTAATATTCCTGACTTTCTGCATTGGATTGTGAGATTTTTATGCCCTAATATATGATCAGTTTTTGTGTATGTGCCATGTACCACTGAGGAAAGAGTATATTCCTTTCTATCCCCATTCAGTTTTCTCCAGAGGTCTACCATACCTAACTTTTCTAAAATTCTATTCACCTCCTTAACTTCTTTCTTGTTTATTTTGTGGTTAGATTCATCTAGTTTGGAAAGAGGGAGGTTGAGCTTGTCCACTAGTGTAATTTTGCTGTCCATTTCTTCCTGTAACTCCCTGAACTTCTCCTCTAAGAATATGGATGCTATACCTTTTGGCGCATATATGTTTAGTAATGATATTACTTCATTGTCTATAGTAACTTTTAGCAGGATTAGAGTTTCCTTCCTTATCTCTTTTGATAAGATCTATTTTTGCTTTTTCTTTGTCTGAGATCAGGATTGCTACCCCTGCTTTTCTTTTTACTTCAGTTGAAGTATAATATATTCTACTCCAGCCTTTTACCTTTACCCTGTGTGTGCGTCACTCTGTTTCAAATGTGTTTCCTGTAAACAACATATCCTGGGATTATGGTTTTTAATCTGTTCTACTATCTGCTTCCATTTTATGGGAGAGTTCATCCCATTCACATTCACAATTTTAATTGCTAACTGTGTCTTTCTCTCCATCCTATCACACCCCATTTATGCTTTTCTTTGTCCTTTCTCCCTTTCCCTCCTCAGTAGCATTTTGCTTTTGACCACCACCTCCCTCAGTCCCATCTCCCTTCTATTTGCCCCCTCCATTTTCTTTCCCTTTATCTTTACTACTTCTTCCCTCCCTTTTATCCCCGCCCTGGCTTTTTTTTCCCCTTTTGGGTGCTACAGCCTATAGGGTAAGTTGGATTTCTACACCTAACTGATTATGTTATTCCCTCCTTGAGCCACATCCGATAAGAGTTAAGTTCAAACAATGCTCATCTCCTTCCCTTCTTTGCTTCTACTGTAATAGGTTTTTGTGCCTTTTCCTGTAAGTTGCCTCCTCCTTTCCTTTTCTCCCAGTACATTCCCTTAGTTAAATCAGATTAATCCACTTACTTAGATTCAGTCAAGCCACTTGATTAGATTTTTTTTATCATTGTATCAAAGTCAATTTATACCCACCCCTTCTGTCTATGTACACCTCTTTAAAATGATGTAATAACAACACAGTTCTCAAGAGTTACAAGTGTCATTTTCACTTGTAGGGAAGTAAACAGTTTGCCCTTATTAATAACACGTTGTTGTTGTTTTCTGTCCCATTTACCTTTTTATGTCTCTTTTGAGTCTTGTATTTGAAGATCAATTTTCTGTTGAGTTCTGGTCTTTTTATCAGGAAAGTTTGGAAGTCCTCTATTTCATTGAATGTCCATCTCATCCCCAGAAAGATTATGCTCATTTCTGCTGGGTAGTTAATCCTTGGTTGTAATCTAAGCTACTTTGCCTTACAGAATAACATATTCCACACCCTATGATCTTTTAACATAGAAGATGAAAGGTCCTGCATAATACTGACTGTGGTTCCATGATATTTAAGTTGTTTCTTTCTGGCTGCTTGCAGTATTTTCTCTGGGACCTGGTAATTTTGGAATTTGGATACTATATTCCTTGGTGTTTTCAATTTGAGATCTCTTTCAGGAGGTGATCGGTGTATTCTTCCTATGGCTATCTTATCCTCTGGGTCTAGGACCTCAGGGCATTTTTCCTTGACAATTTCCTGAAAGATGCTGTCCAGGCTCTTTCTTGATTTTCAGGTAGACCAGTAATTTTTAAATTATCTCTCCTGGGTCTATTTTCCAGGTCAGTTGTTTTACCAATGAGGTACTTTATGTTTTCATCAATTTTTCATTCTTTTGTTTCTGTTTGACTGATTCTCACTCTCTCATAGAGTCATTAGCTTCCATTTGCCCAGTTCTAATTTTTAACAAATTGTTTTCTTCAATTAGATTTTGCACCTCCTTTTTCCATTTGGCCCACTTTATTTTTTAAGGAATTCTTCTCAGTGAGTTTTTGTGTCTCCTTTTCTGTTTAACCAATTCTGCTTTTTAAGGAGTTGTTTTCTTCAATTAGTTTTTGTCCTTCCTTTCCCAAGCTATTGACTCTCTCTTGTATACCTTCCATTTCTTTTCCCAATTTTTCTTCTACATCTCTTATTTGACTTTCAAAATCCTTCTTGAGCTCTTCCAAGAAGGCTTTTTGGGTTTCAGACCAATTCATATCCCCTTTAGAGGTTCCAGATGTCAGTTTGTTGATAATGTTGTCTTCAGAATTTTTGCCTCAATCTTCACTGTTCCCATAATAAGAATCTATGGTTCATTTCTTCTTTCTCATGGTGTTTGCTTATTTCCTGGCCTTTAAATAAGATTGAGCTCTCCTGCTGGGTAGCAGGGGGCACTGACCCAAACTTCTTGTGCTGGAAGCCTGGGGCATGGCCGCTGGGTTTGTGTGCTGGGGCCTCAACTGCTGGCAGTTGGAGTCTGTAGGGTTCCTGCAGCTTACCTAGTGTTGGGCTGGAATGTACAACACTGGAACTCTAGGGGTATGATTGGGTATTCTGGCCCCTGGAGGTTGCCTGCTCACCTGGGCCTTTTCTTTTGCTTTCTTAGGTTCCTTTCAGATGGATATTTTGCTGTTGTGGGATATTTCTCTGCCTGTGGCTTTCCCCCTTGGAGCTGCTCTTCCCAGAGTTTTGCTGAGGCACTTGGAGGCTTGCCTGCTGTAGAAAGCCCATGGTATGTGGTGATTTTCTGAGCCAGTTTCCACTGGTTCCCCTACCCATACTGAGGCACTGAGGTGTCCTGGTGTTGGTCTTTGCCTGCTCCACCACCTGGAGTTTAGGATCTCCTGATTATGCTGAGGTGGGGCTTTCCACTACCTTGCTGGAATGCCTCTCATTCTTTACTGCTCCCCCACCCCCAGGGCCTTTCCCATTAATCTCTCAAGCTCCTTAAGGTACTGTACTGTTGCACCCCATCTTTCTGCTGGTTCATCTGTTCTAGGATTTTTCCTGGGGCAATATTTTCTGGGCTTTCAGAGGTTAATAAGTGATGGTGAGAGCAACTTACTTCTTACTACACTATCTTGGCTCCCTGAAGTGGAACCTACTTTCAGATGTTTTAAATAGAAATGGGAGTTGAACTTTATCAAAAGTTTTTTCCACATCTATTGATACAATCATGTGATTTTAAAAAACTTTTATTATTGATATAATCAATTAATAGTTTTCCTTATGTTAAACCATCTCTGCTTTCCTGGTATAAAATCCACTTGATCATAATGTACAATCTTTGTAATAGATTGTAATCTCCTAGCTAGAATTTTATTTAGTAGTTTTCCGTCCATATTCATTAATGAAATTGGTCCATAATTTCCTCTCTGGTTTTGCTCTTCCTGATTTAAGTATTAATATCATATTTGTCTCATAAAAAGAATTTGATAGGACTCCTTCTTTGTCTATTAGTCAAAATAATTTATTTAATATTAGAATTACTTGGTCTTTAAATGTTTGATAGAATTTCCTTGTAAATCAATTTAGTCCTGGTGCTTTTTTCTTAGGAAGCTTATTTATAGCCTGTTCAATTTCTTTTTCTGAAATAGGTTTATTTAGATATTTGATTTCCTCTTCTGTTAATCTAGACAGTTTATATTTTTGTAAATATTCTTCAATTTCACTTAAATTGTTAAATATATTGGTATATAATAGGGCCAAATAAATCCTTATAACTGTTTTGATTTTATCTTTTCATTTTTAGGACTAGTGATTTAGTTTTTTTCTCTCTTTTAAATCATATTAACCAATGATTTGTCTGTTTTATTGTTTTTTCCCATAAAACCAACTCCTATTTTGATTTATTAATTAAACAGTTTTGTTATACTTAATTAAAAAAAAATCTCACCTTTAAGTTTTAGGATTTCCATTTAGTGTTTAATTGAGGATTTTTAGTTTGTTCTTTTTCTAGCTTTTTAAAATTGTATACTCATTTAGTTGGTCTGCTCTTTCTCTGTTTCATTGATGTAAGCATTTAGAAATATAAATTTTTCCTCTGATCATTACTTTTGCTATATCCCCTAAGTTTTGATATGTTGTCTCATTATTGCCATTCTTTTTTTAATGAAATTATTGATTATTTCTGACATTTGTTCTTTAACCCACTCATTCTTTAAGAATAGGTTGTTGTCGGGGAGCAGGTAGTTGGCACAGTGGATAAAGCACCAGTTCTGAAGTCTGGAGGACCTGAGTTCAAATCTGGCCTCAGGTAAAACACTTGACACTTACTTAGCTGTGTGACCCTGGGCAAGTCACTTAACCCCAATTACCTAAAAATTAAAAAAAAATAAATGAATTTTGGGCAGCTAGGTGGCGTAGTGGATAAAGCATCAACCCTGGATTCAGGAGGACATGAGTTCAAATCTGACCTCAGTTATATAACACTAGCTGTGTGACCCTGGGCAAGTCACTTAACCACATTGCCTAGCCAAAAAAACAAAAGAAAAACAGAATATGTTGTTGTCTCCAATTAGTTTCTATTTTATGTTTCTGTTGTCCCTGATTAAATATAATTTTTATTGCATTGTTCTATGAAAAGGATGCATTTAACATTTCTACTTTTCTGCTTTTATTTATAAAATTTTTATGCCTTATTATTTGGACAATCTTTATAAAGGTACCATGTACCATAAAGAAAAAGGTGTATTCCTTTGTATTCCCATTCAATTCTCTCCAGATAGCTATGGTATCTAGCTTATCTAAAATGCTATTCATTTCCTTGACTTTTTTTTATTTATTTATTTACTTCTTTTTGGTTAGATTTATCTAGTTCTGAGATGGGAAGATTAAAGTCCTGATTATTATAGTACCACTGTCTATTTCTACCTGATTCTTAATTTTTCTTTTAAAAATGTAGACGCATAAAGGTTTAGTATTGATATTGCTTCATTGCCTGTGGTACCTTTTATCATAATGTAGTTTCCCTGTTTATCTCTTAATTAAATTTATTTTGCTTTAACTTTGTCTGACATCATGATTGCTACCCTGCTTTTTTTTTAACTTCAGCTAAACATAATTGTAGATAAATTCTACTCTAGCCCTTTATTTTAACTAAGTGTATATCTCATTTTAAATGTGTTTCTTGCAAACATCATATTGTTGAATTCTGATTTTTAATCCATTCTGATCTCCAATAATCCTTTTTATGGGACAATTCATCCCATTCACAGTTATAATTACTATTTGAGTTTGTCTTATTTTTTCCTCACTATTGTCCTCCAGCCTCTCATTTTTCTAGAATCTCCTTATAGGTCTACTTTATTTCTAACCATTATCTCCCTAATCCATACCTTTTTATAAATTCCCAACCTCATCCTCTTCCAATTCCTTCTCTCTCCTATTCCTTATTTTACCCAATCTCCTAAGAGTCCCTCCCTTATCCTCTCACCCCACCCTCCTAAATCTTAATCTACACACTCTTTTAAAAGTCCCTCCTTTATCCTGACCCCTTGCCCTCTTATTTCTTTATAAATTTAGAAGACTTTTATATCCTTCTAGATGCATTTGTTCTTCCATCTTTAACTCAGGTCTGAAGAGTATAGGGTTCCACCACTACTAGTCCTCTGTCACTCTGCACTCACTCTAAGGTAATGTTCTGTGTTTTAGAGGAAATTTGGAGGGTCTGAAATTTTCTGACCTACTCCATCATCTTTTCCCCAGGTAATTCTTTCTCCTTTGCTTAATACTTTTTTGTTGTTTTATTTTTTATTTTTAACAGCTTATTATTGTAGTCAGGCTCTAGTTCCAAAGAGTGGGTAATTGTGCCTCAGGCATTAGTTCCTTCTTACTGTTATTTCCTGAGCTTTGTCCAGGGGTCCCAACCTCTGGCACTTTTTCCCACCCCTAAGCCGTAACTAGGTCCCACAGCCATGCTGTCCTGAAAAAGCTCTTGCTCCCTGCTATCCCTTCCTAGCTTCAAATTTCAGTTCTCCATTCTGCCCTGCAACTGAAAACAGTGATTCTGTTGCAGTCTAGAGTGCTGCAAACGAAATTCAAGTGCAAAAGACATGGATCCTGCCTCCAATGAATTTGACTTCTTTCAGTCAGAGACAAGGCTTATTAAAACACTGACTGAGATGGGTAAGATTTTAAGAATCCACACTATTGGCTAGATTTTTAAGAATCTGAATCTTTTTAATGAGAATACAACTGGACCAGACCCTTAAGGAATCTGAGAAATTTAATGGTGGGCTAGATGGACCTTATATACAGAAAGACTGTGAGAAATTTCTAAGAGTGGCCAAGTGGGTAATTGGGAGGTAATAGAGAAGGATCCAGAAGGGCTGGGTGCCCTAGGTGTACACCAGGGATTTGAGCCACAAGGGAGGGGTCTAGATGCAACTGAGGATGGGAAATGTCCAGGGACAATCCAGAGATAATAGACAATGAAGGGTTGGGGTAGGTTATAGGTAACAGAGAATTGGAAATTGGGGCAGAGTCAAAGCCACAATGCAAGGACAGTTGACTGAGATGAACCTCAGGCAAATGCTAGGGACCTGGGCCATGTGGGAAAGTCCAGGGCCTTTTAGGGGTCCATCATTAGCACCCAATCAATTCCAATTTCCTGCAAGTGCCTACAGCCAGCAGGGACCCCACCCCTCTGCTACCACAATCACCGGACGTGTGCTAGCTTCTTCCTGCTTGTAGCTGTGGTTCACTGACTGTTTCTGGTCAGCACAGCTGGGCCTGTTGTCCTAAGACAGCAGAGGGTCCTTCAATCTTCTCCTGTTTATCTGTCTGACCTCCACACAGTCTGTGAGATGAAAGTTCCTAAAGTCAAGGCTGCTTGCCAACCCAGCTGCCTGCAGTGCTTGTTGTTTCTTGATTCAGCAGAATCTAGAGGTGTTTGCGCTTCAGTTAGATCAAATCTCTGCCCCTGAACATAGGATCTCCTGAAGTGCTCTCAAGTTGTCTTAGCAGGACAATTGGTTTACCACAATTTTTATTCATTTTTTGCCACTCTGAGCTCACTCTGAGGCAATGTTCTATCTTGTTTGTGGAGGAAATTTGGAGGACCTGACATTTTCTGACCTACTCCACCATCTTCCCCCCAAATAATTCTCTAAGGCAATCAATTGCAGTACCAATCAGCAGTAATAGAGAACTTATAGATCTATCAGGACAAAAAAAATTGTAAATGCATTATCTCATTTGAAATAGTGAGTAGAGGCACAGTAGATAGCTGGCTTGAAGTCAGGAAGATTTGGGATCAAATTTCACCTATAAAACACACTGGATTTGACCTGGTCAAGTCAATTCTCTAAAACTAATTTGCAGAGCAACTCCTGGTCTGCATTGGCAAAGGAAGTTTCCTCACCACATATTCCCTATGCCAATGAAATCACAGCTTTCTCCCTCCCTCCCTCCCTCCCTCTCTCTCTCTCTCTCTCTCTCTCTCTCTCCCCCTGTGTGTGTGTGTGTATCTAACTGTAGTTTACAGTTGAATACATTGAAGTTTAAATGACTTACATCTTACATAGTAACATCAGAGGAGGAATTTGTAGTCTGTTTTACTTGAGGCAGCTAGGTGGTACAGTGGGTAAAGCACTAGACCTGGAGTCAGAAAGACCTGAATTCATAGTATGCCTCAGACAGTTCCTAGTTGTGAAATCCAGGATAAGTCACATAACCTTTCTGATCTTTAATTTCCTTTTCTATAAAAGGTGGCTAATAATAGATACTTCCTCATAGGATTGTTGTGCAGGCCAAGAAAGATAACATATGTAAATCATTTACCAACCTTAAAGAGCTATAAAAATGTTATTGTTGTTGATGATATTTATCCCTGTCTCCAAGTCCAGGCCCTTCTTTTCTATGCCATCATCATAAAATGAATGTAGCAAAAGCAGGAGCCTAGGGAAGCATCTCATCCAAAAGATGCCCAGCCATTATCAACATTGGAGTAGTGTTCTATTGTCTTCACCCAGCAGATTATTCCCCCTCCTCCAAAATCATGTCTTTGGAATGTTATGTTCTTTCTAGTAATTTTTCCCTAGACTAATTGCTCTTTCCTGTGTGCTCTGAGGAAATTGAAGCCTAGAAATATTAAATGACCATGGCCAAAGCTTGCCTTATGTTCATGGTAAAGTCTTGACTTGAACACAAATCCTTTGACTCCAAATACAGAGGTCTTTCTACTACACTATAGTGACTCTAAGCAATAACTTAGAAACAGCTAAGTAATTACTTGCCACTTAAATATTCAATTTTTCCACACACTGACACACATACACATATGTATGTATACATGTATGTATGTATACACATAGATATACATAACATTTCTAGGTGCACAACCTAAATGAAGTGAGCAAATGATATTAACCATCACTTATCCTTGAATTATCTGACAGAGGAAGTTTGTAGTTAGCCAGAATTTCTTAGGAAGCTATGGCTTTGTACAAGTACTCAGTATTTATATATATATATATACAATGTGTCATTAAATGTGTCAAATACTACTGTAGGTCATGACCACCTTTTCCAAAAGAGAGGAAACATTTATATTGATTTTTCTAATCCTGTGAGCTCCGATAACACTCCTCCCCCATTTTTAGCATCCTCAGAAATTGTAATTGTTTCACTTGATTTCACTATAATTTAGGTCAGAACAAAGTTGACATATGTACTAAAAGACATAGATTTAAAAGAAGCTTTGTGTAGCTGTCTGATAATGAAATATCTTATTTCTAATGAGTGTTAAATACAATAGGAAATGTAGAAGATTGAATAGAGTATGGGATGGGTAGTCAGTATGGTTCCTACTTCTGGCATTTTAAGTTGTGTAACTCTGGACAAATTATTTTTTTATCATTTTCTTTAGTACTTTATTTCCTTCTTTGTTAAATGGTAATAATAATGCTTGTGATCTCACAGGTAGTTGTAAAGATCAAATAGCATAAAGTATTTTTCCAACGTTAAATTTAGATAAATGCCACCTACTATTACTAATATGGTTTAATGAATAATGGATATGTCTGGCTCTAATTGCAAGTCACTTGAGTAGTCCAGTCTCTGAAGGAATTAGGAAGAAAAGTTAACAGTATGTGCCCTAAAACTAAGAAGAGTGAAGTAAAAGGAAGAATTTTGACACCCAAACATTAAGTGTATTTTTCATTTACTCCTAGGTCTTATCAGATTAAATATCTGCAATGAATTAGCTTCTATTCTTATCTTTCTTTTTTTTTAAATTTCCTCTCTGTAATACTTCCTGTAAATATTGATTATCTAGACCATTCACTATCCATCCTGGTTTATTCATAATTTCTGAATATATCATGAACTTTCCCCAATTTTCCCTGTTTTTTACTCCTTATTCCCTCTTTCTCTAGTCTCTGCCTATTAAAATCCTAATCTTTCTTCAAGGACTAACTCAAATGCTACCTCTTCCATGAAGTTTTCCCTGAAATCCATGATCATAAGTGATGATTTTTCCCCATGTTTTCTTATTTTATGCATTTATCAAATTGACTGGGGTGGTGTGATAGTACAGTAATTTGTGAGTATTTTTTCTCTCCCATTATAATATATTGTAAGTTCTTTCAGGATAGAGTTTAGAATATATGTGTGTGTGTGTGTTTGTGTGTGTGTGTGTGTGTATACAGAGACAGAGACAGAGGCAGAGACAGAGTCTAGCTCATTTAGTTTGTAGCCCAGTGCATTGCATCTAGTAAATGCTTAATAAGTGATTGTTAAATTGAATTGTTTATAAATATTAATAACCAGTATTTTGGGGAGATTCAGAGGCACTCCCCTTTTTCCAAATTACTTATTTTAAAAGTTCAGTTTTTCTTCAGTAGGACATTGCTCATAATGAGATTTCATTGACTCTCAGTCAGGCCCCACCCAACCTTGGAAGGAATTTAATCAAATGTGGGGAAGCCCATTGTGTTCTACTCAAGGTTGGGTGGAGACAGATCCTTTTGTCTAGATAGCCCAAGCCTGAGAGTATTCTGGTATAGCTGGGAGTTGTCTGGTATAGAGATATTTTCTCTGTCCAGGGGTGACATAATGATGGGGTGACTACAGCCCCTATTGGAAAGGTATATAAACCATGAGTCTGCTGCCATGATTGTCTTTGGTCTAAGAGCCAATGACTCTTAGCCAATGGCCAATGGCCAAATGACCATCCTTTTATTATGGCCTTATTAATAAAATGATTAAATTAACCAGAAACTATGTCTCTCTAACCTTTTTAACTGTCACACAACCTGCTATAAAAAAACAAAAACAATAACAAAAACAAAATAAAAAAAAAACAGTAAGAAAGGCATTCTTGTGAGAAGATTTAAATGAAAGTGGGTTGGCTCTCTAAATGGCCATGCCTACTTAATGATGCTTTTGATCTCTGAAAATTTCCTTTTCTTCATGTTGACACTAAAAAATGAAGCAAGTTAACAGTGAAGATAGCATGCAGTCAATAAAAATGAATTTACCCTCTTTTGATATAGGCACAGTCCAAGTGTTGAAACACTTACTACTTCTCTTACAAATTTGGTCAACAAAGACTGTCCATTATGAGGTTAACTTTAGAACCAATAGTGGTAAACAGAGTAATCAATTCAAAGCAATTAAATCTGAAAAAGAACCAGTTCAGTGAATATTAAGGGAGTCCATGAGTAAACAGGATGGCATGAGCTAGAGTTTAGAAATGAGTGGCTAAGGGGCAGCTAGGTGGTGCAGTGGCTAGAGTGCTGGTCCTGGGGTCAGGAGGACCTGACTTCAAATCTGATCGCAGACCAGACATTTGACACTTACTAGCTATGTGACCCTGGGCAAGTCACTGAACCCCAATTGCTTTGCCAAAAAAAAAATAGAAATAGAGTGGCTAGTAGAGAGGTTAGTCTAGTACCTCTAGCATGGATAATTTAGCCCACACTGCCCCTACCCAACCCAATTCATCTCGCTTCCTATGTTTTTTCCAATAGCAAAATTTTGTTTGTTTTGGGATGAATATTGTCAACTCTACATTTTGCTAGGTGGTATTTGTGTATATGTGGGGGTGGGGGTTGTAGTAGTGGTATGTATGTGTTTGGCAGGACCTAAAGGGCTGGTTTAGTAGGAAGTGAAACACATTATAGATTAATATTCTACTTCATAGCCAAAACAGCTGGTGGAATTTACAATAAAGAAGGGAGTTTAGAAGTCAAATAGTCCATTTTGCAAATAAGTAATGGAAGCTTAGAGAGATTTAAGTGATTTGCCCAAGGTCACAAAGTAAGTAGCAAAAGCAGTATTCAAATTCAGGTTCTCAGGGCAGCTAGTTGGCACAGTAGATAGAGCACTGACCCTGGAGTCAGGAGGACCTGAGTTCAAATCCAACCTCACACACTTACTAGCTGTGTGACCCTGGGCAAGTCACTTAACCTATTGCCTCAAAAAAAATCTAATTAAATTCAGGTTGTCTGTTTCCAAGTCCAACACTATTTCCAGTAAACTGTGAACATGCCCAGATGTCCACTTTAAGTAGGCATATAAAGGAAATAATAAGTCTAGAAAATACTACCAATAATAATGATGCTTCATTTCAGCTTCAGTACTGTATGTGGTTATAGCAAAAGAAAAATGGCAATGTTTTTAATCTCTATATCACTATGTTAATATTAATTCAGGACAGCACAGTTGCCTGACACATTGTAGGTGGCTATTGAATGCTTATATCTTGACTGGTTGATCATTTCCAATCATGATGAGAAAAAAATATTCAAACTCAACATCTGATTCTAAATTCAGTTCTTTTCTTTTTTAAAATGTTACCTCCTATGGATTAACCCAATTCAGAAAGTCAATTTTCTTTTCATGTGTGAATATAATTCTCATGAATCCAATGAGTCGAAGAATATGCCAACTAAAAAGAATCCCTTTTGTAGCTATTAATTTTTAACTCTGACAGGTTACTCAATAGTATAAAAATCTGGGAATTCAAATAGAAAACTCACTTCTAACCCATGTACAACACTAGCTTGGTAAATTTTCCTCTGGGTAGTATTATTAGAAATAAGAAATCTGCAAACATTTAAACATATAAGTAAGATTATTGGAGAAATTCCTTCCCTCTAAATACAGTTTTTTAAAATAAGTTATTATTTATAGTATTTAAGAATGCTACACTAATTCAAAACACATTTGAAAAATGATGTACATGATATATGGTATATAATAATACTCTTCAGCAGCATATTTTCCCAATTGTATTTCAAGAGGTCATTAGTCATCAGCTGATGTATCATTTTCCAGTGCTCTTTCCCTGGACCCACAGAAAAAGAGAATCTAATGAGATGTGATGAGGTTCTTATCCTTGTTAAACAACTTAAATCCTTAAATATGACTAACTCAAGACCTGAAAGCTACTCTAATTGTTTTAATTATATTATCCTTTTTGTTCCTTGTTGGACATATTGTTGTCTAGAGAAGATACTTGCATCTGTACTGGTCCATTTCAAAAAGTGTTGTAATGAAAACAATTAAATATGGAATTATTCTTTTGTCAAAAATGGTTTGTTCAAATAGATTAGAATCAAATTGCTCTTATGATACTTAAAGATTCTGAAATACAAACTTCTATGGTCTAGAGAAAATGAAAGATTTTTTTTTTACCTTCTAACTTGGCAATATATTCTAAGCAGCAAAGAAGAGTCAGTATCAGATGACAGGAATAGCATTGGGTAAGGAATCAGAACTATGACTGAAGGGCTATAAAACTGTGCATACCCTTTGACCTGGCAATACCACTACTAGGTCTATATGCCAAAAAGAAAAAGAAATAAAGAAAAGGATCAATACATAAATATATACATATATAAATGTATATACATATACATATACATATACATCTCTCTCTCTCTCTCTCTCTCTATATATATATATATATATATATATAGGCTCTTTTTGTGGTGACAAAGAATTGGAATTTGAGGGGAAGCCCATCAATTGGGGAATAGCTGAACATGTTGCAGTATATGAATATTATGGATTACTATTGTGATATAAGACATGATGTGCCAGATGCTTTTAGAAAAACCTGTCTTCTCAATGGGAGCAGGGAAGGGAGCTGGGGAGAGCATTTGAAACTCAAATTAAAAACAAAATGAATGTTAAAAATCATTTTTTGCATGCAATTAAAAAACTAAAGTAGTTAAATTTAATTAAGGTATTAGAGCACCTGGATTTATATTCAGTGTCTGACAATCTCTTCTTTCTGACCTTGGGAAAGTCAATTAATCTGCCTGGTCTTAGTTTTCTCATCTGTAGTGAGGTAGTTTCACTTTTGGAAAAGGATTCCAGAATTTTGTTGATGAAATTAAGAAAAACTTTATAGTCAGCAAACTAGATATCATGACATATAGGCACAATATCAGAAGGATAGCAGTAGAAATACCTAGAATATCAGAGGGAAAGAAAAAGACACAGGTAATAAAATATGGCCTAAAATTTATATACACAAATGTATACATTATAGACATTCAGCAGAATGAAGCAGTAGTCTAATGCAGAGAGACAATTTCATCTCATGAGTAACACTGAGATGTGGGATAAGACCTGTAACTAGAATATGCCTCTGTAGAGGTTTACCTAATTCAAAAGAAAAAATAGATAAAAGGTAGTCCACATTATATATTAAGATAATTTTTTCATTTATTTGGATGTTTGGAAATCTATTCCAAAAACAGAGTTCAAGAAAAAATAAATAACAATAGATGCAATAATTACAATGCAAATTAAGAAAACACTAAAAAGAAGCTAAAATCTACACAGCATAGTTTCAATAACAGATTTTCATTATAGAGAAGATGTGGATGTTGAAATACAATCCCTCAGATAAAGAGGCAAGGGACAGGAGAGACAGAATACTATATACATTGTTGGATTTGGCTATTTTTATCAGTATTCTGAATTAATGTAGGTCTGACCATGTTACCCAAACCTGATTCAATAAACTCCAGTGGCTCCCTTTTATAATGCCATCATCAAATATAGAATTCACTGTTTGTGTTTTAAAGCCCTTCATAACCTGGTGTCTTCTTAACTTTCCAGTCTTCTCAAACTGCTATGAATATTTTTGTACATCTAGGCCCTTTCCCTTTCCTTTGATCTTCTTGGAGTGAACCTAGCAGTTTTATTGCTGGGTTATAGGGTATACACAGTTTTATAACCCCGTAGGCATAGTTCTAAATTGTTCTCAAGAATGGTCAGACCAGTTCACAACTCCATCAATAGTTTATTAGTGTACCTATTTTCCTCATTCCCTCCAGCATTTGCCATTTCTGGTAGGTGTGAGGGGATACCTCAGAGTTGTTTTAATTTGCATTTCTCTAATCAATTGTGATTTAGAACATTTATTTCACATGACTAAAGATAGCTTTGATTTCTTCTGAAAACTACATGTTCATGTCCTTTGACCATTTGTAAATTCAGGAATGCCTTTTACTTTTATAAATTTGACTGAGTTCTCTATATGTTTGAGAAATGAGGTCTTCATCAGAGAAATTTGCTGTAAAAACTTTTGATATTACTTCATTGTCTATGCTACTTTTTACCAAATATGGTTTTTCTGATTATCTTTTAAAATAAGGTCTATTTTTGCTTTTGCTGTGTCTGAGATCATCATTGCTACCACTGCATTTTTTACTTCCACCAAAGCAAAGTAGATTTTGCTTCCACCTTTTATTTTAACTCTCTGTATATCTTTCTGTGTCTCTTGTAAACAACATATTGTTGGATTCTTATTTCTAATCCATTATGATATGTGATTTTATTTTATGGGTGAGCTCATCCCATTCACATTCACAATTATGATTACTAACTGTGTATTTCCCTCCATCATGTTTTCTTCTATTTATCCTTTTTCCTTTCTTTTTATCATTTTCATTCTCAAAAGTCTATTTTGCTTCTGACCAATGCTTCCTGTAATCTGCTTTTCCTTTTTTCATGCCCCACCATATCCCTTATCCTCTTCCCCTCTTCTTTCCCTATTGGGTAAGATAGTTTTATATACCCAATTAAGTGTGTATATGTATATGTGTGTGTACTCACACATGCACACATACATACATATATATATGCACACACGTATACACATAATACACATACATACACATATACACACATGCACACATACATACATATACACACACACGCATATACATACACACAAAGACACACATATTCTTCCCACCTTAAACTAATTCTAATGAGAGTGAGGTTTAAGCATTGCCCACTCCCCAATATTCCTCTCCACTATAAAATTTCTTCCTTAAGCATCTCTTTTATGTGAGAAAAAATTCCTCATTCTACTCTCTCTCTCTTCCACCTATTCCCAGTACATAACTTTTTCTCACTCCTTCCTTTCTTTTTTTTTTTGGTTGAAGAAGGAAATCATTCCAAGGTAATTGGTTCACATTCAAGCTCTCTATCTATATAGAATCCTTCTAACTTCCCTAATAATGATGAAGTTCTTAGGAGTTATATGTATTGTCTTACCACATAGAAATGCAAACAGTTTAACTTTCTTGAGTTCCTTATTGTTATTCTTTCATGTGTACCTTTTTTATGCTTCTCTTGAGTCTTGTGTTTGAATGTGAGATTTTCTATTTAACTCTGGTCTTTTCATTAGCAATGCTTGAAAGTCCTCTATTTAGTTAAAAATTAATTCCCCCCCTGCAGGATTATATTCAGTTTTGCTGGGTAGCTTACTCTAATAAGAGTTAGATTTTAATTCTAATTCCTTTTACACTCAGAATATCATATTCCAAGTCCTCTGCTTCTTTGATGTGGAAGTTGCTAAATCTTGTGTGATCTTGAGTGTGATTCCATGATATTTGAATTGTTTCTTTTCTGTCTGCTTATAATATTTTCTCCTTGACCTGGGAGTTCTTGAATTTGTCTATGATATTCCTACAAGGTTTTATTGTGGGAATTGTTTCAGGAGGTGATAGATGGATTCTTTTTTTTAATATTTATTTTAAATAGAATTTTTTAAAAATGTATTTATTTATTTTTGGTTTTCAACATTCACTTTTATAAGATTGTGAGTTCTAAATTTCTCTACTTATCTCCCCTCTAACCTCCACAAGACAGCATGCAATCTGATATAGGCTATACATGCACAATTATATTGAAACTATTTCTATATTAGTCATATTGTGAAAGAAGAATCAGAACAAAAGGGAAAAACTGTGGGAAAGAAAGAAAAAACAACAACAAAAAAAGAGAAAATAGTATGCTTCAATATGCATTTACTCCATAGTTCTTTTTCTGGAAGTGGATAGCATTTTCTGTCATGAGGCTTTTGGAATTGTCTTAGCTCATTGCATTACTGAGAAGAGCTAACTCTATTAAAGTTGGTCATCAGTGTTGCTGTTACTGTGTACAATGTTCTGGTTCTGCTCACTTACCTCAGCATCAGTTCATGTAAGTCTTTCCAGGTTTTTTTGAAATTTGCCTGGTCATCATTTGTTATAGAACAACAGTATTCCATTACATTCATATACTACAACATGTTCAGCTATTCCCCAAATGATAGGCATCCCCTCAATTTCCATTTCTTGGCCATCAGAAAAAGAACTGTGACAAATATTTTTGTACATGTGGGTCCTTTCCCCATTTGTATGATCTCTTTGGGATACAGCCCTAAAAGTGCTATTGTTGGGTCAAAGGGTATGCACAGTTTTATAGCCCTTTGGACATAGTTCCAAATTGCTCTCCAGAACAGTTGGATTAGTTTGCAACTCCACCAACAATGCATTAGCATTCCAATTTTCACACATTTCTAACATTTATCATTTTCCTGTTTTCTCATGTTAGCCAATCTGATAGAGTTGTTTTGATTTGCATTTCTCTAATCAATAGTGATTTAGAACATTTTTTTCATATGACTATAGATAGCTTGAATTTCTTCACCTGAAAACTGCCTGTTCACATCCTTGGATCATTTATCAATTTTGGAATGACTTGTATTCTTATAAATTTGATTCAGTTGTCTATATATGTTAGAAATGAGTCCTTTATCAGAGACACTGGCTGTAAAAAATTGTTTCCCAGCTTTATGCTTCCCTTTTAATCTTGGTTGCATTGGCTTTGTTTGTGCAAAAACTTTTTAATTTAATGTAATAAAAATTATCCATTTTATATTTTGTAAAGTTCTCTATCTCTTGTTTGGCCATAAATTTTTCTCTTCTCCATAGATGTGACAGATAAAATATTACTTGATCTCCTAATTTGTTTATGGTATTGGCTTTTGGGTCTATTTTGTTTATTTATTTATTCTCAGCTAGGCAATGGGGTTAAGTGACTTGCCTAGGGTCACACAGCTATTAAATGTTATGTGTCTGAGGCTGGATTTGAACTCAGTTCCTCCTGAATCTAGGGTTATTTCTCTATTCACTGCCCCACCTAGCTGCCCCCAGCCTTTTGTGTCTAAATCATGACCTTATCCCAGTATACAGTGTGGAATGTTGATATATGCCTACTTTCTGCCATACTATTTTCCAGTTTTCCCAGCAGTTTTTGTCATATAGTTCATTTTTATCCCAGGAGTTGGAGTCTTTGGATATATCAAACAGTAGATTACTATAGTCATTGACTACTGTGTCTTGTATACCAAACCTATTTCATTGATTAGTAAATTCTTTAAATTTCTATTTTACCCTATGGATCTAAGATATCAGGGCAGTTTTCCTTTATCATTTTTTAGAAATATGAGGTCAAGGCTTTTTGATCATAGCTTTCTGTAGTCCAATAATTCTTGCATTTTCTCTTAATATAGTTTCCAAATTGGTTGTTTTTCTAATGTCAATTCATATTTCACATTTTCTTCTATTTTTTCATTTTTTTATACTTTTTTATTGTTTCTTGATGTCTCATGGAGTCAACTTGCCCAATTCTAATTTTTAAGGAATTATTTTCTTCAGCAAACTTTTGTAATTTTTTTTTTTTACAATTAGGCCACATTTTTTTTAAAAGTTATTTTCTTCAGGTTTTTTTTGCCTCTTATCAAGCTATTAATTCTTTTCATAATTTTCTTGATTCACTCTCATTTCTTTTCCCAATTTTTCCTCTACTACTTTTATCTCTAACCTTTCAAGGAATTTTTTTCTGACTTTGGATCCAATTAGCATTTTTCTTTGAGGCTTTGTTTCTAACTGTCTAAAATCTTCTGAAGTTATGTCTTTGTCTTCACTACCACCATAGTAGCTTTTTGTGGTCAATTTCTTTGTTGTTGTTGCTGTTTGGTCATTTTTCCTAGCTTATTTCTTTTCTTTGAACCTGAAGCAAAAGTTTGGCTCTGTTAACCCAGGTGTGGGGAAGCATTGTGTTAAGTTTCAGGTTTTTTTCATGCTGCTGTTTTCAGAGATCATTCCAGGACTCTGCAAGTTTTTGATGCTTCCAAGGTGGTGTGATATGGGGAAAGGCATGATCATTGCTTTCCTGGTCTGTGCTATGATCTTTAACCTGGAAGGCCCCTGATCCCCTGCAGCCACAAGCATTCACACTTCTCTTGGCTGCGGAACTGTTATCAGGTCTCCTATTCTCCTGCAGCCACAAGTGTTACTGTTCTTAGAACTAGGGGGAAAAGGAGAAAGTCCACTGGTCATGTCCAAAAACACACTCCAAAAAGAAAACTAGAAACAGCTAAAAGGATAGATAGAAAGCTGAGCTTGCAATCAGAAAGACTTGAGTTCAAATTTGGCCTCTGATACTTACTTTCTGTGGGACACTATGTAAGGCATTTAATTTATGTTTCCTTAAGTTTCTTCAACTGTTAGGGATAATAATTACACCTATTATTTTGAGAGGGCCAACTGAGATATTTGCAAAGAATTGAGCATAGTGCCTGGTGCATAGTTGGTGATATATAAATGCTTATTCATTTCCCTTCCTTTTTTTTCTCCTTCCAAAACTCCCAGCTATCCAAACTCCACAGATGTCAGGCCAACTTGAAGAGACCTCTCTTCCATAGTAGCCTTTTTGCTACTCTGAGTAGCAAAAAAAACCAAAGATACATATATATGTAAAACTTAATGGAATATATAAGGATGTTTACATGTTTACATATTCTCAGAACCCATATTTTTAACAGTCAAAGAGGAAAAAAATAGAGATTCTGTGGTTGGTTTTATTTTGTATTAATGGTGTTAGGAGATGATAAAAATAGAAGGAACATGGAACTATACTGAGAGGAGGAGAAAGGAAAGGAGATTACTATCGTGTAATAGAAGGTCATAAGATGACGAGTCTATTGCTCTGGAAGATAGGATGAGGGAAAATCAGACTCCTATAAACCTCAGCTTCATCTGAATAAAATAAAGGAAGATTGAATACCCTGCTCTAACTTCCCCCAAGAAAAAAAATACAGAGATAATGATATAGAAGTTCATTAAACTTAAGGAAATAGGAGAGGGAAAAAGAAGGGATGACTATAGAGGGGTTTAAGATGGAGAGATCTTGGAGGTGGGAACATGAAATACAAAAACCAAAAGATCAGAAACCCAAGATCAAGGGTGGGGTAAAGAGAAGAAGAGAAAAAAGCAGAGAGGAAACAGGGTATTTCTCTTACAAGATCACAAGTATCAGACAAATTCCCTCTCTTCTACCATTTTCCTTATATTTATAAAGAGGAAGATAGGAGTAAAGAAAAGAAAAATGTACAAAATGATTTGTAATATTGAAGGGAATATAAAATTAATAATAATAACTATAAATGTTAATTGGATGAACTCACCCATAAAACAAAGAGGATTTCAGACTGGATTAGAAAAGATAATTCAATAACATGTTTTTTTACAAGAAATGCTCTTGCAACACAAAGATTCATTTAGAGTCAAAATGAGGTGGTGGAGAAAAATCTCATGTTTCACCTGAAGTTAAAAAAAAAAGAAAAATAAAAAAAAAAACCGGAGTAAGAATCATGATGTCACATAAGACAATAGTAAATATGGACAAGACAAAAGACACAAGAAAGAAAACTATATTATGCTAAAAAGCACCCTATGTAACTTAGCTCCTAAAATACTGGAAGGAAAAGATCAAATTACAAGGAGATATAGATAGCAAAACTATAAAAGTGGAGGAATTTTTACAAAAATTGACTTTATATTGAGGAATAAATTCCTCAACAACAACAACATGTAGAAAACCAGAAAGACTAAACACACCTTTCACTGATCATAATGCAATTAAATTATGATCAATAAAAGAACCATATAGCAAGAATTTAAAAGTATTTCTTTATTAAGTAGCACAACTTCAAAGAATGAAATATGGAAACAAAAACAAATTTTGCAAAAATAATGACATTGTGACTACATATCAGAAATTGTAGGATGTAGCTAAAACAGTTGAGAGGAAAATATATTTCTAAATTCTTTCATCAACAAAAAAAGAGAATGAATTAATGAATAAACTGGCCATGCAATTAAAAAAAAAAAACTTTTACAACAAGTAATAAAAAACTCCTACTGAATAGCCAAATATATGTTTGAAAAATTAAAGAAGAGTTTAATAAAACTTGAAAGCAAAAGAATCATTGAATTGATAAATAAGAGGAAGAGCTTTAAAAAACAATTTAGTAAAAAAGCAGTTATATAATGATTAAAAAGAAGAGAGAAGAAAACAAATTATGTGTATGAGAAATGAATAAAATGAGAACTTAACAATAATTGAAGAGGAAATAAGGGAAATTATTAGAAATAAGTTGTTCAATGAAATGCTAATAAATTGGAAGCTCAGAGGAAATTGATGAATAGCTACTAATAAATAAAACACTCCAGTCCACAAAAGAAGAAATAGAAAATTGAACAACCCTTAAATGAATACCAAAGAAAAATGATCTTCAGGAATAGATAGATTCACAAGTGAATTTTATCAAATACTAAAAAAAAATAATTTCCATGCTGCAAAAACATTTTGAAATAATCTAAAAAGAAGATATCCTTGCAATCTTTTTTATATGATACAAATATGGTTTTGATATTTAAAACTGGGAGAGACAAAACAGAGAAACTTAAATGTGAACAAATATCACATTAGAAAATTGGTGCAAAATACCAGCAAGTGGGAAGATGATAAATCATAATGAAGTTGGACTTAAAACAGAAATGAAGGGTTGGCTCCTCATAAGGAAAACTATAAATATAATAAGTCATATTAATAATATAAATAATAAAACATAATATTAACAGATGTTAAAAAAAACACTTGTAATAAAATCCTAGACTCATTTACCTTAAAAACTCTAGAAATCATCGGAATAAATGGATCATTCCTTAATATAGTAAATAGGATTTATCTAAATTCAAGAGAAAATATTATATACAATGTAAACCATCTAGATGTCTTTTAAATAAGGACTTTCAGGAGGTAAAATAAGAATGAACATTATCACCACTGCTGTTTAAAATAGTGCTAAAAATGTTGGTTATAATAATGAGACTTAAAAAAAGTAAATTTATAGAATAAGCATAGGCAAAGAGAAAACACAATTATTACTTTTTGTAAATGATATACTGGTCTACTCAGAAAACTGTGAACAGTCAACTAAAATTAATTGAACCAGCAAAGTTACAGGATATAAAATAAATCTGCATAGATGTTCTGTATTCCAATGTGTAACTAACAAAAGCCAAAAAGAAGGGCTAGAAAGAGAAATTCCATTAAAAAATCTCAAGGAGCTGTATAATATTAATTGATAATATTTGTTTATCTAGTTTGTACCAAGCAAATTCCCAAAAGAATATTTTACAGAACTAGGAATATGGAGGGACAAAAAGTCAATAGTCTCAAAGGTAATAAAAATTGGGAAGGAAGGAAATCTATCAGTTCTACATCTTAAACTATACTATAAATCAGTAAATACTATGAATGAGAGAGAGAGAGAGAAAGAGAGAGAGAGAGAGAGAGAGATTGGAGGAGGAGGAGGAGGGAGGGAGGGAAGGAGAGAGATGATCATTTAAACAGTTTTGGTACACAGCATACAGAATTTTTTTTTTTTACCACATTGTGGTTTTTGATAATCTTAAAGACTCAAATTACTAGGGGAATGACTGAGTATTTGATAAAAATTGTTGTGGGAAACTGGACAACAGTCTGGCAAAAATTAGATTTAGGTTAACACCTTATACCATTCACCAAGATAAACTCCAAATAAACAAATGGCTTAGAGATGAAAAATCACATTATAAACAAATTAAGGGAGCTAGAAAAAGTTTACCTTTCAGATTTATGGATAGGGGAAGTGTTCATGACTACAAGTAATATAGATGATGACCCAAAATAAAATGCACAATTTTGGTGCACTAACAAATATAATGTAGTAAAAAAAAATATAAGAGAAACACGTAACTGGTAAAAGATCTATACAACAAGTATTTTTAATAAAAGTCGCATTTCCAAGGTACATAAGGAAAATGTATAAAACTAAAAGGTATTCCATATTTATTGGTAAAAGAGTATGAACAGATAATTTTCAAGTGAACTAATCCAAGCTATCATTAATCATATTAAAATGCTTTAAATAACTAATAATTAGTGAAATGATAATTAAAACATATTTGATGTGCCATCTCACTGCTAGTGGATTGGCAGATTGGAAAAAAAGAAGAAAAATGACAAATGATGGAAAAGTTGCAGGGAAGCTAGTACACTACTGCATTGTTGGTGGAACTGTGTATTGGTTTAGTTCAGGGGTGGGGAACCTACGGCCTCAAGGCACATATGGCCCTCTAGTTCCTCAAGTGCCTCAAGGCCACAGGTTTCCCACCCCTTTGAATTCAAAATGAAGTTTGTATTCAGTCAAAGGGATGTACTTAATGACCTACAGGGCCACAGGTTCACCATCCCTAGGACTTTAGTCATTTTGGAAAGCAAGTTGGAACTATGCTCTGAAAGCTACAAAACTATACATACCCTTTAACCCAGCTATATCAGTACTAGTCCAATACTCCCAAGAAATCACAGAAAGATTAAAAGTGTATATATCTATATCTATATCTATCTCTATCTCTATATCTATATCTATATATGTCTATCTGTCTATCTATCTATCTATCTATCTATCTATCTATCTATCCATATGTATGCTCTTTTTGTGTTAATCAAAAATTAGAAACTTAGAAGGTGTCCTCCTATTAAGGAATAGCTAAATAAATTATGGTATATTAATATAATAGAATATTACTGGGGTACAAGAAATGATGAAATGGAAAATTTTAAAGAAAACTGGTAAGACTTTTCTGAAGTAATACTAAGCCAAGCAAACATGAAGAGACTTAAGAGAACAATTTCTAAAATAACAACACTATAGGAAACTGAAGGACAGAGATCTTATCAATAAAATGATAAACTGGGAGTATAAAGAATTCAAGTGAAATATGCCATCACTTCGTGATAGAGTTGTGATGAACACAAAATTTCAGAAAGAGACATTCATTTTTAAATGGGAGACTTTGTTTTGCTGAACTATAAAAGGAAGTATTGAGGTATTTATTTTTGAATTTTTTTTAAATATACATGAGGGTAGTGGGAAGGATAGATTAATTAAAAAACTAACTGTTGCTTGAATTTCCTAAACAATAAAAAATGTTATGCAAGAAGTCAATACACATCTGAAATATTATCCTTACTTTTGAACACATTTTAGAAAAGACATTGATAAAGTCTTTTCTATATAGAGGGAAATAGTAACCAGGAAAATAATGAAGAGCCTTTATTTCATGCTATATGAGCAGTGATGAAAGGAAGTGGGGATACTTAGCCTGAAGAAGAGTAGACTTTAAGAGGAAACAATAGATGTTTTCAAGTATTTAAAGGCCTGGTACATGCAATTAACATTGGACTTGTAGCCTGTATTTCCAGAGGGCAGAATTAAAAGCAAGGAGTAGAAGTTGCAAAAAAATAAAAAAAGTAATTTAGCACTGCCTTATAATTAGTGCTAAGAAACAAGTGGAATGGGCTACCTTAAATGGTGATGGGCTCCTCCTCACTGAAGGGAAAGTGTAAATGACTTCTTTGGGGGCTGTTGCAAATGAGATGCTTGTTCAGATATAGAACAGATTAAATCGCTTCTGATTTCCCCTCCAACTCCAAGGTTCTGTGATTTTTGCTTTGGCTTCCAATAGTCACTCAGAGCAACTCCAAATGGACAAATTCATGAGACTCATGGCAAGGGTAGGACTCTCAGAATTTATTATGTGTCTTCCTACTAGTTTAAAGACTGCAGAATGTTGTAACTACTTAAAGTAAGTTTAACCTCTGTACTCCTAACAACTAAAATACAGGTCTTCAGAAGGTCTACAGTGAACTCATTCCAATTTTCCTCCAATGTAGCAGAATAAGACATATTCTTGAAACTTCAGAACTCTTCACAAACCCCAGAATATCCTTTATGTTTCCTCAGGATATCTAGGTTCCTTCAAGCAATATTATGCATCCAAAATATCCTGTTTTGAGCTTAGCAGAGTTCAGTTCATAGGTATGTACCTCCAGGGTTCTATCTTCTACTTTCTTTATTCTTGTACTAAAATTTATCCATGTAGACAAAGTAACATCCTGAATAAAATGATATGTTACCTAGTGAAGAAATTGTCAAAGACCCTACAAATACATCTGTAATGCATAAGATCCTGAGAAAGGACTAGGATACAATTTAAGGCCCCAATAACATAGCAACACAGAAATTAAATTCTTACACTTTTTCTTCTAAAGCAGAAATTTGGTTCTTATTATGCTTACATTTTACACAAAATATAATTATTTTCATGTGGATCTGGCTATTGATTTCAAAGTATTCGCACACTAATATTTTAATAAGGTTACTTAAGTTTGCATCTTAAAATTTTAAAATATCTGGCTTTGGATAAAATAGAAGATTCTATATAAAAACAAAAAGGAGTCAATTGTCCTAAAACTTACCTCAAGTAACAGCACCTCAACTAACACACTGACCACTTCATAAATGTGGAAAAATATAATTAAAAACATGTTTTCCTAAGTGATAGGATTTTTGTGACTCAATCTAAACACAGAAAATGAGGGTGTGTAGCTTAAAATATTGGAATGTTCTAGCCAGATTGGTGTATGATACCAATGGGACCTTTACATAAGACCTAAGGCTTCTAGGAAATTGTCCATATTCAACAGAAATAATTTCTAGTTAGAATAACAAGACTTCTCAAGAACATATGGCATATAACTCAGCATATAAAAATGTATCATCCAAGAGAGATCTCTGATGTTAGGCTAGAGCAGTCACAATTTTAAAAAAGTTTTTTTTCTCTGTGAAAATTCAGCTATGATTTTTCACCTGGCTCACTTGGATAAAAATGCATTTGTTTCACTGTGGACTTTATAATTTCATCAAGAAGACAACTGTTTTGATTTCATACAGTTCTAAGTTCAAAATGTCAAAATTTATTTTTTAAAAGTTCTGTTTATGTAATAATATTTTTAAAACCTATGTATTGCATTTTGTTGTCTTGGTTAATATTAGTAATGAAAATAACCACTTATGTTTATATACCATTTTGCATACATGATCTTATTTATCTTCACAACTATACTATAAAGAAAGATAACACAGTACAATTATTATTATGTCCATTTTATACATGAGGAAACTATGTATCAGATGGGTAAAATGCTTTGCTAAAGGGCAACATATTAGAAGTAGGATGTCAGCCTAGATCATAGGATCATTATATTTGAGTAGGAAGAAACCTTTTAAAATATCTTGTCAACTCATTTTATAGATGAGGTAACTGAGGTACAGAGAAGTTAAATAACTCACCCAAAGTCATACAGTCATTTAATTGTTGAGCCAGAACTTGACTATCATCTCTGTGCAGATGACTGTCACACCTGGATACCAATTCTCATTCTTTCCCCTGAGCTTTAGTACCACATCTCCAATTTACTGTTCATCATTTCAAAATGAACATGTTGAAGACATGTTAAATCCAAGATATCTAAAGTTGAACTTATTGCTTTACCTCCAGAACATTGCTTTTTTTTTCCTGTTGAAGTTACTATCATACTTCCAGTCTCCAAGGTCCCTAACTTGGTATTATTGAGTCTTTTTTACCTTCCCTCACCCCAAATATCTAATCAATTGCAAGTTGACATTTCTACCATCACGATATGTCTTACATTCAAACCATTTTTCTCCATTCACACAGTCACATGATGATCACTCACATAGACCACATTAATATTGTTCCTAGATTATTATAACAGTTTCCTAATTTGTTTTCCTGTCTCAAATCTTTCCTGATTCCAGTACATTCTACATAATGTTGCCAAATAATTTTCTTCAAGTGTAGATCTGACCACGTCACTTCCAAACTCAACCAACATCAACGGTTTCTTATTTCCTCTAGGATAAAATATAAGCTCCTCTGTTTAGTTTTTAAAACCTTACACAACTTGTGCTCAGCCTATATTTCTAGTCTTATTGGACATGACTTATTACACCAAACTAATCCAGGTTGGATTCTGAGTCAGCCAAACTGGACTTGTTTCTGTTCCTCATACAAGAAATTCCATCTCCTGTCACCCTGTGTTTATAATGGCTATCCAATATTCCTGGAACACACTCTTTCCTTTTATCTGCCTCAAAGGGTCCATCTCAACCTTTAAAATTTAGTTCAATACCATCTTCTCCTTCTTGATCTCTTCAACTGCTAGTGTCATCCCTCTAAAACTACCTTGCATATAACTATTCTATTAATATTTATATTTATTCACTTTATATTTATTATGTATACATGTATTTATTCTCTCCCACATTAGAACTCAAACTCATTGAGAAAAAAGGATTGCTTCATTCTCTGTGACTGTATTCCTAGAACCTAGCATAGTTCTTGGTACATAGTAAATGTTTAATAAATACTAACTAATTGATTGATTTTGACTTTAAGTACAGGGTCTTCCCCATTATATAACACTGGGTTGCATCTGTGTCTTTTGTCAGTGTAGTCGTAAAGGGAAGGGAATTTAGTTCAAATAGTAGTGTTGAGCATGAGGTAACAACTATTTGAGAACACAAAGCTTATCACCAATCAATTCCTTCACATTAAGTTCTCTCCAAACATCCGAGTAACTTCAAAATTTGTCTCCAAATCTAAAATGTGATCAATGAGGTAAACATTATATAAATTTCTCTGGCTGATTTCTGCAGAGAAATATATCAAAATATACAATGTCAGTTAATTAACAAATACTTATTAAACATATAGTATTTGCTAAGAACTACAGTAGGTACTGAAGATAGGAGTTTATATTTTATCTGGGGAAGTTACATATAGGAAATAATGAAGTATGGGGAAATGACACATAAATACATACAAAGAAGACAAAAGAAGAAGCACTTGGGTATCCTAAACCTACTATGACTGCATTGGTTTGCTTCATTGAGGGTTCTTTCCTGTTCTTTATTTTCCTTAGGAAGAGCTATGGTTTCAGTCTGAAAGGCAACAGAAACATGTCATTGCTCTGTCTCCCCTTGGATACATTCATTAATTATGTTCCCTACTAGTATAGAAGAATAGACATGCTTTCTAGAGCTTTGTTTGGTTATATTCCATCCCCTACTCTGTAGGGTTGGTTGTCATGCTCCCTTATTCTCTTCTTAATGTATAGCACTTTTGGCTTTGATTACAATTGTATGGCCTGTACTTCCAATCATTTTACTTGTGGTTCTAAAATCATAATGGTATCTATAAATTAGAGGATTCGACTTTATTGGAAATTATATCTAGGTTCTGTATCAGAGACAGTCACTCACTGATTCTAGAACTATGGACAGGTCAATTATAACCACTGGTTATAATTTACTATGTTCAATTAGAAAGATAAGAAACAGTATCTTGGACAATTTAACATGGTGAGGTGAAACTTTTGGTGAAGGGAAATAAGTGGAACAAACCCTTACTATATGCCAGTGTCTGTACTAAATTGTTTACAAATACCTCATTTGATCTTCATAAAAATCCTAGGAGGTAAGTACTATGATCACTATTTTACAAATGAGGAAACTGAGGCAGTCAGAGGTTAAATGACTTGCTCAGAGTCACACAGCTGTAAGTGTTTGAAGCTACTTGACTCCAGAGCCAGCACTCTTTCTACTATGCCACATAGCTACCATTGTATATCACCACACACCCTAACATCTCTAAAGGATAATTTTTATCCATATTAGATGAGTACTACTTCCTTCCTTACTCCTAAGAAAATGTGTTTGTTAGGGTAGCATTTCCTTTGAAGCCGTAATTCCAAAATAACTCAGTCTCACATATGTCATCCTGGTCTTTTGTTTCTTCATTTTTGTGATTTGTGACTAGTATTCCATTTATCTATGCCTTGTCTTAGAAGGCACAAAATGGGAAGAAAAGTAAACCAAACTACAACCACTCAAATGTTACTACATGATCATAGTTCTTTGGAAAGCTTTGATGGGGAGGAGAATACAACTGGTGATTTAAATTTGATTGGAGATTATCCCTGCTTTATGCATCTTACCTCTCCATCTTTCTCATTACCATAGGGAAATATTAGAGGCAGATTATCTATCCTGATGACCATCTTAGCAGCTCCCTAGGTCTTGGAGCTATAAAACATTCATAGAAACACTCTTGGGAAGTATGTAGACTTTAGTGTTTATCTTTCTAGTCTATATGCCCTATTTTGCAAATGAGGAAGCCTAAGTCAATACAAATGAAATGTACAGCCTAAGGTCACATGCTGGCAATAGATATACTTATGTAACACTAGCTCTTCTTTCTCCTTCTTGTATCTTTAATGGTTTAAAAGATAACCTCCTGACTTCCAATGATATATCTGTCACTCTAATTTCCTTTATGAATTGAATAGTCCTTTTAAAATATATATCAGTATGCAAATATTTGTATGATTTCTCATGGTTTTAGTTTTACTGTCAGTAGTCATGAAGCAGTTATATGAAAATGAATGGAGGTACCATAATCCTTTGCAATTCTAAAGATTTCAAGACTGTCCAATTTTTTTCTCTGGTGTCCCAGAAATTGTGTTCCCATAAACATTTATTTTCCACTTTAGGGCTCAATAAATGAAATTTCTCTATTTTTTTTAATCACTCTGATTACAAATGTCAGACATTTGACATTCTCAAAGGGATTTAAGTTTTTATAGTTGTAAGAATTATTTTTCTATATCTATTTGCTTAAAATCTTATCTGAAACATGTTTCTTCAAACACATATATCAGAAGTCTTCATTTATAAAAAAAGTTATTTTCTTGCTCCTTTAGTAATCGAAATGTTAGTCTATTCCAGCAGTATGTTACATACTTTACCCATGAATAGAAATCTTTCTTTTCAAAATAATTTTATTGAAAGTTTCATCACAAAACAGCTTCATATGAAAATAGTCATATAGGGACAATGTACCTTACAGTTAGAACCTAGATCATCTAAGTCATTCCAATATATTGCTTTTTAAATTGGCCTCATTTAATTTCACCATTTTTATTTTCCCACCCAATTTTAAGAAGTTTTTGTTGAGGAGACTCATATAACTAGACTATAGGGGAAACATAAATATGGAAGCCATAGGATAACTATTTGGTAAACTTTTATTTTAGCTGGCTAAATGAACAGGTATAAGTAGAAAGTCCATGACTACTAAATAATTCAGTAATACAAATCTGTAAAAAGTTAACACCAAGTATAAAGAGAGGTCATGTGGATCACTTTTACAAAACAGGTAACAAGAGTGAAATTTCAAATTCTTTACACTCAATCATCAAACAAGGGATTTTTTTTTTGTTAGGCAAAAGCAAAATTTTCTCCCTGACAACCTCTTCATACTCAAGTGTTTTTACTATTATAATGAAAATAATGCCTGTCTTGGGTGCATGTGTGTATAAATACACACATATCTACATATCTACAAATACATACATACACACATACATATATGTGTGTATGTATGTATAAATACATATGTGTATGTTATTCTTTAAAATTTGCAAAGCATTTGAACCTCATGAGAAACTCGAGAAAAAAGTATTTTAGATATTATTATCCCTGTTTTATAAATGAGAAAAAAATGAGAGTGAATGATCTGTACTGTTATAGAGATAGTAAGTGTAGGACTTGTTCCTGGTCTTCCTAATTTCAATTCAAACCCCTTGTCCACTATAGTTGCAGCTGAAGTGATTCATTACTAAAGAGTTATCAAGAAGTCTGCATGGTGTATATGTGAGGCATCAGTATCCATTTATTAAGTGTTAAATTTAGGCAAAGTATTCTACAGATCATAATGCTTGAATTAAGCAAGAATGCCAAGTGTAAGTCCTTTTTAAAATTTGAGGTATGATGGCTTTTGGTTGAAATATCTCCTTTAAAAGAAGTGGAAAGTAAATACTGCATGGAGGCTTAAGAAATAAAGATGTTATACTCAACTCTAAGTGAGAACTTGAATCTGAAACAAGTCTAAGTTTATACTCTGGGAGTTCACAAATGGACCAAGTATTCAATGACATTGACTGTATGTCTAATGATGGGGGAAGAGGAGCCAGACCAGTTAAGAAGGAACATACTGGATCCAAATCAGGTATAGAGAAAAAGTCAACTTAGGTCTTTGCAAGAGTGCCAAGTGATCATCCAGAGACATTAAAGCAAAATGTATATTTGAACTGGAGGCTCATTATGCAAGCTCACTACATGAATGTGGACAAGAATGTAGACATTGTAGCTTTACCTGGCAGATCTTGAAGTATAAAAGAAGTGGGATGCTTGTGAGTGACACATACAATAAAAGTGAAGGATTTTTGCCACAAGCAGCAGCGCCCAAAGACAGTAGAGCTCTCTCTCAGGTTATGTCTGTTTGATGCCTAAACAGCTGGTTAATTTAAAAAAAAAAGGTCTGACCAGTTTCTGGATCTCATGAAATCCAAATAATTAAGTGGTTGGTTGCCTGAATATTTTGTTCTGGTTTACTACAGTTACAGAGATGCAACCTGAGAAAAGAAGAAATTAAAGATACGTATCATTGCTAAAAGAAGAAAAATAAAGCAAAGTTGGCTTCAAGTCAACAAACATATGTAAAGTGCTGAAGAAAGAAAAATGAATCTGTGCTTTCAAGGTGTTTTTAATTTAACGTGAGAAGGGGAGAATATTGGACATGTGTACAAATAACATTAGACATGTATACAAATAAATTGAAGATAGAATATAAGATGTCCAAAGGGCCAAGAGAGGCAGAGGAATGGGTAAGGGAGGTGATTAGCAAAGGTTTCCTGAGCAGTATAGCATGAGTTAGAAAATTGAAGGAAAGCAGAGATTTAATTAGGCAGATAAAAGACAAAAAATGGGGATAGACCTTTGTAGTCATATATGTGTTAGCAAAGGCACAAAGGTGGGAGAGAACAGAATGAGAATAGGAAGTGGAGAGTAATGAGTAGTACATCTTGGCAAGAATAAAAAAAGTAGGTGAAGGTGAGTAGTGCTAAGAACCTCATACTACAATTGTATATGACATTTGATATCATAACAGGGACAATCTTGTTTTCCCTCTACTGTTGTGCTAAATGGAAAAAGAGGTACAATGACTTTTTGAAGTCCTTATCTATATCTTGCCACTGGGCCCAGATGGCTCCAGAGGAGAGAGTGAGGTTAGTGACTTTGCACAGCCCTCTCTCACTTAAATCCAATTCACTTACAAGTCATGGCATCACTTTCCTGATGTCCTTGTCCTCTTAGAGAAGGAAGGACAAATAACAACCTATAGAAGAAGGAGGGAGAGCCAAGATGGCAGAGAAAAGGCAGCAACTCCCCTAAACTTTCCCCCAAAACTCACTGAACACTTTTAAATATTGCCATAAAACAATACCTGAAACAGCAGAAACCACAAAAGGACAGGGTGAAATAATTTTCCAGCCAAAGTTAACTTAGAAGGTTAGCAGGAAAGGTCTGTCTCACTTTGGTGAGAATTGGAGGACAGTCCAGTGCAGACTGTGCCAGCATGGACCCAGTTCTATCAAACCAGGAGCAGGCCTTGAGAGCCACTGAATGAACAGTAGCAGCAGCTGCTTCCAGAACTCTCTTCCCAGAGATGGTAAGGGAGTTGAACAACTGATCAGAGAGGGATTACAGGGGTCTCTTTACTAGAACTAGGGACAAGACTCTGTAGCTTTGCTCATACTCAGATCTGGGTTGTAGTCCTGACTGGCCATCCCAGGGTGAGGCAGAGGACTAGCATGCCAGAGCTGGCAGCCGTAGTGAAGCAGGGACTCTCATCACAGTTCCAGGGCAGAAAAGAGTACTTGTAGTCACTCATAGATCAGAGCAGAGGCCAGGAGAATAGTAAATGGACCTCTCCTTAGATCATACCACCTTGGAAAAACTGAAAACATGTATCTCCGAAAACAGCTGCACAAAACCCTTAAAGCTTGGACAATGTGCCATCTATCCCAGAAGCAGAGCCCCACTTTAAATCTTTTAAAAAGTTAAAAGTCAGGAAATAAACTGGAAAGGAAAATGAGCAAACAACAGGAAAAAAATCTGACCATAGAAAGGTACTGTGGTGAGAAGGAAGATCAAAATACACTCAGAAGAAGATAACAAAGTCAAAGCTCCTACATCCAAAGCCTCCAAGAAAAATATTAATTGGTCTCAGGCCATTGAAGAGCTCAAAAAGAATTTGAAAATCAAGTAAGAGATGTAGAGGAACAATTGGGAAGAGAAGTGAGAGTGATGCAAGAAAATCATGAAAAAAATGGGAACAACTTGGTAAAGAAGACACACACACAAATACTGAAGAAAATAACACCCTAAAAATCAGACTAAACCAAATGGTGAAAGTACAAAAAGCCAGTGAGGAGAAGAATGCCTTGAAAAGCAGAATTGGCCAAATGGCAAAAGAAGCACAAAATTTCACTGAAGAAAAAGAAAACTACTTAAAAAGTAAAATTGGTCAAATGGAAAAGGAAATACAAAAGCTCAGCTAAGAAAATAATTCCTTAAAAATTAAAATTGAACAAATGGAAGTTAATGACTTTATAAGAAATCAAGAAACAATAAAACAAAACCAAAAGAATGAAAAACATAGAATACAATGTGAAATATCATTGGAACAACAACTGACCTGGAAAATAGACCCAGGGGAGAGAATTTACAAATTATTGGATTGCCTGAAAGGCATGATTAAAAAAAAGAGCCTAGACATCATCTTTCAAAGATATCATTAAGAAAAATTGCCCTGCTAGTCTAGAACCAGGGGGTAAAACTGAAATTGAAAGAATCCACTGATCACCTCCTGAAAGAGGTCCCAAAATGAAAACTCTCAGGAATCGTAGCCAAATTTCAGAGCTCCCAGGTCAAGAAGATAATATTGCAAATATCCAGAAATAAAAAATTCAAGTATGGTGGAGTCACAGTCAAGATAACACAAGGTTTAGCAGTTTCTACATTAAAGGATCAACAGGCTCGGAATATGATATTCCAGAGGGCAAAGGAGCTAGGATTACAACCAAGAATCAGTTACCCAGCAAAACTAAATATAATCCTTTATGGGGAAAACTGGATATTCAATGAGATAGGGGACTTCTCAATCATTATTGATGAAAAGAACAGAGTTGAATAGAAAATTTGACTTTCAAATACAAGACTCAAGAGTAGCATAAAAAGGTACACAGGAAAGGGAATTCATAAGTGACTTAATAAGATTAAACTGTTTACATTCCTACATGGAAAGATATTACTTGTAACTCAATAAATCTTTCTTATAATTAGGGTAGTTAGTAGTATATAGAGAAAGAGGGCACAAGTTTAAGTTGAACATGAGAGGATGATATCAAAAATAAAATTAAGAAGTGAGAAAGAGGAATGCATGGGGAGAAAAGGAAAGGGTGGGGTAGAACGAGGCAAATTATCTCACATAAAAATGGCAAGAAAAAGCTTTCCAGAGTAGGGGAAGTTGGGTTAGGTGGGTGGGGGGAGGGAGTGAGTGAATCTTACTCTTATCAGAATTGACTCAAAGAGGGAATAACATTTACATTCAATTTGTTATAGAAATCTGTTACCCTACATGAACACAGGAGGAGAAGAGATAAGACAAAGGTGTGGTGTGATAGAAGGTAGGGCAGATTGGGGAAACAGTAATCAGAAGCAAAACACTTTTGAGGAGGGACAAGGTGCAAGGGGAGAGAGAGAAGAGAATAAACAAGGGTGGGGGGGAATAGGAGGGAGGGAAATAAATTTAGCAATTATAACTGTGAAAAAAGTTTTGAAGCAAGTTTCTTTGATAAAGTCCTCATTTCTCAAATATATAGAGAGCTGAGTCAAATTTATAAAAATAACAGCCATTTCCAAATTGATAAATGATCAAGAGACATGAACAGTTTTCAGATGAAGTAATCAAAGCTATCTATAGCCAAATAAGCAGGTCTCTAAATCACTATTGATTAGAAGAATGCAAATTGAAACAATTCTGAAATACTACCTTATACTTATTAGACTGTCTAATAGGACAGAAAAGGAGAATGACAAATGTTGGAGGAGATGTGGGGAAAATGAGATATTAATGAATTCTTCATGGAATTGTGAACTGCTTCAACCATTCTTTAGAGTAATTTGAAACTATGCCCAAAGGACATACCTTCACCTGTATCTAAAAAGAGATTTAAAAAAAGAGGGAGGGAGAGAGAGAAGAGGACCTATATGTACAGAAATATTTATAGCAGCCTTGTTCTGGTGGCATGGATTTGGAAATTGAGTGGATGCCTATTAATTGGGGAATGGCTGAACAAATTGTGGTATGAGATTGTGACGGAATACTATTGTGCTATAAGAAATGATGAGCAGGATTCTCTTAGAAAAACATGGAAAGACTTGCATGAGTTGATTCAAAGTGAAATGTACTGTGTACAAAGTAACAGTAATATTATAAGATGATCAGCTATGAATGACAATGATCCAAAATAACTCTGAAAGACTTATGATGAAAAATGCTGTCTGTCCCCAGACAAAGAACTGATAATGTCTGAATACAGATTAAGGCTTTTTTTTTTTTTTTGCTTTCTTTATTTTTCTTGAGGGTTTTTTCTTTCTTTCTTTTTTTGGTCTGTTTTCCTTAACAACATGATTAATATGGAAATATATTTTGCATGACTGCACATGTATAACCTATATCAAATTTCTTGACTTCTCAATAAGGAGAGTGGGGAGGGAGGAAGGGAGAGAATTTGGAACTCAAAGTTTTAAAAATGAATGTTATGACACATGAAAATACTTTTATCAGATTGCATGTCATCTTGGGGAGGAGGGAGTGGAGGGAGGGGAGAAAATTTAGAACTCAAAATATTAAGGAAGTAAATTTGAAAATTAAAAATAAATAAATAAAAAATGTTAAAAATTGTTTTTACATGTAATTGGGGAAAATAAAATACTAAATAAAAATTTAAAAATAAAAAATGACCCACTAAAGAAAATAATTACTTAAAAATTAGAATTGGACAATTAGAACCTAATGATTCTGTGACATATTAAGAAACAATAAAACAAAGTCAAAAATGTGAAATATCTCATTGAAAAAATAATTGACCTGGAACAAAGATTGGGGAGAGATAATTTAAAAAATGTTTTTTATTAATTTATTTGGATTTATCAACAATCACTTCCATAAGCTTTTGAGTTTTAATTTTTTCTCCCCCTCTCTTCCCCCTCCTTCCTCAAAATGACACACAATCTAATATAGGCTATACATATACATTTCTATTAAACATATTTTCACATTAGTGATGTTGTAATGAAGGATTAGAACCAATAGGAAGAATGACCAGAAAGAGGAAACAAAACAAAACAGAAGAAAAAAATAGTAAATAGTATACTTCAATCTGCATTCAAATGGGGAGAGATAATTTAAGAATTATTGGATTACCTGAAAGCCATGATCAGTGAAAGAGCTTAGATATCATATTTCAAGTGAAAGAATTCACTGTTCACAACCTTGAAAGTGATCCCAAAATGAAAACTCCCAGAAATATTACAGCCAAATTCCACAGTTCCAAGATCAAACAGGAAATACTTGAAGCAGCAAGAAATATTTAAATACTGTGGAGCCATAATCAGGATTTAGCAAGCTTTAGCAGATAACATATTAAAGCAAGGTCTTCCAGAATGGAAGAGATTAGAGATTGCAAGCAAAATGGGTAATTAATGAAATAGAGGACTTTTAAACTTTCCCAATGGAAACACCATAGCTAAACAGAAAATTTGACTTTCAAATACAAGATGTAAGAGAAGAATAAAAAGATAAAGATGAAAGGGAACTCATAAGATACTCAATTTACTTTTCTAAATGGGAAGATGATATGTGTATCTTCTAAGAACTTTATCATTATTAGGGCAGTCTGAAGGATTCTACATAGAAAGAGGGTGAGGGAATGAGTTGATTATGTTGGAATAAGATAAAAAAATGGATAGGCAAGAAAGAATAGTGACCTGGAAGAAGTGGAAGAATAAGGAAAATGATAGCACATTAAAAGAGGCATGCTTGGAAGAGCTTTTACAGTGCAAGGGGAAATGTGGTGGGAAGAGTGGGAAATATTTTGCCCAATTATACACCAATACATCCGACAATCTAAGTGAAATGGATAAATATTTGCAAAAATTTGTATGCAGTGCCTAGATTAACAAAAAAGGAAATACAACACTTAAATAACCTTATCTTATAAAAAGAAATTGATCACCCTATCTAGGAGCTCCCTAAGAAAACATCCTGAAGACTAGATGGCATCATAAGTGTATTCTACCACACATTGAAGGAACAATTAATCCCAATACTACATAAACTGTTTTAAAAAATAGGTAAAGGTTTCTTACCAAATTCCTTTTATGACACAAACATGGCTTTGATGACTAAACCAGGGAGAGCAAAAACAGAGAATTAAAACTATAGACAAATTTATTTGATGAATATTGATGCAAAAATTTTAAATATAATACTAGCAAGGAGATTACAGCAATATATCACAAAGATTAATGCCAAGTGGAATTTGTACCAGGAATGCTGGGCTGGTTCTATCAGCATAATTGACCATAACAATAACAAAAAACAAACAAACAAACATACGATTATATCAATAGATGTAGATTTTTTTAAACAAAATAGAACACCCATTTCTACTAAAAATACTAGAAAGCATAGGAATCAATGCAGCCTTTCTTAAAATGTTAAGTAATATCTATCTAAAACCAAAAGCAAGTATTATCTGTAATGTGGGATAAATTTGCAGCCTCCCAATAAGATCAGGAGTTAAGAAGGATGTCTGTTATTGCTGCTATTATTCAATATTTTACTAGAAATGCTAGCTGTAACAACAATACATGAAAATTAAATTGAAGGAATAAAAATCAGCAATGAGGAAACAAAACTATCATGCTTTACAGATTACATGATGGTATACATAGAGAATCCCAGAGAATAAACTAAAAAAGAAACAAACCCACAAACTAGTTGAAATAATTAACAACTACAGCAAAGTTGCAGGATATAAAATAAGACCATATAAATTATCAGCATTTCTATATACTACCCTAAAAACCTTGCAGCAAGACAAACCCAGAGATGATATGAAGACAACTGCAGAAAAAAACTCAGTTTTTCTGGGTAGGTGATTCTTGGTTTTAATCCTAGCTCCTTTGACCTCCAGAACATCATATTCCAAGCCCTCAAATCTCTTAATGTAGAAGTTGTTAAATCTTGTGTCATCCTGATTGTATTTACACAATACTTGAATTGTTTCTTTCTGGCTGCTTGCAATATTTTCTCCTTGACCTGGGAACTCTGGAATTTGGCTATAATATTCCTGAGAGTTTTCCTTTTGGGATCTCTTTCAGGAGGTGATTGGCAGATTCTTTCAATTTCTATTTTACCCTCTGGTTTTAGAAAATCAGGGCAGTTTTCCTTGAAAATTTCTTGAAAGATGACATCTAGGCTCTTTTTTTTGATCATAGCTTTCAGGTAATACAATAATTTTTAAGTTATCTCCCCTGGATCTATATTCCAGGTCAGTTGCTATTCCAATGAGATATTTCACATTGTCTTCTATTTTTTTTTTCATTCTTTTCATTTGGTTTTATAATTTCTTGATTTCTCATAAAGTCATTAGTTTCCACTTGCTCCAATCTAATTTTTAAGAATTATTTTCCTCAGTGAGCTGTTGGACCTCCTTTTCCATTTGGCCAATGCTGATTTTGAAGGCATTTTTCTACTCATTGGCTTTTTGGACCTCTTTTGTCATTTGGGTTAGGCTATTTTTTAAGGTGTTATTTTCTTTAGCATTTTTTTGGGTCTTCTTTATCAAGTTATTGACTCATTTTTTCATGATTTTCTTGCATAATTCTCATATCTCTTTCCAATTTTTCTCTACTTCTCTTGATTTTCAAAATCCTTTTTGAGCTCTTCTGTGGACTGAGACCAATTCATATTTTTCTTGGGGGCTTTGGGTGTAGGAGCTTTGACTTTGTTGTCTTCTGGTTGTAGGTTTTGATCTTCCTTGCCACCAAAGAAAGATTCTATAGTCTGACTTTTTTCCCTCTGTTTGTTCATCTTCCCAGCTAGTTGCTTGATTTTTTAACTCTTTGTTAAGATAGGCTCCAGCATGGAGGGTGTACTGTCCCAAACTTCAGGGGGTTTGTGCAGCTGTTTTCAGAGATACTTCTAGGGACCTGTAAGTTTTCATTTCTTCCAAGGTGGTATGTTCTAAAGAGAGGTGTTTGCTCCTCTCCTGGCCTGTGCTCTGGTCTATGAGTGACCACAAGCACTCTTTTCTGCCTTGGAAATGAGAGGAGGGATCTCTCTTCACTGCTGCCACAAGCTCTGCTTTGCCAGTCGTCCTCCTTACTCCAGGACTTCCACCCAGGACTGGGATCCAGATCCAAGCATGGGCAAAACAAGAGAATCCTGCCTCAGAGCCAGCAAAGAGATTCTTACAATCTCCCTCTGATCAGCAGCCTGGTCTGTGAGCCAAATGCTCCAGAAGCAGCTGCTGTGGCTGTGGCTGTGGCTACAGCCCTGGGGCTGCACTAGGACCAGGGCTGAACGATCCTTCTCTCTCACTCAGGTCAAACACACCTTTCCCACTGACCTTCTAATTTGATTTTGGCATTTGTGGGTTGAGAAGTCTAAAAACCACCACAGTTCCCCTTGATTCAGTCTCCGGAGGCCTGCTCAGAGTTTGCTGGGCCCTAGTCTTTGCCGACTTGGCTCACGCTGAACTATGATCTCCTCCCATTCCAGTGCAACAGACCTTTCCCATTGACCATCTAGGTTGTCTTGGGCTGGAAATTTATTTCACTCTGTCTTTTTGTGGGTTCTGCTGCTCTAGAATTAGTTTAGAGTCACTTTTTTACAAGTATTGGGAGGTATTTGGAGGAGAGTTCAAATGAGTCCTTGCTTTTACTTGGCTCCACGCCCTCTTTCTCTCTTTTTGTTATTTTGTTTTGTTTGTGTTTTCTTTTGCAGCATGACTTATATGTGTGAGATTTTTATTTTTCTGTCTAATCAAATGTTGATCTGATTTCATTTGGCTGCTTCTGTTTCTTGCTTAGTCTCTTCCACAACCCTATGCTTTAATTTGTTTTTGAACTGTAATTGAGATGACATTAGTATAGGAAATGCCCTGGAAGGAATATTCCTTATCAATTCAGATAGTTAAACATTCAGCAACTTAGAGTCAAAATGTTGCTTAGAGTAAGTTGAGTTGATTTCCTAATGAGATGTCCCCACTGCTACAACTTACTCTCAGTTTCTTTGAGATAACCAACATGTGACAGAAATATACAGCTACTATTTATAACTATAGTTAATGGGCATCTACCAGTGTTTTCCCCATTTAAACAAATTAGCCAAGGCACTGGCTTTCAGGCTTATATTTGAGTTATTCTTTATACTTTTGTACTGGAAAATGAGAGGAGTTCACCATCTTATTCTTTTTAAAAATGTTTTTATTCATTTTAAACTCAAATACACAACAACAACAATAAAACATTGCCATTAGCTCTTAAACATGGATATTTTTTCAAGGGATTTCGACTTTATTGCTTTATTTTAATGTATTTGTCTAACTCTAGCTCTATGACCCTATGATTCTGTGAGATGGTACTTTTCTTGGAATTTTTGTAGCTCCTTATCAATTGTTATTTGTCATTATCAATCATTCTGCTGATTTTTATGTTATATTGTTATTGAATATGGGCTTCCTAGTGTTAATTTTTGCCATTCTTAAGGCTCAGTGTTATTTTCCACATTCCCTAAAACTTGCTGTCTATTCTCTGTTCTCTTAAACTAGCAGGATTAAACAAGTTTCCTCAGCTGATTCTCAGGGCTTGTCATGAAGGGGTTGAGAGAGTATGCCCTAGAATACCACTGAGAGAGGAATTCCAAGAAGCTTTTCACTTGAATCTCTTTACCTTTTTCTTCCTCTTATCTTTCAGTTTCTTACTGTGCTGTCTTAATGAGGTATGACCCACTCTCTGCTTATGGCTTTCTAACTCTCTGCAGAACTCCCTACTCTTGAATTTTGGCTTCTTTTCCTTCTTATTAGATTATGGGGCTGGTAAGATTCATAGTTCTAGCCCCTCATTGAAGAGGTATCCCTGAGGCGAATGCCAGTTCTTTTATTTTTATTTTTTTATTAATTTATTTTGATTTATCAACAATCACTTCCATAAGTTTTTGAGTTTTAAATTTTTCTCCCCCTTCCTCCTCACCACTCTCCCCAAGACAACACACAATCTAATAAAGGCTATACATATACATTCCTATTAAACATTTTCACATTAGTCATGTTGTAAGGAAGAAAATTAGAACCAATATGAGGAACCACAAGAAAGAAAAAAAACAAAACAAAATAGAAGAAAAAAATAACAAATAGTATGCTTTGATCTGCATTCAAACGCCATAGTTCTTTTTTTGTATGTGGATAGCATTTTCCATCATGAGGCCTTTGGAGATGGTTTAGATCCTTGTATTGCGGAGAAGGGTTAAGTTAATCAATGTTAGTCATCACACAACATGGCTGTTACTGTGTACAATGTTCTCCTGGTTCTGCTCAATTCACTCAGCATCAAACCATACAAGTCTTTCCAGGTTTTTCTGAAGTCAGCCTGTTCATCATTTCTTATAGCACAATAGTATTCCATCACATTCATATACCACAGCTTGTTCAGCCATTCCCCAGTTGATGGGCCCTAATTTCCAATTCTTTGCCACCATAAAAATCTGCTATAAATATTTTTGTACATATGGGTCCTTTTCCCATTTGTATTTTCTCTTTGGAATACAGCCATAGAAGTGCTGTTCTTGAGTCAAAGGGTATACATAGTTTGATAGCGCTTTGGGCATAGTTCCAAATTGCTCTCCAAAATGTTTGGATCATTTCACAACTCCACCAACAATTATTTGGATCTGACTTTATTTGTGTGAAAAGTGTTTTGTAATTATGTTCATATAGTTCCTGGGTTTGTTTTGGTAGGTAGTCTCCTAAATATTTCATAATGTCTACAGTAACTTTAAATGGAATTTCTCTTTCTATCTCTTGTTGTTGGGCTTTGCTGGTAATATATAGAAATGGTGATGATTTATGTGGGTTTATTTTATAGCCTGCAACTTTGCTAAAGTTGTTTATTATTTCAAGTAGTTTTTTACTTGATTCTCTGGGATTCTCTAAGCATATCATCATATCATCTGCAAAGAGTGATAACTTTATTTCTTCTTTGCCCTTTCTAATACCTTCAATTCTTTTTCTTCTCTTATTGCTAAACCTATTGTTTCCAGTATGATATTGAACAATAGTGGTGATAATGGACATCTTTGTTTCATCCCTGATCTTACTGGAAATGCTTCTAATGTGTCCCCATTACATGTAATGCTTGCTGAAAGTTTTAAGTAGATGCTACTTATTATTTTAAGGAAGACTCCATTTATTCCTATGCTCTCCAGTGTTTTTAATAGGAATGGGTGTTGTATTTTGTCACAAGTTTTTTCTGCATCTATTGAGATGATCATGTGGTTTCTGTTAGTTTTGGCGTTGATATAGTCAATTATGCTGATAGTTTTCCTAATATTGAACCAGCCCTGCATTCCTGGTAAGAATCCTACTTGGTCATAGTGTATTATTCTTGTGATAAGTTGCTGTAATCTATTTGATAATATTTTACTTAAAAATTTTTGCATCTATATTCATTAGAAAAATTGGTCTATAATTTTCTTTCCCTGTTTTGACTCTTCCCAGTTTAGCTATCAGCACCATAATTGTATCATAAAAAGAATTAGGTAAGACTCCTTCTTCACCTATTTTCCCAAATAGTCTATATAGTATTGGAATTAATTGTTATTTAAATGTTTGATAGAATTCACTTATAAATCCATCTGGCCCTGGAGACTTTTTCCTAGGCAATTCATCAATGGCTTATTCAATTTCTTTTTCTGAGATGGGGTTATTTAAATATTTTACTTCCTCTTTTGTTAATCTGGCCAATTTATGTTTTTTAAATATTTATCCACTTCACTAAGACTGTCAAATTTATTGGCATACAGTTGGGCAAAATAGTTCCTAATTATTGTTTTAATTTCTTCTTCCTTGGTGGTAGATTCACCTTTTTATTTTTGATACTGGTAATTTGGTTTTCTTCATTCTTTTTTTAATTAAATTAACCAAAATTTTATCTATTGTATTGTTTTTTTTTCATAAAACTAGCTCTTAGTTTTATTTATTATTTCCATAGTTTTCTTAATTTCAATTTTATTAATTTATCCTTTGGTTTTCAATATTTCTAATTTGGTGTTTAATTGAGGATTTTTAATTTGTTCTTTTTCTAGTTTTTTTAGTTGTATGCCCAATTCATTGATCTCTTCTTTTTCTATTTCATTCATGTAAGCATTTAGAGATATAAAACTTCCCCTAAGAACTGCTTTCGCTGCATCCCATAAATTTTGGTATGTTGTCTCATTATTGTCATTCTTTTGAATGAAGTTATTTGATGTTTGATTTGACATTTCTATGATTTGATGTTTGACCCAATCAGTTTTTAGGATTAGATTACCTGGTTTCCAATCATTTTTTAGTCAATCTTTCCATGATCCTTTATTACATATAATTTTTATTGCATCACGATCTGAAAAGGATGCATTTAATATTTCTGCCTTTCTACATTGGATTGTGAGGTTTCTATGCCCTAGTACATGGTCAATTTTTGTGTATGTGCCATGTACTGCTGAGAAAAAAAGCATATTCATTTCTATCCCCATTCAATTTTCTCCAGAGGTCTATCATACCTTTATCATATCCTTTCCCCCCTCCCCATTTATGCTTTTCTTTCTCCTTTGTCTTTTTCCCTCCTCACTTTGCTTTTGACCAGGACCTCCCTCAGGCCCTCCTCCCTTCTATAACCCCCTTCCCTTTTCTTCCCCTTTACCCTTACTACTTCTTCCCTCCCTTCTATCTCCCCTCCCTTTTCTTTTCCCTTTTCCCTCCTACTGCCTATCGGGCAAGTTAGATTTTTATACCTAACTGATTATTTTATTCCTTTCTTGAACCAAATCTGATGAGAGTAAGCTTCAAACAGTGCTCATCTCCCTCCCTTCTTTCCCTCCACTATAATAGGTTTTTGTGCCTTTCCTGTAATGTAGTTTACCCTTCTCTGCCTCCTCCTTTCCTTTCTCTCAGTACATTTTCTTAGATCAGATTAATCCACTTACTTGGATCCATTTAACCCACTTGATTAGATTTTTTTTAATCAATACATCAAACTCAACTTATATCCACCCCCTTTATGTATACCCCTTTAACATGATGTAATAACAATACAGTTCCCAAGAGTTACAAATGTCATCTTCCCTTGTAGGGCTGTAAACAGTTTGCCCTTATTAACATGTTGTATGCTTCTGTCCTGTTTACCTTTTTATGTCTCTCTTGAGTCTTGTATTTGAAGATCAATTTTTCTGTTGAGCTCTGGCCTTTTTATCAGGAAGGTTTGGAAGTCCCCTATTTCATTGAATATCCATCTTCTCCCCTGAAAGATAATGCTCATTTTCACTGGGTAGTTGATTGTTGGTTGATCATGTTCCACAGTTCTACAGCCTTTTAATGTAGAAGCTGTAAAGCCCTGTGTGATCCTGATTGTGGTTCCATGATATTTAAATTGTTTTTTTTTCTAGCTGTTTGCAGTATTTTGTCTTTGACTTGGTAATTTTGGAATGTGGCTACTATATTCCTTGGCATTTTCAATTTGGGATCTCTTTCAGGAGGTGATTGGTGGATTTTTTCTATGGCTATTTTATCCTTTGGTTCTAGGACCTCAGGGCTGTTTTTCTTCACGATTTCCTGAAAGATACTGTGCAGGCTCTTTTTTATCATCATGATTTTCAGGTTGACCAATAATTTTTAAATTGTCTCTCCTGGATCTATTTTCCAAGTCAGTTGTTTTACCAATGAGGTATTTTACGTTTTCATCTATTTTTTTCATTCTTTTGTTTCTGTTTGACTGATTTTTGCTCTCTCATAGAGTCATTAGCTTCCATTTGCCTGATTCTAATTTTTAACAAATTGTTTTCTTCTATTAGATTTTGTACCTCCTTCCCCATTTTCCCAATTGTATTTTTTAGGGACTTGTTTTCTTCAGTGTACTTTTTTTTTCCAGTTGGCCAATTGTATTTTTAAGGACTCTTCTACCTCTCTCATTTGACTGTCAAAATCCTTCTTGAGCTCTTCTAAGAAGGCTTTTTGCGCTTCAGACAAGTTCATATTCCCTTTTGAGGTTCCAGATATGGGTTGGTTGACAATGTTGTCCTGTTTAGAATTTCTGCCTTGATCTTCCCTGTTCTCATAATATGAATCTATGATACATTTCTTTTTGCTCTTGGTATTTGCTTATTTCCTGGCCTTTAAAGAGATTGAACTTTCCTGCTAGGGAGCGAAGGGCACTGACCCAAGCTTCTTGTGTTGGGAGCCTTGAGCCTGGTCACTAGCTTTGTGTGCTGGGGCCTCTGATGTTAGCAGTTGGAGGCTGTAGGGTTCTGGCAGCTTACCTGGTGTTGGGCTCAAATCAGCAACACTGGAACTCTAGGGGTAGGGCTAGATAGTCTGGACCCCGAAGGTTGCCTGCTTTTCCTTCCCTTTCACTTTCTTTAGGTCCTTTCAGATGAATGTTGCAGGATGATATTCTGCCTGGGGCCCCTTGGAGTGCTACTTCCCTTAATTCTGCTGAGGTACTGGGAGACCTGGTTGCTGTAGCATGTCGACACCTCCTGGTAGTTTTCTGAGCTGGTTAACACCAGTTCCCCCCCCCCTCACTGAGACACTTGGGGGTCCAGGTGTTGGTGTTTGCCTGCTCCACCACCTGGGTTTCAGGATCTCCTCCTGGTATGCTGAGTTGCCTCCCTTCTGTACTGCTCCCCCTCCCCCAGGGGAATAGGGGCCTTTCCAGTTAATCCCTCAAGCTACCTGGGCTACTGGACTGCTGCAACCTGTCTTTCTTCTAGTTTAGCTGCTCCAGGGTTTTTCCTGGGGCAATATTTTCTAGGCTTTCAGAGGTTGGTAAGGGAGGGTGAGAGTGACTTACTTCTTACTCCGCCATATTGACTTCCATGTTTTTTCTAAATCAACCGGCTTATTATTTCCCACACCACAGCAATGTTCCAACACAATCCCATCCTATCTGAAAGATTTTCTAGGAAAGATTTTTCCTAATTTTTTTTTTGCATTCCTTCTGTTCTTTGCTCCATTGATTTTATTTATACAAGAAACTTTTAGTTTAAAATAATAAAAGTTATCCATTTTTACACTTCAACAATAATCTCACCTTACAATATAGTTTAAGGTCTGATACTGTTCAATCTCCTTCCTTTACATCTTTTTTTCCCCTGGTTTCTTTGGAATTCTTGACCTTTTGTTCTTCTAAAAGAACTTTGTTATTATTTTTCTAACTCAGTAAAATTTATTTGGTAATTTAAATGGTATGTCATTGAAAAAATAGGTTAGGTTAAATTGTCATTTTTATTTTATATTGGCTTTACCTAACCATGAACAATAAATATTACTCCAATTATTTAGATCTAATTTTATTTGTATAAAATATTTTATATTTATGTTCATATACTTCCTGTGTCTGTTTTAGCTGGTATACACTCAGGTATTTCATACTGTATAGTTATTTTAAATAGTCTAAAACAATATTGAATAATATTTTTGACATGTAGTGTAGTTTCCCTATTTTTCTCCTTTGATTAAATCTATTTTAGCTTTAACTTTGAGATCATGATGACTACCCATGGTTTTTTTTTTAACATAAATTCTACTCCTGCCTTTTATTTTGTCTTTATGTGAATCCCTCATTTTTATTGCATTTCCTGAATCCATTTCTGTTTTGTGGGTAAATTCATACCATCCACATTGTAAGCTATAATTGCTGTTTCTTTTCCTCTCTATTTTTCCTCACTATCCTTCTCATCCTGTTTACCCTATTCCCTCCTTACTCCTCTCCTTTACTTCTTCCTACTCTCTTCCCTCTTAATTCCTTAACCTACACATCCTTCTAAGTGTCCCTCCCTTATCCTCTCTCCACTCCCTATCTACTTGCCCTCTTATTTCTACCATCTATTATTCCTGAGAAGCAGCATAATATAGTGGATAGTAAGCCAATCTTTAGAATAAAAAAGACTTGGGTAATAATAATATTAAGTGATAATAATAGTAACAATAATAACAATAACAATGAGTGTTTATATGGCTACTTAAGGTCTACAAAGTACATTACATATTTTTTTATTGGATTCCTTATAATCTGTGAAGTAGGTACTATTATTATCTCCACTTTGTAGGTAAGAAAATTGAAGCTGAGAGGTTAAGTGACTTACTCATGGCCCCAGAGCTAAGTAACTGTCTGAGGTAGGATCCTAATTCAGGTTTTCTTGTCTCCATGCTTATCACTCTATGCAATGCAGCATTTAGCCTGCAAAAGTTCTGCCTGTGACACATATTGGTTTGTGACTCTGGAAAAATCACAGATATTTCAGTGTCCAAGCTAACAACAGGTGCACATATGTGTATGTGCATATGTATGCATTCTATTCTTTAATCCAAATTATCATTAAACTATTGCATTTTAAAAAAATCATAATAACATAGGACCAAGGACATGATCCCTAGAATTCATCACCAGAGATCTTTCCCCAGACTTATGTTATTTAATTCTTTAGGTCTGATCTTTCTTTTCTTTTTTTTAAGGCAATTGGGATTAAGTGACTTGCCCAGGGTCACACAGCTAGTAAGTGTCAAGTGTTTGGTCTGAGGCCAGATTTGAACTCAGGTACTCCTGCCTTCAGGGTTGGTGTTCTATCCACTGCGTCACCTAGCTGCCCCAAGGTCTAATCTTTTGATGAGTTTGAATCCTCCAGTCTGAATATCATCTAGTCGATATTTCTTTATCTTGTCCCCAAGGATGTAATGAAGGAAAATGTCAAATGATTAACTAAAATTTAGGAATACAGTTTTACGGCATTCCATTGATATAGTGAACATAGTTTTTTCTTTGAAATAATTTTAAAGTAGCTAATTCTTATGGCTACTAACTGTGGCACATTATCATGATTTGAACAAGGATTTAGGTAAAGTGAACATTCCTGTATTGTGTAGAGGGAGGCATTTTCTCACTTGTCTTGGGAAATTATGTTTTTTCCTAGTTCACTCAACTAATATATACACATGTACATATTTCAAATTGAACTAAAAACAAAAAAAGTAGGTGAATACAGTTAAATTCTATTAATTTAACTCTCATCAGCAGTTGTCTGCAAGAAGGTCTTCTGTAAAAATAAAACTGTATTAGCCCTATCCTCCAGTTCTCTCCTTTTCCCTCCTTTTTGTATTTGTGTGTTTTGACATTTTGGTATCAAAATGTTAGTTACACTTTTATTTTGCCATATTTAATTTTAGATTATTTATAAATTTTAAAGTTATACCAGATAATTGATACATGGGTGCTAAAACATAGGTAGTTAGCCCAGATGAAAGTGTTAAAATATGACCTCCCCTAAGAGTATCAAAAGAAGAAAAGAGAAATGACTTTCTCCATAACTTAAATAGAAGAACAAAAACAAAAACAGAAACAAAACAAAACAGGGCAACTATTTTCTTGCTCACCATATCAATTGGTCTTCGGATTTATAACCCACGATTTTGAATAGCACACAATTAATTTGAAAACCTCCTGAGGATTGGGTGTGGGGGGTGTCCTCATCATCAAAACTGGTTTTCACTCCTTGTCCATCATAGCCTAAGCTTTTTAGCCTTCAGGATATGGTACTGGGCCCATGTTTTCAGTTAGACTTTGTATGACTGATGCAGGGATTCCTGCCAGACAGGTGGGGAGATGGGGAAGTTATATGTATGCACATTTGTGCCAACTTGCCTACATACCCAGAGGCCTTGGCAGTAGGCATACTCTGTACATCAGTATACAAATGCAGGAAGAAAGAGGTGTAGCAGAGATTTTACTACTAAAAATATAATTATTTTTATCTAGTATAGTTTAGAACTTTAAAAAAAACCCTGGTTTTCAAAGTTGTTTTGAAAGTTTTGAGGAAATTTGGTGGGGAGTTTTCTACTAGCACGATCAGGTTTCACTTTTGGGGATGCCTGCCCACTAGTTGGAATAATGAGCAGTGCACTCCAGCATGACTGGCATAAACACTGGATAGAACTGTGCTAATGCTTTAAACAGCTTACTTTTTCCCCAATTAGTTTACTCCCTTTTTACCTCCATCATTGAAGTAAGAGGAGAAAGGTCATCGAACTTTACAAACTTTGCTTCTTCTTGACAACAGTGGCAAATGAGATAGCAGAGGGCTTACCATGGCCAAAAGCCCTGTGAGTGAATACAAGATGCCTCCCAGACTATGTTGTTCTCCTGATGATTTTAATTTTAATTTTTTGGGGGGATAGGTAGAAAGATGAAAAGTTTTCCAAATGTTGACTCGCTTTACCATTTTATCATTTCCATATGAACCTGATGTTTCTTTTACTAATCCATTTCCATTAACTAGTATGAAAAGTATATTTACTGTTACAATTTGGCAAAGGATACTTTGTTTTAATTTGATATACATGGTTATGTTTATATTTGATACAATGAGCCTATTACTTTGCAATAACAGACAGGAACTATACATTTCAAAAAAGGCAAATTTTCCCCCCAAAAATGTTTTTCTATTTTTCTTTCCTTCCTTCTTTCTTTATTTCCTTCCTTCCTTTTTCTTTCTTTGCTCTTTCCTTCTTTCTTTCCTTCTTTCCTTCTCTCCCTCACTCCCTTCCTTCCTTTCCTCCTCTCCTCCCTTCTTTCCTTCCTTATTTTTCTTTCTTTCCTTCCTCTTTTCTTTCTCTCTTTCTTTAGTATTTTCTTTCCTTCTTTCTCTTATTTTCACATGCAAAAAAAGACAGAGATGGGTGGGGGCATAGAGTGAAAGAGTATTCCACAGAGGAATTTTTCTCTTTTTCTTCAATAGTTTTAACTCATTCTACCTTTCCCACTGCTTATTTACTTCAGCAAATATAGCAAGAAAACACATTCACACACTATATTTCTTTTGCAAATAAATATGACCATTTCTAAATTCTAATGACTTTTGAAAAGCAGGTCAGATGGAGTATCTTCAGGACTAGTTTTCTAATCTTGTATGTAGTAAGCTAATTACCCAGCAGGGTTGAGAGCATTCAGCATGAGGACCTTTCCCAGGCTCTGAGCTTCACTCTTTCAATGTACACTGCCAGTCTATCAGCTGTTAGCTGGGGCTTGGACAGCAGCTGCCAGCCACTGCAAACATCCGGCCTCTACTGAGAGGCATAAAGGGCTGATTGAGGGGAACAAACCTCAGGATGCATAGGAATGCCTGAACAATTGCAATTTAATTCTTTGGGTTTAAATAGTTTTCATAGAAGGCATAAGAGGAAAAGAAAAAAAAACGGAGCCACAATGTGCTTGTATAACTTTCCCCTTTGCTTTGAGGCACTTACAAAGATTTCTTCTAAATGTGACTGATTTTTTTTTTTTGCTTACAGTTAATCCACTGTGACCTTCATTTCCTATTCATCTACCCTTGCAAGCAAAATTTTGAAATCGTATGATAAGCTGCTTAGCAAACTGCTGGTGGGATCGAATAGGGGGGACATTTGTTTCCTTGTCCAAGAAGTGCTTAGACCAGATCTATAGTTTCAAAGGCGTCAGGTGATAAAGTAGAGGAAAGTATTTGTCTTTCTTTGCTCTGATCTAGTGTTTGTGGCTTTTTTTCTTATCACTTATTTAATTACTGGTAACTAGTGATTACCATTTTCATCACTGCCCTCCCACACACATACAATTTACCCATTTAATCAAAATTGCATCATTATCTTTGGTTACTTTTTTGTCAAAAAGACATTAACCGTTTTCATTAAATGCAAATGACTGGGAAAATTAATCATTTTCCAAATCCTCATTTGTATGATATTAGCACATTTCTTCATGTGATGGAAATTATATTATTTTATTTAAGGTTATGAGATGTAGTTTTTCTTCCCCTGCAGAGCAGAGAAGATTCACATCGGATAGATAAGACCTAGAGGTTGCAAACTATATCTGTAGAGTTAACATCTAAATCCAGGAAATCACAGATGCTTTCAGTAACGTATTTGAGTAGAATACAATAGGAACATATCATTCTATAGTTAACAAAGTAAGAGAATCTATTGAATTTGGGGGGGAATAGGGAGACAGAATAGCAATTGCATCAGTGTTAGGAAATCTTAGTGTGGTAACTCCTTTCATTGATGCAAATCAACACCTCTTCTGTAATTTGGAGTCTTAGAGAGTTACTTGGGGCATTGAGAGGTTAAATGTGTTCCCCTTTTCAGATAATTATGTGCCAGAGCCAGGATTTAAACATAAATCTTTCTGACTCTGAGATCAGCCCTTTTTACTTAGTAACACAAAATTAAACAAATATGTAAAATAACTAAGAACTCATTCATTTTTTTCCCCTTCAGCCAGATTGATTTGATTTAAGGTATAGAACAATATAAATTGAGGAGAATGTCACCTTGAACTATAGATTTAGTGGCAATTACTCCTGTGACTTATAAACTCTATTATATAGACTAGAGGTTTTGGAATGTGAATTAATTATAAACTTTGTCACTGTGAGTTGTAGCACTGGGGTAAACATATGTAAAGATTATAGAAAATAGGTGTCTTATAAACATCCACCTTTTTCTCTGGGTGTGGAGCATCTAAGTTTGTAAAGTGCTTAGTTTGCTAGCTTTTCCAGCATTACAATCATAGAATGCTATAAATGGAAGGAATCCAGCAAGGTCAGTGACAAAAAAAGACAGGCTTCATATATACTACAATATTTATAGCAGCATTTTGTGTTGTAGAAAGATACATGGAATTAAATTATATGTCTATCAATTGCAGAATGGCTAAATAAATTTGGGTATATGAAATTAATGAAATGCTGTTATTCTATAAGAAATGAAGAATGTGATGAATACAAAGAAGCACAGAACTTATGTGAACTAATGCAAATAAACATTAAAATGAAGAGTACTAGAAAATGATATGTATGATAACTACAAAAATATAAATAGGAGTGATAATATACTAATCAAAACTGAATTTTCTGAAATAATAATAACCAAGCAAATCCCTCCCAAAAAAGACATGAGAATCCTTGGCCTTTTTCTTGTACAGATGTGGGTCTATGGATAAAGGAATATCAGACTTCAAAATTTTCCAAATTATATAATCAATTATCAAAAACATAGATTTTTTTCTGTATCTTGGTCAATTTTATGTTAAATATTCCTTCACTTAAGTGCAGGAAAGAAAAGACACAATGGGGACAGAAGCAATACCAAGGGTGTTTATTCATGAGCTTTGTGGTAATGGCCTCAGTGGGGAAATAAAGTCTAGTACATGAAGGCTTATGGCATTTCATTCTCCTTACTTGATTATTCCTAGGTATAGTTTTCTATTTCTATTCTTTTTGTATCTTTTTAGTAAATATAATTTTATAAAGTCTAATTAATTAGTTAAATGACACTGTGTGCTACTTAATGGCTCCATCATTAACCTAGGGGAGAAACTGATTACAACTGGCAATGGATATTGGGGAGAACACACCAGAGCAGGTATTTAGACCAAGAGCATTAGGGAAAAAATACTCTATAGTCCCTCAGGGATATCTCTAAAATCATGAAGAAGAGGTGTAGCTTGCTGCATTCTGTATATCTGGCATCTGAATGGGAAGTCAGATAAAGATATTTAAGCTGTATAGACTACATTTGTATTTATCAAAAAACAAATGAAATTAGCTCAGGTACTTATATAAAGTTAGATATAATCATTCATCTCAAGGACCTAGGAATCTAATCTACGAGACAAATAAAATATATGTTAGAAATAATGTGTGATACAGATGAAATATCACTGACCTAGGAGTCAAATCACTTGGGTCAAGTTTAAGCTACACCACTAAATAGTTGTATAACCTGGGGCAAGTCACTTCACCAACTTCATTTTCTTTATTTCCAAAAGAAGGGAGTTGGACAGGATGATTTTTTTTTCTTTGTGCCTCTTCAGGATATAGCAATTTATGAATCCATCACAAAATTAAAAATTTAAATGACATATGCTCAAGGAAGTCCAAAGTATTATGAGAAAATCAAAGGAGGAGACATCCATATGCCATCATCGAGGCTCCTGACATATTCCCTGTTAAGTGGATTTGAACCTTCCATTGTGTGTTGAAATTAATAGCCACTTAAGGAGGTCTATCAGAATATCTTTAGCCTGAGTGTTAGTCTTGGTCTACCATGAAGCAGACCATTTGTGTTGAGTGGGTTCTAGAGCTTCCATGTATTTTAAGTATTTTTCTTGAACCAGATTCTCAGTGGTTATGAATCAAGTTCTGTTGTAAAAATTTACCCTAACAAGTTAAATAACTTATTTAATTAAGACCAGGGACATATACACAAACATAAACATACATACATATATTATTCTATATATAATATCATATATATTTTTACATATATGTATCATAATAGTCTTCATATACATGAAAACTTTTTTGTGAGAGTTGGAGAAAAGATAAAGGCAGACTTTGCAAGTGATGTTCCACAGTAGATCACATCTATCATCACATCATTGAAAGAGGCATAAAACACAGGATCTCACTGTGCTTTTGATTCAGGAAAGAAAAAAAAACTTACCTTAAAGGTTCTTCTCCAAGAAGATGCATTCCATTTGTATGTCAGAATTGTATGATTGCTTGAAAGATGTAATGACTTTTTTTGACATCCCTTTGACAACTAGTATCAAGGATCAAGGTTTCAATCAAGGAGGTGCTTGCCCACCAAAGGTGTTTGCCATTGTCATGGAGGTATTTTAATCATAGTCCAAGTCAAGGATGAAGCCCCTGTGGATGGTATGGTTGTTCAGGTGCTCATGTTTGTGTATGACTTTGTCCAGATTGCATCAAGTTTTGGAACATTGTACTGTCCTCTAAAGGCAAGCTATTATCTTTTGAAAAAGTTTGAGCTAATAATCTAAAGGAAAAAATAAAAATGGATGAAAAATTTCTATTGCCTATATTATGATGTGTAGTTGAATATACACTGACAAAGCTCATCTATCATATTTATAACTATATACTGGAATGACAGTATATAATTGACAGACACTGAAAGTAAGTAATATATTGAGCCTCAAATTAAAAAGGAAGAAAAGTATGAGATTAAACACCCTTGAAATAAGAAAAATAAATTAATAACATCAAAATTTTCCTCAAAATAGTGTCTTATCTTCTAAACAAATACATTCACCCCTTCCTTCTCCCTGTTTCCATATTGTTGCATTTGGGGAAGCCATGGAACACCACTGTCTTTGAAGAACTGAAATTGAGCATCATTAAAAGGATGATGGAAAGATATTTGTTGAGAAGTGGTAGGCCTTTGTAAAATTATGAAGGAGTCATTATTAAGAATACTTTCAAATAAATGTTTGAGCAGAAAAGATGACACATGACAATAGCAATATGATAACTGATGGACAGATCATGGACTCCAATGTTATCCTTGTAACTTCAAGAGAAATCATGGAAAATCCCCAGTATTTTGGATGGGCCTCCTGTTATGATTTATGGCAAAATATGAACAAGAGTTGCAAAGGATGGTCAGGCCTGGATGCATTTTGATCATTTTTAAAGCATAATCCCAGATGACTAGGATAACAGACTCATTTGAATATTTGAATCTTAGAGATACAGACAAAGCCTTCCTTTTTCCTGAAGTTTTGCAAAGGCTGGGGACATGAAGTGTCCTTTTCAATCAAATTTTCAATTTTGAAGCAATCTTTCTTAACTTAAAGGCATCTTCCATGTCACCATACAATTAATATGCATAAAGCAAAATTTTTTTTTAATTCATGTTGCTCCATTTAAGTGTCCCATGGTTCCCCACTGTCTATCAAATAAAATTTTGTCTCATTCACTTGGCATACAAGATTTCCACAAGATAATTCTACTCTCTTTTACCAGGCTGATCTTTCATTTCTCCCTTTCTTGAAGTCTATGCTACAACTAAACTCTAAGATTCACTTTCCCCAAAAATATGTCCCCAGGATTTTGCATATATTTATCTCTGTTCAGGGTGGTTCTCATGAGTCCTTCCCCTTTTTTCTGCTTACCTTCAGCACCTCTTGCCAGGACTATGTAGTAGTCTTCTAACTGTTCCCTCTACCTCAAGTCTGTATCCACTCCAACCCAGTCTCCATAAAGCTACAAAGTGTTATTCTTAAAACACAATTTTGAGTCTTTCAGCCCCTTGCTCAATAAAATTTAGTCATTCCTATAACTTCTTGTATCAAATGTAAATTCTTTTATTTGGCATTTAATATGCTTCACAACCTGGCTCTATTTTACCTTTCTAGGCTAATTATACATAACACCTCATATAATCTATGGTCAAGTCAAACTGGAATTCTTACAGTTCTTCCCACAACACTTATGGTCTCCTGTCTCCATACCTTTTCACAAACTTTCTGTACTACTCAGAATGAACTCCATACTTGTATCTTCTTCTTAGAATTCCTAGTTTCCTCCAAAAAACAGTTCAAATATTGTATCTTACATTAAACTTTTCCTCCTTTTCTGGCTGTTATTGCCCCGCCCCAGTCCTTCCTCAATTGCCTTGTATCTATTTTGATGTATTTCATATTTTTATGTTTATATGTTTTCTTCTCTGACAAATTATAAGCTTCTTGAGGATAGAGGTTGTTTTATTTTTGTCTTTGTATGCTTAAGGCCCAGCACAGGGCCTGATATATTGTAAGTGCTTAACAAATGCTTCTTTATTAGTTGATTTGACTGCCTTTTTCTTAAACAACAAAACTTTGCCTATGAAATACTTTCCATGTCAAAGCCTTAGTTTAAATATCTTATTGTATTTGATTCCCTCAAACATAAATAACTTTTGAATCCTCTACTCTCCCAATACAAAGTTATGAGAGCTGGAAGTGCCATCTAATTCAACTTGTGCTTAAATAGCTAACCACTTTACAATATCCTCAATGAATGGTTATCCAAACTACACTTGAGGGCCCCTAGTAATGGTGGACGTATTACATTACAAAGCATCCCATTGCAATGTTAAATAACTCTAATTATTGGAAATATTTTCTTTGTTTTGAACAAAAATCTGTCTCTGCAAATTCCACACATTCCTTCCAATCTGCATTCTAAATGTGTGTGCACATGTGTACACATATACATGTAAGGACTTTAAAATTTTTAAAGAAGCCATCATATTTCTGTTAACTTTTCTCTATATATCCTTAATTCTTTTGAATGATCTGAATGTTTTCCATTTCTCATCTTGATTTATCTCCACTGGCTTGTTAGTTATTCTCAATAAAAATTGAATATGGTACTTGAAACATGTCCTGATGAGGGCAAAATACATTAGGACAATCACCTCCCTGATCTTGAAAGCAATGACTGTTAATGAAGATCATGATTGCCTTCAATTTTCAAGGACCTTCCATGCCACACTGATGATTTGCATATAGCTGGCAATTCATTTAATTACCCAAATATTTTAAACATATACTATTATCTAACCACCCAAACACCAGCTTGTACTTGTGCTTTTTTGTTTCAAGTTTCATCCAAATATAGTGCTTCATTCAAAATGCAAAGCATTTTAAAAGGTTTAACATTTTAGTCTGTCAAGTTCTTTTTGGATCCCAATTTTGTCACACATGCTAACGATTCCTCATGTTTTATTTATGGAAATGTTATCAGTCTGATATCTATACTTTAATTGAATCCACTGATAAAAATGTTGAAAACAAAAATGTATGCCATACGTTATTATTGCTCTAAAAATTACCTTCCAGGTAGACATCAATCCATAATCACTATTCTTTTTTCTGGTCCTTTGATATTTTTGCAATTTACCTAAACCCTAACATCTAGCCCACAGTTCTTCAACTTATTTTCATGGATATAATGTAAGACTTTAGAATTATGAGTGACCTGGGCTTGTCAGTATCCAATGCACCTAACACAGAGGCACCTTTGAAGGGACTTAGAAGCACATCCAGATGACCTAACATGGAGGTCTCTGAATTCTTTGTTGCCCGGTGGGGATAACATCTTTGATTGTCTGCCTGAGTACATAAAATTGTAAAGACCAAGTTAGTCACTCCTCTTTTCTGCCTCTTATTTAGAGCCATCTTCCTGTATGCTCCTTCTTGCTGCACAGTATGGATACAATGAATTGAACCAGTAAGAGGGCAAAGAATCTTTTTTTTTTACCAGAGCTCCAAGAAATGGCCCTGGTGTGTGTGGAAGAGATGGGATGGAGCATTATAGGCATCTAGCTTCTTTGTTCAAAGGCACCAATGTATCATATGTGGACTGTCATGCGTAGCAAACAATAATTAGGCCAATTGGCTGGAATTGTAATTGTATGAGGAAGTTGTAATGTAAAATAAGTTTAGAAAGATAGGTGAACCAGATTATGAAGGATTTCCAATGCCAGGGAGAAGAGTTCATATTATGCTAAAGGCAATAGGGATCATTGAAGTTTCTTGAACAAGAAAGTGAGGTATTTGGGACATAATTTCAGAATATCTGCTTAATACCTGTGTAGATTGAAGAGGGGAAAATAGAAGAAAGTAGATACATTTTAAGGCAAGAAAATAAGGGCCCAAATAAAGATGGTAATAGTGAAAGGGAAGGAGCTATTGAATAAAGAGAAATTGAAGATTCTAAATGCAAAGGTTAAATTAAGGGCCAAGCTCCAACTGGAAGTGAGGAGGGATGAGATCAAGGACACACATGAAAGAGTTGACCTTAGCAAAGAGAAGAGTAATTTGTTCTTCAGAGCCTGGAATATAAGAAGAGAGATTGGAAAATGAAATGAAAGGAATTTGAGGTGTGGAATTGGGGAGAAGGGGTGTATTCTCTCTTTTTTTTTGTCTGCAAGCTATGAGATCAGGTTAGGTACTGAAGGGGCTTAGGATAGTTTAAGGAAAGAGGCAAAGTTTGGAGCAGACATTATGATATAGAGTCAATCAGATAACACTAAAAAAGGATTGCTGTTGCAATTTAATACCATGCATTAAAGGCCCTGTTCATATTAGTCTAGGCATATGGAAAAAATTGTGAAGACATGAAGAACTGTCTAGGATTCTGAGACCACCTTTCCACCTTCCTTTTGTGTGTTGTCTTCCCCATTAGATTGTAAACTCCTTGTGAACATAGACTTTCTTTTTTCTTATTTGTATCTTCAGTACTTAGCAGAGTGCCTGGCCACACAGCCTATTTTGCAAAGACTCCTACATTGATTGCTAGTAGTTTTCTGTCAGTTAGACTGCAATAATTTTTTGTACTATAGTATAATGTTATATATTTATCACATCTTATGTTTTTAAAATATATTTTAAACTGTTTAGTATTTATGTCATTCCATATACTCTATTCCTTTCCCCAAACCCTCTCCCTGAAACCCATCTTTATGATCAAGTATGAATAAGGGAAGTAAGAAGGTAAGAAAAAAAAGTTCCGTGAAAGTAAACATTTCAAAAGAAAATTTATCTTACATGCAATATCTCATACTTATAGTCTTCCATGTCTACAAAGGAGCAAAATAAGGTATTCTTTCATATCCTTTATTGGGACCAAACTTGGTCTTTGTAATTTTTAAGATTCTCTTTTGATTGTTCTTGTTATTTTCATTTTCTGTTTTGTTGTCATTGTTTATGTTGTTTTCCTGGTTTTGTTAACTTCACATTGCATCAATTCATATAATTCTTTCCATGTTTCTTGGTATGTATCATGTCCATCATTTCTTTTAGCACAGCAACATTACATTACATTTATGTAAAATTTGTATAGTAATTTCCTAATAAGTGGCTACCTATTTTATTTGAATGTTTTTTTTGTTTGGTTTGGTTTTTTTGCTACCACAAAAGTGCTGCTGTAACTATTTTGGAGTATATAGAGTCTTCCTTTTTGCTCTGACCTCATGATTATTATGACTAGCAATGGGATATCTAGGTCAAAAGATGAAGATATTTTATTTACTTTTTCTCAATTCTGAATTATTTTCCAGAATTGTACAAATTTAAAATTCTACTAATAATATATTAGTGTCCTGACCTGTCTACAACCCCTAGAACATTTACTAATATTGCCTTTTGTCATCTTTGCCAATTTGTTCCAAGTAAGGTGAAACTATAGAATTCTTCTAATTACTATTTCTCTTGTTACTCATTATTTTGAAAATTCTTTCATATGGTTATTAAAATCTTGAAATTTTTAAATACTATTTTCAAAATATCATTTGCCTAATTTTTTATTGAGGAATAACCTTTGATGTTATATGTTTTATTAGTTGTCCATATATTATGGATATTAGACATTTGATAAGAAAATATTTTTTTCCCTGTTGAAGACTTCCTTTTTTACCTTAGTTGCATTAATTTTGTTCTTGTAAACTCTTTTTAATTTCATGTAATCAAAATTATCTCTTTTAGTGTTTTTAATTGTCTCTACCCTTGTTTATTTAAGAATTTATCCTGTGAAAACAAGTGTGAAGGATTTATTATCACTTTCTCTTCAAAATTTGTTACGGTAAAGTCTTTAATTTTCTGGTTGTATATCTATTTTGAATTTATTGGCATATAGTATGTGGTCAGATATTGATTTGAATCTATTATATATCTAGGTACATTCTATTTTTCTTTGATGTTCCTATAAAATATGAAGTTTTTCCTGATTAATTTATATTTTGGGGATTATGGAATACTTAGTTACTGAGTTATTTCTTACTCTTCCTTGTTTGTTTTGTTCTATGAGCCTTCTTTTCTATCTTTTAACCAACACGTTGATGGATTTCATTTTCTCTGGGAAGTGGCAGTCAAATTCATCACTGAAATTTAGGATTGGCATTTCAATGGGGGGTTTCAGCAGAAAGAGAAAAGATTAGAATAGTTGGTTGGTGGGTCATGATACATAGTGAATTATGTGAAGATATAACTTTATCTGTAGTGTAGAGGGATAAGGTGAAGTTAGATAATTAATTTGTACTGGACATGGTCATCCTAATTGTGTATCTTTCTTTACAAAAGTTTAGTAGTTCAGAAATAGTAGCAATAGAAGGTGGGTGAGTCTCAGGACTGAAGAGTAAGAAGAGAAATAGAAAGACAAGAGACTATGACCAGGGAGGGAGCATTATGAATTCAATATGTTGAATATGGCACAATTTCTGAGTAACCATGATGCTAAAGGTGTGATTAGCTATATTGGTGACTGAGGTAAAGTGACAATATAGGCCCTTGGAACTGATGAGGTTGATAAACTGGAAGATCAGTGTTTTAGATGTATCAACATTATGAATAATGGGGTCCCTGAATGTGAAGGTAGGGCTGGAGTTATAGAGAAAGAATATGAATACAGTTCCAGATTCCTCAGTAAATGAGAGAACATGAATGGAGGTTTGAAGTAAAAGCAACAATGACTTGGATACGGTAATGTACATCAATTAATCAAACATTATCAAGTGACAGACACTATACTAAATAATGGAGATACAAAAAAAAAAAGACCCTGAAACATTTTCTCTCAAGAGGTTTAATTCTCTTGCAAGATAAAGTAGGTACACAAATAAACATACAAAATAAGAATATATAAATATTCAAAATTAATATAAGGCAATTTTTGGAGGAAAGGGGAATAGTAACTGGGAGAAAAACAGAGAATTCTTCATTTAGGATATAGCATTTGAACTAGGATATAGGCTTTGAAGGAAACTAGGTATTGTTAGAGGTAAATTTGAATGAGAGTGTTTTTAACACCTGAAGAACAGTCTTTGAAAAGGCATGAAGATGAGATATAAAGTTCGAAGTGTGATGATCAGCAGTAAGGACAATTTGATAATTATGTGTAGGATGGATGAGAAAGAAAGAACTGAAGTATCAGTGGGAGAGTCTTGAAATGACAGTGAAAAAGGAAGGATATTCTGCTGCATTTTATGTTGACTCCTCCTGGTCCATTGTCTCAGATGCCATGCTAGAAGGAACAATAAACACTGAAGAGGGTGGACAGAGATGAGGTATCCTCTTGAGAAAACAAAGGATATATAAAGTCTTAAAAGGTATAAACCTAGAAAGAAGGGGAGTTAGCCCTTTAAACAAACCCTGGGATCTCAGTGAGGGATGGGGTGCAATTGACTGTCAAATGGCAGTCAACTAGGATTAGCTCCACAGAAAAAACTCGGAAAGCAGAAAATTCTTATTCCAAATGCCTACAATCAACATCTTACAATTTATATTTATTTTCTCAGTTCTATTCTCCACACTATCAAATCATCGAAATCTAAGAGTTGTCCAATATGTTTTTTTCCCTATTTTCCTGTAGAACCTCCCTCTTATCTCTCCATAGTCACAAGTTTAACTTTTTGTATTGGTATCAAAAGACATCTTTTGGGCCCTCTTTACTCTAAGGAAGGCCCTCTCCTAGGAAAATAGGGGGTAGTAGTAAAAGAAGAATTTGTTTCCCAGGGCTTTTGGGAGAATCAAATGAGGACAGTCATGTATGACTGTTTCATGGATATCAATACATGAATGAAAAAAAAAACTAGTGAATAAAAATGATTCATTAAGCACTACTGCATAGTTACATTCACTTATTATATACATCATCCTTTTTCCTCACACAAAAGTGAAAATATATTGATTGGTAAAAGTGATAGCAACTCAAGTTTGTCTAAATCTATACAGTCAAAAATTAAATTATACATCTGGGTAAACACCATATATGCAAATCATTTAAGCTCTCTATAATTCAATTTCTTCATCTGCAAAATGAGAGAAATAATACTTGCTTTGTCTATCTGCCTATTTTGTAGAACTGCTGTGAGAATCGAAGAAAATATGCATATATGTTTAAGACACTGTATAAATCTATATGCACACACATGTAGTCATATTTGATTTTCATAGTGAAATATTTCTAAAACCCTTTGTTAATCTTAAAACACTATATAAGTGCTATTTGTTGTTATTGTTGATATTGATGTTGGCATCAATGTTGATGTTGGTTGTTATTGTCACAACAGCTCTGTGAAAGAATCAAATGGATAGAACAGGGCCACACATACACATATTTGAATTAGAATATAGAGAGGTGACTTAAGAGCCAGGAAATCCTGGGTTCAAGTCCTACTTCTAATGCATATTGACTGTATGAACTTGGGCAAATTATTTGCTGTCTGTAACCCAGTGAATTCTCTGAAGACTCTTAATTTGTAAAGTGTTAATAAGTACTAGTAAAGAGATTTCCTGACCTGGAGCTCCCCTTATAGATGAAATATGTTGTACAGATTGCTCCTATTCTCCTTACCCTCCCCCCCCCAAAATGCACAAACACACATTTGATTCTCACAACATCCTGGGCAATAAGCCATTAGGCATGGAAGGAATTATTTCTTTCATTTTCCAGATGAGGTAACTGAATTTAAGAGACATTAAGTGACTCACATACATGGTGCTTACCAACCAGTATGATTTTATTTTTTACTGAAATGAGTAAATTAAATAGGTGCTTTAGTACTGTGTAGATTTAAATTAATTCTAGTTCCCAGAAACATGATCCAAACTATAGCTCTTCACTTTTTCTTTAGAAAGGTTAGTGTGTTAAATTGAAACTGAATATTCCTCAAGAAATTAAATACCAATTTAACAGCTTACTTTATTGTTCCAATATTTCAGGACGATTATATCCTGAACACCATTTATTTTTGAATAGTTATCCTATATTTTTCCTTTCATTCTTTGATTGAACTATCTTATATATAAAGACATTTAATGTTTTCTGAATATAGTGTTTGATGAACAAGATATTAAGACAATATTAGCTAGTATTTATATAACACTAAGGTTTGCAGATGTTATCTTATATATGTTACAGATGCTATCTTATTTTAAACAACTCTGTGAAGGAGATAGTATTATTATTCTCATTTTACTGATGAGGAAAACTGCAGCTGAGAAAGTTAATTGACTTGTTCAGGGTCACATAGTAAATGCCTAAGGAATGACTGATAATTGCATTATATTGCTTTTCTATTCAAGATCTGTGATTTATTCAATGTAGGGAACTCCCTGATGAGGAAACTCCTTATATCAATACAGAGCTGCTTCTGTTCTACTACTTCCAGTCATAGAGCCCTTTCTGGCATAACAAGAGCATAAATGACTTCAGCCTCCAGTCACAAAGCAGTCTATGTTGAATTGGTACTTGTACTCAGGTTATTCTGATTCAGAGGTCGATGCTTTACTCTACCTCATGCTGCCTCTCATTGCTTTCAATGTAGTTTATCCAACCAAATGAATGCATAATTACTTTATACCTTCTATGTAAAAGGTCCTGTACCAGACACTATGAAAACAAGTTATTGCACCTTTTGATTTGATGCTTTCTGTGACAAATATGAGGTATTCCTATATAACATTTCGTGGTTATGATAACCTTATGCTTAGATTATTATACATGAGCCTCGAAACAATACTGTAAGATAGTAAAGGGAAGGATTATGATTCCTCTTTTATAGATGAGAAAACCAAGACTCACAGAGAATAAATGACTTACCCAAGGCCAGACAGCTAGTTAATAGCAGAACCCGGACCAGAACACACATTCCCTGACTCCTAATCCAGTAGTCTTTCCATTTCACCATGTGAAGTTGATAGATTATAGTTTGCAATTTAGTAGGGTTTAGAAATGTTAGGTCTTGTTGATTAGAGAATTTGCTTTCCCACCTGACAAGAATTAGGATCTTAGCATGAGACTTTGACATGTAAAAAAAGAGTCACAGCACCCTCAGAGTAAATGGTCCCATCCTGGCAAAAGATAGTAACTTTTTCCCTCCCCAGAAATCCTTTAACATACAACTGTTATTTCAGAGACAGAAAGAAAAGTATTTAGACCAAACAGTCCAACAGGCAGAATATTTACTAAATAGAAAGGAAGAAAGCTGCAGCTTCTTTTAAATGTAGGTTATTACTTCAGCCTGACCCATTAAGTTTTCTAAACTAGGGTTTGTGGTATTTGGCATCGATTCTTCTGTTCTTTTGATAAGTACCTAAACAGGATGTCCTTGCAAATTAAATGAAAAACAGCTCTGGAAGTTTTCTTCCCTCAGGAATAAGTATTAAGATTGGCAGATGGCTTAAGTGGAAATACACAGGAATGCACTTTAGCCAGTACTTGAAAATTGCTCCAGCAGATATTGCTGAGGTGAATTCAGGAAGGCCCATTAGGCTTCCTCCTGCATGGAAATGTTTTAATGGCCTCAAGCTGAAGAGGCTTAATTTATTTTGTCCAAACTCTTACAAGACAGCCACAAAATGAGGAGGGGAAACTGAAAAATAAGCTAACATAATAAAAAATAATGGCTAATTCCTGACCACAAAAATTTTATTTCTTGATATTGAAGACAGAAGAGATATCTTAGTTAATAATCATCCCAGAAAACTCTAACACAAGTCCCATAAATCTTGGGCTGCTCTGAAACTGATCCATTCCATGTGCATTTCACATCCCCTCATTTTTGTTTCCTTTTCCATTTTCTTTTTTTTTACCATCCCCATGGAAAGTTAAATTAATAGACAATCATTATATTATCAACTCATAATTGATTAAAACTTATAATTTTGTGAATATTTTACCTTTTCAGGAGAGACACTCAACTCTGATTTCCAATTAATGATTCAAAATAAAATAGAAATAATTGGAAATGTTTTCTAAAATTTGGAATATGGGGGAAATATTAAAGTGTGAAAATGACATCTTTAGCTTAATAATACAAAAATTTATCAAGTAAGTTATATTCTGGAAGGATCAACCAATTTTTGTTTTCATTCATTTCATTTCTCTAAATAGAAAACTAAGTAGTATTGCAGGAAGAACTCAGTTCCAGTATATTTAGTAAATGTGGGAATTTGGCCCAGGTTGCAATCTTTCTGAGCATCAGTTTCCTCATTAAAATGGGAATAGCAATATTTATACCTACCTTACTAGGCTTTGAGGTAAGTGATCTCTATATTATAAAGCATTGTATCAGTATGAACTTCAGTATGCATCCATGATCACAGCAGTTCAAATTACAGGTCACCCATACTTTCTCATCCAGCAAAATTTGTGTCTATTTCTTTCTATATGCATTCATAGGACATCTGTTCAACAGGTAGAGTGCCTTCCTCTAGATATATTTAGATTATGTTTGGTAGTGGTGCAGACCTTGGTTTGTCTATCAGCCTTGCCACCTTACTCTTTGCTCCCTGTACCTTCTGGTTCTAGAACCATAATCAAATAAACACCGTGATTGCTCTTAAAAAGATAACTCCTCTACAATTCCATTCACTATCTCTGTACCTTTCCAAAACAAACTACCCTACTCTACCATTACTACCTTGTATATGCTCTCTCCTATTAGAAATATAAGCGCTTTCAAGGCAAGGACAGTTTGCTTTTTAATTATATCACAAGTACCACAGTTTGAGGCACATAATAGATACTTAATAAATTATTATTAATTCTTTCATTCATTTATTCATCATGGAGGTAACAAAGAAACATTAAAGATTTTGGACAAAGAAATCACCTGTGCTTTAGTAATATCAATTGGATAACTACAAGGAGGCCAGATAGGAGAGGGGAGAGACTAGACTCAGGGAGATAAATAACTAATGTGGCTTACAGATTCTTTTTGGAAGGATGGAGATCAGAATCCATGTATTATATGGGTTCTAGCATACATATTATGTATAGATATATATGATATAAATATAATATAACAAATGTAAATTTGTGTAGTGATTATAATTACAGTATTTTATATTTATTTATACACTTTACACTGGTGAGTTGATAGGATAAAAGTACTCGTCATTCTCCAGAAATCAGTGGCTATTATTATAATTGTTAGATCCTTATACTCAATTGAATCATCTTCTTAGTCTGATGAAGGTGAAAAACATAAATAAAAATGTCTAAGATGTAGAAAGCATGAATTACTTAACAAACTAAGCAGTCTTCATCTCAATCCTGTCCTATGCTTATGCTAATATCTCCCTGATCTCAACCAATCTAAATCTCAATCTCCCTTCCTTTATTCTGTTTTCTTCCTCTAGAGTTCTCATTTGTAATTTTATACATTTTTTCTTCCATTTCCTTTGTCTCCACAGAATAGGATGAAATTGAATAACCCTTCTTCAGATGTCATACTGATATATTAGCTCTAGAACCCTTGGGATACTCTGCTTACAGCATTGTTGAGGCCCTGAGCACATTCAGCCTGACAAGGTGGGCTAAAAAAATGAAGCTAAACCTTTTGGATGTATATTCTGAACCTTCTCATGAATGTCTTGAGAACATCAATTTACATGTTATTTTTTCAGCTCAAATAAGCAAAACAGGAGCATCTTGTAGAAGTTAATAGAACCATATAACAAGGCAAAATCAGTTCTACTTTGTTGAAATTTGTTATAAGGCTCTTGAATCAATTCCACTATTGATTTAGATAAAATAAAGAATCCTCACTATACAGACAGTAGTTTCTTTAATTGTCCAAGTTAATAGTAGAATTGACTGAAAACATATTCTAATTTTTCCTAGGGTCTTAGAACTGACTCTAATATTTAATTTTAAAGAAAAAACCTTGGAGAAAATATTTCCCAATAATTTAGCTTTATTTTTTTTAAGATGACATATACATTTTTGTAATATGCTAATTCTTTAAGACTTTTGCTTTTTTGCATTTGGATAAATACTACAAATTATAAATACTCATCATCAAGACAGTAAATATCCTTACTGTTCCTCCACCTCCTACACACCATATTCTCTCCCAATTCTATGCCAGTACTCATGTTATTTTCTCAGACTGGAATGCCTTTCCTGCCATACTCTCTGTATATACATATCTTACCTATTCTGAAAGTTCAAGCCCAAGTTTCTTCTCCTTCATGAAGCCTTCTGTGACAATTTCAGGCCATGTTGAGTTCCTCTCTCTCTGTCTGGTTTATTTTGCACTTAATATTGTGTGTGGAAATATTAACACTATATTTCATTTAATTCTTAGCACCTGCTTATGTAACATTTATCAAGTAGTGCAATTGAATTTTTCAAGAAACTAATTAAATCAAATGGATGTATTAATTGTCTGGTTGTCTCTAGCATCTAATCGGTCACTTTGTGTGTGTGTGTGTGTGTGTGTGTGTGTGTGTGTGTGTGTGTGTGT
>NW_020954720.1:879916-958344 GCF_900497805.2 Vombatus ursinus | reverse complement strand
TGTGTGTGTGTGTGTGTGTGTGTGTGTGTGTGTGTGTGTGTGTGTGTGTGTTTGTGTTCCTACTATATGTATTAATGTAGTTGTTTTACTTACTAATTGTTCTGTACACAATGCTCCATAGTCTATTCTTTGTGAATCTGTCCCAAGTCTCTGTCCCGATCCCCTTCTCTTTGTACACGCTCTCTGTGTTCTCAGGGATTCAATTTTCACTTTTATACATTTGACTTCCAGATGTTTGTTCAGGACCTATTTTTTTCCTCTGAGCTTCAGTCCTACACTAAAAATTGTCTACTGCACATTTCAAATAAACTATGTAGACATAGTCATCTCAAAATTGACATGTCCAAAACAAAACATTTTTCTCCCCAAAACTCATACCTCTACTAAATTACACTTTTTTCTATTGAGGGCACCATCATCCTTTTAGTCACTCAGTTTCACAACCTCTATGTCATCCTTATTTTTTTCTTCCATCTCATACCATTTATTTCACCAGTTTTTAAATCTTACTGTTTGCTTCACACCTTTTGTGTGTATTTATGTCTCTTTGCTCACATAGCCAACACTCTAATTCAGGGCTTTCATCTTCTGTCCTGGATTATAGCTTCCTATTTCCTCTCATTGCCTCAAGCTTCCCCTTATTGCAGTCTTTCTTCCATACAACTGTCAAGGTGATCTGATACGTCACATACCTCCCACCCTCCCACCCCCATAAAGTCTCCCTCTTACCTCTAGGATCAAATATAAATTCCTTTGTCTATCACTTATAGCTCTTCATGGCAAGTACCCTCCCTACCTTTAGAGTGTTCTTATATGTACTCCTTTTTACGCACCCTATATTCTAGATGAGTGATGGTAACTGTTGATGAATTAGGGAAATGTCTACCTCAAGCATGTGAAGATTTCCCCTGCAAAATGGGCAGATAAGAACAACTTGTTCCAACGGTAATTAGGGTGGCTGAAGGAGGTGCTGTAGAGCACTTAGAGTTTGGTCAGACATGCAAGATGCTAAGGTTATCCATTGCATCCCAGGCTATTGCCAGTCATCCTAACTTTTGTCCAGCCACTAGACTTTGATGAGTCTGAAAGAAAGAATGAAGCCTGAGGACTTTGTGCAACTCTGCCTCACTTAAATCCAATTCACATATAAGTTAAGACGCTACCCTGTGATGTCATTGGTCTTCTTCAAAACTGAAGGACAAGCGACAAACAGAACAACAACATATTTTAACTATATTAGTGTCCTTGGTGTTTCTTCACGACTGAAACTCCTCTCTTTTATCCCTGTCATTTTGCATTGTCTGTCCCTTATGCCTGGAATAATCTCCTTCGTTGCTGTCATCTCTTAAAGTCTATTTCCAAGTACCACCTTCAATATGAAGATTTACTTGAAAACTCAGCTATTAGTTCCCTCTGTTCACAAACTACTTTCTTTCATTTTGTATGTATTCTCTCTATATTATTTATTGATGTGTTATTCCCCTACTAAAATGTACACTCCTTAAAGGCAGGAAATGTCATTACTTTTGTCTTTGCTTTCTTATGGCTTAGCACAGTACCTGGTACATAAAAACATTTAGTAAATGCTTGTTGATTGATAGTATGTTTTCTCTCTCTCTTTTTTTTTCTTTCTTTAGGGACAGAGTTATACCTCTTTTTTTTTCCCATAAGGCTTACAGTGATATAATCCAGAATTAAGTTCTCAATATGCTGATAGAATTGCCAGGAACATTGAGTTATTCTGACTCCAGGGTCACAAAGATATTCTTTGTCAGTGCAGCAGGGTCAGGATTTAATAATATACAACATGTATGTAAACATGTGCATGCATGCACACACGTTTGTATGTATGAATACATATATGTGCATGTATGTAGAGGGCTAGGAATCAGACCCGTGATTTCACTGAATCTAAGAAATTCCCAGATGATGCACCAAGGTGGAACAGTATATAGACTACTGGGCCTGAAGTCAGGAAGTTCGAAGTCTCAGCCATTACTAGTCATGTGACTCGGGCAAATCACTTAACCTACGTCTGCCTCAGTTTTCTCAGCTATAAAATGGAGATGATAATAGCATCTCCCTCCCGGGGTTTCTGTGAGGATCAAAGGACATAATATTCATATAAACTTTAGTATAGTATCCAGCACATAGTAGATACTAAACAAATGCTTTCTCTTCTCTCTCCCATAACCCCTTACCAGTACAGGGCAGCACCTTATAGTATTAGTGCCATATAGGGCTTAGAGCACTGAAAGACTGAGTAATTTGGCTATGATAACACAACCAGTGAGTATGTGTGAGAGGAAAGATCTGAACACTGATTCTAAGGCTTTAATTGCTATGCCAATCTGCCTGTACATACATATGCATGTCTGTATGCATGCATGTATGCAAATATGTGTTGTTTGTGCATGAGTACATATATCTATATCTATATATCTTCATCAATCTACAAGTAATTCTATGAATAAAGGCACATTTTCCTCCAACTGCTATTCAAAATAATTTCTCAACAACTACAAAAGATCACAGAATAATTAAAAAGTGAAGATTGTTAGTTATTTTCCACCTTACTAGAAAAGAAGCATCATCAAAAGAACAGATGTTCTTCCAGCTATCTTTTCCACATGTTGCTGTAGAGGATTCTGCCTCAGTCCACTTTTCAGAACATCTAGATGACTTTTCCACCCTTCATCTCAAATGTCATTCCAATTTAAATGAATAAGTTCTGTAACACAAATACTACCTTTTTTGATCATCCTAAACAGGAAAGATATTTTAAGGATCTATGCTTTTGACATTGTGACTACCGGCTCTTCCCTTGTATATCTTCTTGGATTGCTGTGGAGAGTTCAATTGTTACTGAAAAATATATTACCCTAAAAATCTCTCCCAGCTCAGCTAGGCTGGACTTCAGATGATAGATATATAGTTTGGCAACACTAAGCTTGTGATAGTCTTTGCAGAGTGGTATGAAGTGACGAAGTTTGTGCTCTTCTGACAAAGCCTTTGAGAAACAAAGATAACTTTCACATCATTAGCAGACAGCAAAATAGGACCATATTAATAACATTAGTTGGCATTTATATTTGGCTTTAATGTTCTCAAAGCCTTTTCTGAGCATTCTTTTTGCTCCTCACAGAACCCTTTGGGGTAACAGCTATAGGTATTGCTGTACTTTACTATTACTCTTTTACAGAGGAGTAAATTGAGGCTTGGGATGAAGTAACTTGCCTATGGGAAGAGGGATTCAAACTTCGGTCTCTCATGACTACAGCATATGGGCTCTTTCCAGTACTTCATGCTGCCTTTTAATAGGAAGATGATAAACAAAAGAAGAAATAGTTCTTTCCCATTTTAATTATTCTCTATAAAAACAGACTACATTGCCAAACTGTTTACATTTTATGGAGATTATCTCTGTGAGGTCAGTAGGGCTGGCTAATTGTCAAGTTTGAGAAACAATATATTTTATTTCTTCTTATTCTATTATTTATTTAATCTATGACTCCTATTATGAAAGACACTGTGCTGGGTCCTCATTGTACAAAGACAGGACAAAGGCCCTGCTCTCAAAAAAATTACAATCTTTTAGAGGATTGGCAAACATACAAACAAATATGAGACAAGTGAAAGTGTAAAAAAGACATCCAGATAAAGTGCTGTCATAGCTACGAGGAGAAAATTCTCTTCTGGTCATAGGGGTAAAAATAGCCTCAGGGAAAATGTTTCCTCTGGGTTCAGTTTATGAGAAGAAGAGGAAATTTGACAAATGGACATGGATAAAGGAGTTCATTCAAGGCTTAAGGGACAATGTAGGATAATAGAGAGCAGTATAGGAACAGAAGATGCAATGTGGATTGAATATAAAATTAAATATTGAACAAAAGGAAATAAAATGTGGGCCAAGGCTCTTCAGACACTTTAGAGACATATATGTAGAGCCTCATGTTCCAAAAATTGTGTGTTAATGCTTTATTCAAACAGCAATGGAGCTACTGAACTTTTAGGAGTACATGGATAACAGGATCATGATAAGGAAGGTTTCTTGGGTAATGATGTAGAGGATGGATAGGAACAGGAAATATATTGGATGCAGGAAGATTAGCTGAAGACTTTTAAAATAGTATATAAATTATTACTTCTCAGTGGTCATAGAGAAAGTAAGCATCAGACATAGCATTCAAACCCAAGTCTTCCTGATTGTTGACATGCTAGTTCAAAATGCAAGACTGAATCTCTGCAATAATGTTGGGGTGGAAATGTAGAATATAGGTGATCTGCATAGAGGTAATAAATAAAACCTTTAGAATTGATGAGGGTATTAGAGAGGGTATTAAGAATGAAAGAATGTACTAGAACCAAATCTTGGGCTACATATGTGTTAAGGGTGGGGGAGAAGGATGAGAAGTCAGCAAAAGAGGCAAAGGAATTGTCAACAATACGGGATAAAAACTATGAAAGAGAAGAGTCATGACAGTCAAGGGTAGAGATATTGTCAAGAAAGAATCGGTTTTTCACGTTGTTAAAATTCACAGAGATTAAAGAGAATGGGTGAAGATAAAGGAACCATTGACTTTGGTAATAAGGATGTCATTAGTTACCTTGAAGAGAACTGCTTTAGTAAAATAGGAGTGATAAAAATTAAATTCCAGTGGTCTACTGTCCATATGTAATAACTGACTCATTTATGATCATCCACTAAGGTACCTGTCCAATTCCTGTCATCTCCTAGCAATCTTCCAAGTCCTTTTCTGACCAACAATTTCCCCCTCAAAATATACTTTCATTTTATTTCATTCTTTCCATTATGCGTGTTCTGTTGGTTAGTCTGATAAATTAATCTGTAGTACTGTGAGTTAATGGATATCATCAAGTTATTATGTTACTTTTTGCTTGTAACATATATGTATTTGTGTGTGTATAATTTATATAAATCTCAACCAGAATATACTCTTGTAGACAATGCTTTAACTCAAAGGAATGTTGGATTCCAGTGATGAATCTTTATTTGAGACACCATAGTAATCTTATAAAGGAATTATTTTTGGTCAGGAATGTCTTTGTATATGACTTACATGGCCCTTGTAAGAAACTGTTTTCTTCATTGATAGTTAGGTATGGTATAATGGAAAGAAAATTGAACTTTGAGTAAGTGGAACAATTTCATTCCTGCCATCCATTAGCCAATTATTCCTATTCAAGGCATTTAATCTTTCTAAAGCTTCAGTTTCCTCCCTTGTAAAATGGAACCAATAAAAGATATATTGCTTATTCATAAAGTTATAGTGAGAAAAGTGTTATGTAAAAGTAAACTAAATTATTAGGAGCACTAGTGATTTGGTGATCAAATATAATTCTGCATAATTCATTAGGAGGTATTAGGCAGACAGAGGTGATGCTTTATATAGAAGTGTGTTCAACATATGTGATTTTAATTACATCTGAGACCATAAACTGAAGGATATATATGTGTGTGTGAGACATACATCTGATCATTCAGAAATAATCTCTGAAACTATGATTTTTTAACCTAGCAAACAGTTTTATTAATATTAATCAACAAATACATATTGTGTTACTATTATCCTGTACTAAGATAAGTTTGACTTTACTGAGGATGAGGATTGTGTAAGGAACTGATGTAACATTTTTGTTTCAAATATTTGAAGTGTGTGCAAACATTTCTTAGAACAAAAAGTACTTTGTGTCCAAAATAATGGCCCAGCCATCAAAATGAGCAGACCCACTATTGTCCTTGGTTCAATAATGCTTTTTACAGGCACAGATTTTTTTAATGTAAAAAAGAAAAAAAAAGAGGAAAATGAAAGGAAATAAAATATAGCAATCAATTTATTTTTAGAAGTTGTTTTTAGCAGTTTTGCCATATACTTCACATTGCTAATATACAAAGTTAAATACAATGTTTCATAGGATCTTTCTTGAAAGTTAGTCATTATTTTGAAACAAAAAGTTCAGACTACATGATGTATAAAGATCTTTCTATGTGCTTTATTTCAATTAATGTGGGAAAGGCTAGTCATACAATTGAAATGAAAAGTATTGTATATTCCCTCTAATGAGGCAGATAGAAATTCATAGATTTGTCTATCATATGTGAGTCTTACTCATGTCCTTCTATGACATGCTATAGATCATGCACAATATGTTAGGTGGTGGGGATAGGAAACTCCCACCATGTTGATGATTTTCCATTCTTTGTTGAGGCCCTATGAGAATACCAGTAGAGCATTTAAGCCATGCAACTGTCACCCCTTGCCAAGGGGTGTCACCCCTTGTCACATGATCTATTCATGTTTGTTTTTTTTCTACTATATATTTCCCTGATGACATCCTTTAATGCCACTCTCCTTAGAAGATTTTCACTGGATGAGACATAGACAGGAATTACAAAGAATGGGCAACATGGATGGATTATTATCTAAATCATTTGGCAGTAACATCACAGATGCATTATAATGGGATGCTTATCATATCTTATGGCTGGCTCACAGCTACCTTATCCTTCTCCATGACTCTCTGTATGATATTCATTTTCAGTTCTATTAAGGTACTTGGGTTGGAGGGCTTACAAACATATAACACCATCCAAATTTTGGTATTAAAAAATGAAGTTTTATTTGTATTATTCTGGAAGCATCTCAGATTCCTTTATTCCTTCTGTTTAATTCTGGCCTATTCTACTTGTTTAATTATTGTATCTATTCCTGTCACAGTTTGCTTTGGACATCTTGCTTAGGTTGTCTATCCACATATTCTATGTCCACTTTATTTTTCCTATACAAATGGTCAGGCCAAAATCTTTTAAGAAATTGCTTCTCTCTGCTGAGAGATTGCAATATTTTGTAGTTTGTTATAAATGGAAAAAAGGTGTGTACCAACAGGAGAATTTAGGGGAACTTATCATTCTTGGAGAATCCCTCTTCAACCTGACTTTTAGTTTGATCTCCTCTAACAGATTAGTGAATCTTTGTGTTGAGCACACTCTTATTTTATGCTTCTCCTTATGTTGATCACTGTAGGGTTATTGAAACAAAGGTTATCTTTGTTGTAATATCATTTGAAGAATTTTGAATGATTTTGATATATTGATATATTTGATATATTGATATCACCTAATTGGAAGAGAACCTTTAATGTGGCAGTATGTTCTATGAAGTCATATGCTTTTAAAAATAACAGTCAGGGGCAGATAGGTGGTGCAGTGGATAGAGCATCAGCCCTAGAATCAGGAGGACCTGAGTTCAAATCCGGCCTCAGACACATGATATTCACTAGCTGTGTGCCCCTGGACAAGTCACTTACCCCTGATTGCCTCACACACACACACACACAAATTAACAAATAGTTGACAGTGGGATCATGTTCTCTGCATATCTAACTGCATTTTAAGATAGTAGAGATATGCTCATTTGTGAAACCTTCCCCTTTCCTAATAACACTCACTGAGGATGTATGTGGAAATGTTTCATAAAAGTTATATGTTAATGATAAAAATAAGCACTTAGGGCAGCAGTTGTACATGCTTTATTAGTTACATTTTTAATATAAATTCCAATATGAGATATTCAACACCTTTGATATCTTTATCTCTTTCATATACCTTGTGAATAGATCCCCCAATGTATTCATAATTGTTTTGTGTGCAACACAGGTCTAATCTCTAAATGCTTAGTCTAATCTTAACGTTTTTTTTGTAATTGTTTTCTTAGTGTCATCTCTACATCTTCTAGAAGCACATCTCTAGTAGAATATTAGAGTCTAAGGTCAGTAGCTCATACCTCCTTGATGATAAAATTGTTTGTTATTTTAAAAAAAATCTTTGTGTATCTTTTCTATTTTCCTTCTGTTTGTTATTCTCCTATTTATATCCTTAAATAAACACAGGATACGCTTTTTAATTGGGTTCTTGTCTAAATTTAATTAATTTTTTTTTTTTGGTGAGGCAATCAGAGTTAAGTGACTTGTCCTGGGTCACATAGTTAGTAAGTGTCAAGTGTCTGAGGTTGGATTTAACTCAGGTCCTCCTGACTCCAACTGTGCCATTTAGCTGCCCCTGATTATTATTTTTTTTTATGATCCACTGATTATCTGTTTTGTGGGGCAATATTGGTGATGTTTTCCTATTAACTTTCTTTGTAAGATTATACAAATATGATTATATTCTAAATTGGTATTGACTTTGACCATCCTCTCTTTATTAATGGCAAGTACATCAAGTTTTTTGCTGTTGAATGCACTTTTTCAATGCTTTATTCTCCTTTTTATCAAAATTAATTTACATCACTCAGGCAGATGATATGCCTTAACTAAGCACTCACTATGTTCAGGCACTGTGCCCATAATCAACTGGTAAATTCTTATGAAATGATTATAATAAATGCTGTACTTTCTATGATAAGTTATTCATTTTTTCAATGCTTTCACATATTGAATATCTAATCGCCCAGATTCTAAAATGCTTGCTCCCATATTTGTAACCATTAGTTTATTGTCAATGAGACTGTAATCAATATCATTTTTGTAATGTTTTCTATGGTTTTCTGTAATCAACATCTCTTTTTTATTTAATATATTCATAACATACAAGTGTCTGGTTTCTATATAATCTGTAAGACTTTGGTTTTCTCACTTATTATCCCTACATCATGTTTTCCACAGTTCTTCACTATTCTGACTTCTATAATGAAGCCATAAAGAACTCAATGATATGATCATTTAATTTGTTGGTTCTTATTAGATTCTTCAGAGAATTTTTCTACTTCTCCATGTTGAAAAAGATAGATGTTGGGCCAAAAGCTGGAATTATTTTCATTATAGTCATTTTGCAAATGTTTATTATGATCATTGCAATACAAGATCAATGAATATCCCATAAAATTATAGTTTTTGGTAACTTTAGAAACATGTTAAAAGTAATTCCAGCAATTTCCTTACTTATTTCCTAAGGAGAAGCTGTAAGCCATCCAAGGTAGCTGCAATTTCCTTCTTTCTTCTGATTTCATTTATGGCAAGAATATCAAAATCTACATGATTCAATTTTCTCAGTAGTCTGTCCTATTGCTGATCATCCTCAATCCATTTATTAAAAAAAATATTCAAGACCTAGTATATACTTGTCCCTGTGCTAGGCACTGAGGATACAAAGAAATAAAAACAAACAAAAAATATTCTTTCTTTCAAGGTGCTGACCTTCTAATTAGGGAGACAACATGCAAACAGCTATGTAAAAACAAGTTATATACAGGATAAGTCTGAGGTAATCTCAGGGGGAAGGCACAAACATTAAGCAGGACTGGAGAAGGTTTCTTATAGAAAGTGGGTCTTTAGTTGAGACTTGAAGCAAGTCATAGAAGCCAGGAAGCATAAGATGAATAGGAAGAGAATTTTCACCATGGGGACAGCTAGTGAAAATGTTCAGTCAGTAGATTTTGTGTGATGTGTGGGGAAAAAAAAAAAACACACAACTGGAAGCCCAATGTCACTGGATCAAAGAGTACATGAAAGTGGTTAAGGTTCAAGAAGTAAGGAAAGGTAGGAAGAGGACAGATTGTAGAGTGATTTAAACACCAAACAAAGGCTTTTATACTTGATTTTGGAGTTAATAGGGAGTTGTTGGAGTTTATTGAATAGAGGCTTTAGGAAGATCAATTTGACAACTGAAGGGAAGACAAACGCATTTGAGTACCAATAGCCAATTAAAAATTTTAAAAATGGTATGAATCTTAGCCCTCTTTGTTGCCCTTCTTACCAACCTGATCCTTCATTGCAGAAGCAGAAAGGAAACACATAGTATTAAAGACCTTTATGCAATTATCACTGTTTCATTATTGCCTTGGTCAAAAAATTTCATCTCTAAGTGTCCACCTGAACTTTGATGATTCTCTTCACACTAGCAAAGCTGATCCTTATAAAAAGAGAATCATTCTAGCAAAAGGACAAAGTCTGACAACTTTCCAGGATAGTAAACCTAACAGAGGCTATGACTTGAAAATATAGGATCAATTTCATGCGACGATGAGGCATCAGAGTAGAGATTTTGGGAGGCAATAGAGATTCCTAAAGTTTTCTACCTAGCAAAGATTTTAGAAATTATAAAATCAAATTTTTATTTGTGCAGAGTGGGAAAGAAGCACCCAGGGAGACCCAAGTGACTATTTTTTCATTGTCATATAGCTAATTAGTTTCAGAAACAGAATCAGAACCCAAATTTATTGATTCTTTTGAGTTTTCTACAGAATAATTTTATTATGCTGTAGAAATCATTGTATGTTAAAATATATTTCTTTTTTCCCTAATCATAATATTTTAAATATATATCAATTATTTCTGTTACTCTGAAAATTCTGAGGGGAAATGATAATAACATTAATAATAGGAACTAACATAGTGTTTACTATGTACAGTGCTAAGCACTTTACATTTATTTTACCATTTGATCATTGCAACAATTCTAAAAAATAGGTGCCATTATGATACCCATTTTACAGATGAGGAAACTGATGCAAGCAGGAATTAAGTGACTTGCCTAGGGTCACATGGCTATTAAGTGTATGAGGCTGGGTTTGAACACACATCTTCCTGACTCCAAGCCCAGCATTCTATCCACTACATAACCTATCAGTAAGAATATTCAATAATATATTTAATATGCTATTTTAAGAACCTATAACTTTCTCTATGTGACTACTCCCTGCCAACTCAAATTACACTCATTTACTACTTATTATATGGTCCTTATGAGTTGCTATTGTCAAAAATTTCATCACTTGATGATGCTGTTACTATTCATATCAAATGTTATTATTTATTTGAACAGACTTGTCCCTTCCTTCTCCTTGCCTTTTCTTTCCTTTCTTTCCTTTCCTTTCTGTTTTCCTCCCTTCCCTTCCCCTTTTTCCTTTCCTTGTTTATTTACATGGTGATAGAATACTCAGGACCAAAATGAACAAAGAAAGGAATGTATTAATAAATGAATGAATAAGATCACATTGAATGATTTGGTAGCTTTAGGGAAAACTCCCACATTATACAGGAATTCAGTATACTTCTGAATCTTATTAAGCCAAGTAAAAGACAAATCAAATCTTGGAAACTTTCCCAAAGTAACACATCTATTAGAGCAAAATATAGGCTGGGTAAATGACATAGAATGGTCATCAGGGCCACTGAAAATTTAGTATTCAATCAGTGTGTTTAGGTGATATTCTTCAGACATCTGGAAATATTTCAAAAGGAAAATCTCTTCATAATAGGAATAATTGATGAAAATTTGAATATCTCCAAAGTCTGTAATAGATTGACAATTGTAATTGAAAACAAACTCAAGAGTATTTATAGAGGATTGAACTAAAGGGTCACATATTCATCCTAAGGAGAAGGATAACTCCCAGTATGGTATAGCATAACTTTTCATTTGAAATGGCAGAAAACCCAGAAAAAATGTCTTTTTTTATTATTTAAGAATGGCACAGTCTAATACAAAAGATCAGCAAAGAGTTGAAAGCTTTATTGGCATGTAGTTGGGCAAAATAGTTCATAATAATATCCTTTATTTTTTTTTTAGAGTGAATTATCCTTTTTTCATTTTTGATGCTGATAATTTGGTTCTCTTCTTTCATATTAAGTAAATGTCCTAATTTTTTTGATTTTATTGTTTTGCTAACTATTTTTTAAATGTTCACTCATTTTTTGTTCAATTTAGTTGGTAAATATCTTATTTGAGTTCTAAGATTTCAATTTTGGTGTTTGGTGTTTAATTAGTGATTTTACTTTTTTGGTATCATAGTATTTTTAGCTGTATTCTCAATTCATTGATCAATTTTTTTTCTTTATGAATAAAAGTATTTAGAGATATACATTTTCCCCCAAGGACTTTTTTGTTTGCATCCTCAAAATTTTAATATGTTCTCTCATTGTTGTTGTTATCTTTAATGACATCTATCATTTCTTTGACTTGTTCTTTAACCTGCTAATTTTTTATTATTATTATTTATTTACCAGTTGCTTTTTAAAATAAACTTCCAATGTCTTTTCAGTTAATATATCATTTCACGTTCCCCTTTTCTTTATAGTTGGGGCTGCTAAATCCCAATCATGATTGTGGTTTGAATTCTTTCTTTCTGGTTCTTGGTAGTATTTTTTTTTCCCCAGGAAGCTTTGGATTTTGGCAATCATACTCCTAGGTTTTCATTAGGAAAATTCCTTCAGGTAGTGGTTGGTAAGTTTTTTCTGTATTGATATTTTCTAATGTATAGGTAATTTTCTTTAATGATTTCTTGCAAAAATGATATCCAGATTCTTTTATTTTTAATAGATATTTGGTAATTCTGAGATTCTTGAGTTATTTCCCATTGGTTTATATTCCAGGTCAATTGTATCTGATGTGAGATATCTTGCATTCTCCTATATTTTCTCTCTTTTTTTCACTTTGTGTTAAGGATTCTTGTTGTCTCCTAGAGTCATTAATTTTTATTTTATCCATTCTCATTTCTAGGGAGGTTGTTACCAGAATATGGTTTTGTACCTCCACTATTGGGCTGTGAATCTTTTTTCTAATTTCTCCTCCATTGCTCTCATTCCCTTCATGATATTAAAAAAATACTCTTCAAAATAATTCTAATTTTTCTTGTTGGCAAGATGATTTTTTCTTTGGAGTTTTGATTATAGGTGTTTTGGAGTTATTCTCCTCTTTCACATTTGTATCTTGGTTGTCCCCAATATTGTAAAAGTCTGTGTTTTGTTTTATTTTGTTTACTCATTTTTGATCCTAAAGTCACAAGACTTAAATTTTAGGTCTCCCCTACTTTGGGAATCAAATCAAGTTGCAGATCTTTCCTTGAGAGCAGACTCTCCTTTTTCTCTGAGATTAGATCAGGACTTTTTATCCATATCTTTTCCTTTATCATGGACACCAAAGTTCTTGTCTCTAGTGATTTGTCTTTGTTTTAGCTATTTCTGTTAAATGAGAAAAGGAAGGAAAAAAAATTCTTTAATCCTCAGTTAAATCCAAGATTGTACTCCTCTCATGGAATGGAACCAAATGAAGACTCGTCCTTGAGGGGGATGAAGAAGAGCTTTTTTTTTTTTTTAAATTTACTTCACTGTCTTAAGGTTTCCTCCCACAAACAGCAAAGTCTCTCCTCAACTCATTTTTTTTCCTAGAAGCAACTGTAATTCTAAGCAGAAGCTTTTTTTCCTCAAACTGAGGTTTTTCTTCCTCATTAGTATAGGTTTTTTTTTTAAACAACTTAATTCCTAAGTTTTTTATTTTCATTAGTTCCTCAGGGGAGTTTCTGTGGAAGCTTTTTTTTTCTCTTTCTATTTCAGGTGTTTAGCACCAAACTCTTTCACTTTCACATTTCCTTTTATCCATCAAGAGATTTTTTTTAATCCCCAAAAGCTTTTCACTTTCTTCTTTTAGAGGATCAGGATCATATTTACTGGTTGTCTAAGAAATGAGTTATTTGACAATCAAGTTGTTTAGTGGTGGGATAGCACTGAGCTTTGTTTCATTCTCCTTTGTCATCTTGGTTCCCATTCTCTAAGTTGTTGTTAACATAAATACCAAATATAAATGTATTTAGTTTGAGAGATCAAATCCTCCTCAATCTGGCAACAGTTTACATTTTCATCATTAGTTCACATTCCTCCCTCTTTGGACAAACTGGTCTCTTTACCATACAGAGCACTCCACCGTTTTTCCTATGCCTTTTGCAAAAGAGATTCCCCATGCCTCTTTATTAATAAAATATACACAAAATACACATTGCTGTGAACACTATATCAGTGTAAAATATGAAAGCAACCTATGCATAGCATTTTTGCTATTTTGAGGGGATTATCAAAAATTAAGATTATACTTTGTCCCTAATGTACCCTCTAGAAATATAAACTGGGTGATATGTCAACCAGAGACCACATTTGTACTAAATAAAAGAGAATTTTTTTTAAACTCAATTTGGAATGTTTCTTATCTGTCTAGTCCACTGGTCAAAAGAAAATAAGATAAAAGAAAGTGTTCAAATTACAATTTCTATCATGCCTCTTTAAAATGAACCAATCCTTATTAATGTACATTCCACAAAATCTTGTCTCAGTGGATATGGGAGTAACCCTGGGATCATAAAGGCCATTCCAGTGCAGTACAAGTTATTAGCATTCCTGTTAGGTCCCCTAACTCTTCCACCTCCTACTGTGCTGTTTCTCCTGTCTCTATCACCCAGCTATGGTCCTTTTCAGAATTCATTTGGGATGGTCAGAGAGCAGGAAGAATTACCATTCCTAGGAACAACTACCCCTTCTTCTTCTTCCTTCCCCTGGCCTAAAATGTTCCCAAACCCATCTGGTTGGTTGAGGATAAATGCCATCACCAATGGTAGCCTAACTCCTTGCCTTACATCTTTGACTGCTCACAGAGTTGGAACAGACTAAAAAGCAATAATGAAATTCTTTCTGATGGGGTGGAAGGTGATAACACTTTACCACTTGTATTTATACTAATTACTTAGGTTACCTAAGTAACTTCTCACCCTTGCTGTCTGCCCTCTGAACTTTAGGAACTCATAATCCTTTTATCTGTCAAACAGTTGAACTTTGTTTTATTTATTGTTTCCCCTGGTAGAGTAGGAGTTCCTTGAGAACAGGTAATGGCTAATCATTTCTTTTAGGATCCCTATACTTATTCACTTAGCACAGTGCTTGGCATGTGTTAAGTGCTTAATAATTTTTTTATTCATTCATTCATATTCTACATGTTGGAAAGAACAATGTGATACAGTAGAAATAGATCTGGATTTGGAATCAGATTTGAATCTTAGCCCTCCCATTTGCTCTATGACCAGGACAGGTCACTTACCTTCTCTGGTTTTCAGATTCATATCCTATAAAATGAAAGGGTTGGATTGTGTGGCCTTTGGGATCCCTCCCAGCTCTAAATTTATGATCCTTTGAGGTATGAATGTAGAAATAGAGTGTCTGCTCTGCAAAGTCTTTTTGTCTTAAGTATAGAATGACTCATCACTGGAAGTTTGGTTACCAAGTGATGACATTTTTCAAAAGAAAGTAAAATTCAGAATATATATATGTATATATATATACATATATAATATATATGTATATATACATATATACATATATAATATGTATGTATATATACACATATATGTATATATATACATACACATGCATACATATATGTGTATATATGTGTATACCAGTGAAACAGAAAGTGTTGTTCTTCTGAAATGATGGTCACAGAGTGTTGGAAAGAGGTGGCTAAACAGTCTTTATATCACCTACAAGCATTAGTTTAGCTGATGCTTCTCAGCATGTAAGCCTTGTCCAAGAGTCAACATACTATTGGAGTAATAATTATTGTGATAATGACAAGAATATTAATATTAACTAATTTTTATATAGAAGTTTAAGTTTTTTAAGGCACTCTCCTTACAACCTTGTTTGGTAGCTACTATAGTACAAGTGATTCTATCTCAATTCCATAAAAGAGAAAAAAAAAAACTAAGTTAAGGCCTAGGAAGGTTAATGACATACTCATTGTCACACAGTTAGTATCAGTGTTAGATAGTACTCTAAGCCAGGTTCCTTGACTTCAAGTAGTGTGCACTTAGAAAAATGAATCACATCCATTTTGATATTATTGTCATAAATTGAACCAGAAGGAAATATTCCCCAACATTCCCCAAGCTCACCTTTTTTTCTTTCTCCTTAAACCTACTCCTATTCCACACTTCCTTATTTCTGTAAGAGGCATCACCATCTTTACCTTGCCTCATATTCATAACCTCAGTATTATACATGACTGCTCAACTCTTTCAACCCACATATCTAATTAACTTCCAAATCTTACCATTTCTACTTTCACTACATTTTTCATATATGATCATTTTTCTTCACTCACACAGCTATCACTTTAGTTCAGGCCCTCATTATCTCTGTCTTACATTATTGCAATACTTTCCTAATGGCTTTCTTCCTTTGAGTTTATCCCATCTTGTACACACTATTGCCAAAGTAATTTTCCACAAGCACAGATCTGACCTTGTGATATTTAACCAATTCCAATGGCTTCTTATTGCTTCTAAAATAAATATATCCTCCACTAATTAGTTTTTAAAGTCCTAGACAACCTGTTCCAACCTATCTCCCTACCCTCTTTGGACATTACTCTTCCTCCTTCAGTCCAGGAAAAACTAGCCTTCTCTCTGCTCTGCAAACATGACACTACATTTTCTATCTACATGCTTTTGCTCTAGTCATCTCTTATTCTTGTAATCTACTGCCTTCTTACCATTGCTTCATAGAGTCCTTCTCTTCCTTTAAAATACAACTTTATGGTTACATTTATATATGTCCTTGCTTTATAAGCTCCTGATTTGGTACTGGTGATACAAAACTCCTTGTAATTAATGCATATGATTTTTGTTTGCATATGTTTGTCTATACCCTTAGAACTATATTTATATTTATATCTATATACAGCTGAGTTGTTGGTCTGTTATCTACTTCTTAAGTGGTAAATGAAGGGAAAAACTGAAGAAAATGAAAGGAGAGAAAGAGAACAGATTTCATTGTGGTACCAAAAAGCAGTTATGCAGGCATTATGTAATTGAAATGGGCCTCTCCATTAAAACTTCCACTTGTATACGATGAGCTGGGTAGAAAAAGAAATCTTTCTTGAAAAGCAAGCTGCTCAAGTTCCTCATTGAAGATACAGATGTTTTCCTCTCCAGGGGAAGAAAGAAGAGGAGGATAGAACTGAAAAGATAATACTATATCCTGTCAGCAGATGACTAAAAGAGGAATCCTTTTTCTATGTCAACTGTAAAACGATTCAACATTAGCCTGGGAGCTGCAGAGATAATGCAGTGGGAAATCTTTGTCTTCACACAGGAAGCAGAGTCCTGGGAAAGTTTTTAAATATAACAGCATAATATCAGCAATATATAGTAATGTGCATGGTATGGTGATAGAAGAAATCAGGATAAAAACATTCAAATGTTATATAAACCTTAAGGATCCCCACATCTATAGGATGTTTTCTGTAATTGCTTTTCTTCTGTTAGAGCACAGTAGAAATAAGTTGTTACAGAGAATCAGAAAATATTGACACATTTGTTTTGCAAATAGTACAGAAACATACTGTCCATTTTTTCCTACTTTAAGGGGAAACATTTCTAATTCACAAAATACACAATTGACATGTATTAATATTTAATGACCAAATAAAATTTGGCAATACTTAATGATTAATAAGATATATATTACTTTAGTGTTTAGAAAGAGATACATGTACATAGGATCCTAGATCATAAAAGTTATATTTCCCCAATTATCTTAAAACTTAAAAAGTCAATTAATGTAACGAATAGAGTTGAAATTAAAGGTAGGACTACTTAGATTCAAGTTCCTCCCCTACTCCATGCTGCCTGTGAGAACATATGCAACTCACTTAAGCTCTCACTGGTACAGGCAACTAATTAAGATCATAAGTTGCAGAGAGGGTATCCTTTTGCATTGGTAAAGGGATTTTCATTATCTGTGACTTACTAGCAGTAGAGCATTCTAAGTTTGATTGGTCTCATTAGCCACAATCTGTACCTTGACTCCAACAGAATGATCCCATTTTGGTCCTCTTTGAGAATGAAGGAAACAAACCAACCTACCTATATTATGGAATTATGGGTCTAGTACCTATCCCTATCCCCACTGCACTAATCTGCTAACTATATCTCAATTTAAAAGCAAGTAAAATGATACACAATACCAAAGGAATAACATGTGTGGGGCAGAAGAAGGCTATGGCCTGTTTCTAGTCAGTCAGTTCACAAGGATTTATGAAGTGTCTACTATGTTCTAAAATTCATAATTGGTGCAATCCAATTTGGATCAGTGAAAGGCTGAATTATTTAATTAATAAATTTATAATATTCTTAATGAAATTAGTTTTATTTATTTCAAATATACTATATGTTATATGCCAATGGATTTGTCAACTCATTGATGTGGGTAATCCAGTAATGCAGACAACAAGTCATCCATGGCAATCCTTCCCATGTGACTCTCATCTATGTCATCACAGGGCATCCACAAGATGTTCTAAGGATGTTCTGCATATTCTCCTGACACAACAAGGATACCATAACATTTGCCTCCAAGACAGAAAGGATACAAATATAAATAAAATTTAAAATGTGCCCCTTGAGTGCAGGGGCCATGTTTTTTACTTTCTTTGTATTCTTAATTCTTAGCACAGTGACTGGCACATAGTAAGTGCTTAATAAATGCTTACCAACTGACTGACTTGAACAGGTGGTTCTTAAAGGAAGTCAGGGAACCCAATAGGAATAGGAAAGAAGGGAAAGCATTCCAGGAAAGGAAACAGCCAGTGGAAAGGCATGGATATGGGGAAATGGAGTGTTGTGTTCAAGGAATTGCAAATGACCAGTATAGCTATGTTATAGAGTAAATGGATGGAAGAACATGTAAGAAGACTGGAAAGATAGGAAGGGGTCATGTTTTAAAGAACTTCAAATGACAAATGAAGGATTTTATATTGAACCACTGGAACTCACTGAGCAAAGGGTGACATGGAATATAAGAAGTAGTATTAAAGACGTGATCAAGAATGGATTCAGCCCAAAGAAAAAATAAGGGAAGATGCCTCCTCCCTGCACTTTGCAGAGGTGAGAGGTACACAGGTCTGGACAATTGAATGTATTTTCTGATTTTTTTTTGTAATAATTGTTTTTGCTGACTTTTTCCTTTTTCCCCTTTTAAAAATATTCTTTAGTGTATGGGATGGCTGTCTGGGAGAATTGAGGAAGAACATTACAAGGAGAAATATGGGAGATGTAAATTCAAAAGCTATCTATTTTTTTAAGGAAGTGGGCTGGTTATATAGTAAGGATGGCCATGATACCTATAATAAAGTGCCTATATAGAGATAGAATTGTTGCCTTTTCGGTTCCTTGTTTGTATTCCCTCTCCTCATATGAATTGCTATAAACTCCCAAATGGAGGCTGGTCAGAAATGTACTGATTATAATCAATGTAGTGATTCTACCATAAAAGGCTTTGAGATATACTGCCAAGCCCTGACCTCTGCACTAAGATCTGTGTTGTTCTTTTTTTAAAAAAAAATTAATTTAATTTAATTTTTTTATTTTTAACATGTGTTTTCAAAACTTTGGGTTACAAATTTTCTCCCGTCCTCCCTCCCTACCCACCCTCATTGAAAAGGCAAGCATCTCAATACAGGTTATAGATGTGTAGTCATGCAAAACACTTCCATGGTAGTCTTGTTGTGAAAAACTAAGTATATTTCCCTTCATCCTATCCTACCCCCCATTTATTCTATTCTCTCTTTTGACCCTGTCCCTCCTCAGAAGTCTTTGCTTTTGATTATCCCCTTTCCCAATCTGCCCTCCCCTCTATCAACCCCCCTGCTCTCTTGTCCCCTTCCCCTTTTATTTTCCTGTAGGGTAAGATAGATTTCCAAACCCCATTGTGTATGTTATTCCCTCCTTAAGCCAAATCCTATGAGAATAAGATTCACTCATTCCCTCTCAACTTCCCCCACTTTCCCTCCACTGTAAAAGCCTTTTCTTGTCTGTTTCATGTGAGATATTTTACCTCATTCTACTTCTCCCCTTCTCCTTCTCTAAGTATAATACTCTCTCAACCCTTAATTTTATTTTCCAGATATCACCCCTTCATCTTCAACTCACCCTATGCACTCTATCTATCTATACATATGTATAATTTTTTTTTCTCTCCCACTACCCTAATACTGACAAAGGACTCATGAGTTACAAATATCATCTTTCCCTACAGGAATGTAAACTGTTCAACCTTAATAATTCTCTTGTGATTTCTCTTTCCTGTTTACCTCTTCCATGTTTCACTTGAGTCTTGTATTTAAAGGTCAAATTTTCTATTCAGCTCTGGTCTTTTCCACAGGAATGCTTGAAAGTCCTCTATTTCATTGAATGACCATTTTTTACCCTGAAGGATTATACTCAATTTTGCTGAGTAGGTGATTCTAGGTTGTTGTCCTATCTCCTTTGCCCTCCGGAATATCATACTCTGTGCCCTCCGGACTCTTAATGTAGAAGCTGCTAAATCTTGTGTTATCCTGATTGTGTTTCCACAATACTTGAATTGTTTCCTTCTGGCTGCTTGCAATATCTTCTTCTTGACCTGAGAACTCTGGAATTTGGCTACAATATTCCTATGAGTTTTCCTTTGGGGATCTCTTTCAGGAGGAGATTGGTGGATTCTTTCAATTTCTATTTTGCCCTATGGTTCTAAAATATCAGGGCAGCTTTCCTTGATCATTTCTTGAAAGATGATTTCTAGGCTCTTTTTTTTAAATCATGGCTTTCAGATAGTCCAATAATTTTTAAGTTCTCTCTCCTGGACCTAATTTCCAGGTCAGTTGTTTTTCCAATGAGATATTTCACATTCTCTTCTATTTTTTTCATTCCTTTGGATTAGTTTTACAGTACCTTGATTTCTCAAATTGTCACTAGCTTCCAATTTCTCCATTCTAATTTTTAAGGAAGTATTTTCTTCAGTAAGCTTTTGGACTTCCTTTTCCATTTGGCCAATTTTGCATTTTAAGGCATTCTTCTCCTCATTGGCTTTTTGGACCTCTTTTGCCATTTGGGTTAGGCTATTTTTTAAGGTGTTATTTTCTTCAGTATTTTTTTTGGTCTCCTTTAGCATCACTCTGAGTTTTTCCTCTATTCTTTTACTTGCTTCTCAAAATCCTTTTTCAGCTCTTCCATGGCCTGGGACTAATTCATATTTTTCTTGGAGGCTTTGGATGTAGGAGCTTCGGCTTCATTGTCTTCTTCTGGTTGCCTGTTTTGATCTTCTTTGTCACCAAAGTAAGATAATATAGTCTGACTCTTTTTGTGCTGCTTGCTCATGATCTCAGCCAATTACTTGAGTTATAAACTCTTTGTTAAGGTAGGAGTCTGTTTCCAGTATGGAGAATGTACTGTCCCAAGCTTCAGGGGTTTTGTGCAGCTGTGTTCAGAGATACTTCTAGGAACCTGTAAATTTTCAGTTCTTCCAAGGTGCTATGATCAAGGGTGAGGTGTTTACTCCTTTCCTGGCCTGTGCTCTGATCTATGAGCACTCTTTTCTGTCTTGGAACTTGAGGAGGGTTTCCTCTCCACAGCCACTACAAGCTCCACCACTCCAGTGCTCCTCCTTGCCCCAAGACCACCACCCTGAACTGTGACCCAGATCCATGCACCGGCAAAGCAAGAGACTCCTGCCTCAGCACTGGCAAAGAGATTCCTGCAATCTCCCTCTGATCAGCCACTCTATTCCCCCTCAGTCTGTGGGCCGGAAGCTCAGAAGTCAGCCACCGTCCTGGAACTGTGCTCGGGAAAGCAGCATCTCAGAAACAGACTTTTCCCACCGACCTTCTAAGTTGTCTTTGGCATTCGTGGGTTGAGCAGTCTGGAAACTCCCACAGTTGCCTGTGATTCAGTCCTCTGAGGCCTGCTCCAGGTACTCTGTGGCCTGCATGCCCACACCAAACTGTGCTCCTCTCCCTGCCTGGCACAATATACCTTTTTGATCAATCATCCAGGCTGTCTTTGGCTGGAAATTTGTTTCACTCTGGTTTTTTTTGTGGGTTCTGCTGCTTTAGAATTTGTTTAGAGCCTTTTTTATATTTGGAAGGGTTTGGGGGAAAGCTCAAGCAAGTCACTGCTTTTACTCTGACATCTTGGCTCCGCCCCCGTGTCATTCTTTAAGCTTCCCCCCCACCACCGCCCTTTTCTTTGGCTATTTTCCTTAAGGATTATTATACTAGAAACCATTAAAATACCTTTTTAGATTTTGAGCTCTTAAAGTGGTAAGAAACCACCTGAGAGCCAACATGGCAGAGAAAAGGCAGGAATTCACCTGAGCTCTTTTAAATTTTCCCCTAAATACCTTTAAAATAATGCCTCAAAACAAATTCTAGAGCAGCAGAACCCACACAAGGATGGCGTGGAACAATTTTCCATCCCCAGACAACTTAAATGGTCATCAGGAATGTCACATTGGGGTGAGAGTAGAGCACACTTCAAAGCAGGACACACGAGTGCAGAATGGGTCCCAAGAAACCAGGAGTAGGCTTTGGGAGGGAACAAATCCTCAGCAACAGCTCCTGCTTCTGGAGCTCTCTAACAACAAATGGTAAAGTGTTAGACAACTGGGAGCAAGATTTTGTTGCGTTGTCCATACTCAGATCAGGGTTACAGTCTGGGTGGCAGTCCCAGGGCAATGAAGAGCAGTAGCAGAGTAGAGGTAATGGCCCCAGGGGAGCTGGGATGCTGATCACCATTCCAGGGCAGAAAAGAGTGCTTGTGGTTGCTCACAGACCAGAGCACAGGCAGGAGGGTAATAAACAAACTTCTCCTGGATCATACCACCTTGGAGGAACTAAAAGCTTACAGAACCCAAGAACTACCTCTGAAAATAACGGCACAAAAAACCTGAAGCTTGGGAAAGTGCTCCCTCCAACAAAAGGAGAGCCCCACTTTAGCATAAAGTTAAAAGTAAAAAAAAAAAAGTAAAATATGAATGGTCTCAGGCCATGGAAGATGCAAACCAAATAAGAAACCAAATAAGAAAGGTAAAGGAAAAATTGGGAAAAGAAATGAGAGTGATGTAAGAAAATCATAAAAAAAGAGTGAACAACTTAGTAAAGGAGCTAAAAAACACTGAAGAAAATAACACCTTAAAAAAAGAGAATAAGTGAAATGTTAAAAGAGATATAAAAATCCAATGAAGAGAAGAATGCCTTGAAAAGCGGAATTGGTCAAATGAAAGAAGATATACAAACATTCACTGAAGAAAAGAACTCCTTAAGAAATAGAATTGGTCAAATGGAAATGGAGGTACAAAAGATCACTGAAGAAAATAATTCCTTAAAAAATAAAATTGGGGGGACAGTGAGATGGCACAGTGGATAAAGTACCAGCCCTGGAATCAGGATGACCTGAAGTCATATTTGGCCTCAGAAACATAACACTTACTAGCTGTGTGACCCTGGGCAAGTCACTTAACCCCATTGCCTAGACAAAAAAAAAATAGAATTGTGCAAGTAGAAGCTAATGACTTCATAAGACTTCAAGAAACAATCAAACAAAATAAATGAAAAATAGAAGAAAGTTTATAATATCTTATTGGAAAAACCACTGACCTGAAAATATATTTGGAAGAGCTAATTAAAAAATTATTGGACTACCTGAAAGCCATGATAAAAAGGGGTGGAGGTGGTGCTAAACAACATTTTTCAAAACATTATCAAGGAAAACTCCTCTGATAGAGCCAGAAGTTAAAATAGAAATTGAAAGAATCAACTGATCACCTCCTGAAAGAGATCTCCAAATGAAAACTCTCAGGAGTATTATGTCTAAATTCCAGAGCTCCCAGGTCAAGGAAAAAATATTGCAAGCAGCCAGAAAGAAACAGTCCAAATACCATGGAGCTGGGACAACTAGGTGGCACAGTGGGTAGGGCAGCAGCCCTGAAGTCAAGAGGACCAGAGTCAAATCTGGCCTCAGTCATATATTTTACCTTTTTTTATGTATTTATTCATTTGTTGAATGTTACTGATTTCACAGAAAAAATATCATTAACTATTGTGTTTCATTATTTGTTGAGTGTTACTAATTTCACAATTAAAAATACTATATGTATATATATTTGCAAACCATGGTACACAAAAGCATAACCTGATTAGACTTAATTCTGTTTTTACATCTTAAAAAAACTGACCTGTTCCATTAGCACTGCTAATTTATTAATCTCAGCAACTCAAAGATACCATAGGGCCAGTGAAATTGACATTGACATGGGTTTCAAAGTACAAAGTCATTCAGTTGAATGCAGTCAATATTGTGGTTTTCAGGTGATTTCAATTTAGGTTGCTGCAAATCTTTCCCAGAGGCTGCAAAAAGGGAGATTTTTTTTTCTTTAAACTTTTGGAGACTTTGGGGCCATCTGTTGAGCAAGATAGAAGAGAAATAATTATTTCCAGAACCCTTCAACCCTAAAAAAAGAGAGAAGAAATAATGTACCAAATATACTATAATGACAGTTGAATCCACAGGACAAAGAGGAGAGAACTCGAACATTACTGAGGGGAGAAATCATTGTGGAGAATGGGCTCACCTTTTTTTTTTCACCCTGACCAGCAATAATTACTAACCAGCTACTGCCAACAGGCAGGTAAGTGCTAGGAATCTATATGTGTCAGCACCCCGTAGAACACTGGGGCTGCTTCCAGGCCAGACCAAAGAATACTGCCTGGGAAACAATCTCTACCAATTGCCAACCATCTGTCACTTATGAGGCAGGAAATCAGATTAACTGAAGCAGCCATTTGCCCTGAGGGAAGAGACAGGTGGCATAGGCCAAGCAAGTCAAACAACTACCTTGACCATCATCTCCCTTCAAACCCAGCTCAGGCCTCTGCATCTGAGAGACTTGAGATGAGTAATCCTTCCAGCCTGATGTCTGAAGCCATAAATTTGGAAATTAACCACTATGGAGTTGAAACCAGCAACTGCTCTTGCTACTGTCAAAACTTTTGAAGACCCAGAAAAGGAAGTTCTTGTCACCAAAATCCTTGGAACTGTCAAATAGCTAAATGTCACAAACTGATGTGACTTCAACCAATGGGGATGCCATGAAAGAGGCATTTTCATCTGCTTTGTTAATGGGACCACAGGACCTTGCTTTTGGATTTACAACTAAAACTTGTCACATGGGTTTTCTCTCCAATTAGAATGTTAGCTCTTTGAGAGTGGGGACTGTCTTATTTCTCTATTTGTGTCCCCAGCAATTAGTACAGTGATTTACACATAGTAAGCACTTTATAACTGTTTTATTCATTCCTTCATTCAACTATGTAAAATTCTTATGGAGTGACAATGAGGAGGAGTCTATTTCTTAAAATCCTTATTCCAAACAGCCCACATTCTTTGGCAGCAAGGACACAAGTCAATTTACATAACTGTGCCTGTGGCCCATTGAAAGATTTTTCCCCTTTCCCTGTTGCACGGATTTTACCAACACACCTAGTTTCTCTTTACCTTTAACAAGGGGTAGACCCTGAATTCTCAGTGATTTATAGAAGGAAGGAGACCCAAAAATGTCATGCTTTTCAACTAGGATCCATTCCCTAGGGATCCCCAAGTCTTCACAGACTCTCCAAAATCTTCTCTCCAAATACACACACACACACACACACACGCACACACACACACACACACACATACACATATGTATTTGTATATCTACACATATATACATACATAGCAAGATTAAGCAAACCATGATAAGGGAAGGAATAGAGACTAGAGGCAAGGGAAAAAGTTGTGTTGAGGTGCTATAGTGTGTGGCTGTACAGTCTTTTAAGAAAAGGCTACTGAGCGGCAGCTAGGTGGTGAAGTGAATAGAGCTCCAGCTTTGGAGTCAGCAGAACTTGAGTTCAAATCCCGCCTCAGACACTTGACACTTACTAGCTGTGTGACCCTGGGCAAGTCACTTAACCTTGAGTGCCTCACCAAAAAAAAAAAAAAGAAGAAGAAGAAAAGAAAAGGTACTGAAACCCAGCTCCAGACAATCTTGGACCCTCAGAGACCACTCAGGGTAGAGATCCTGGCTAATATAATCCCCCAGTGAAAGGACTGTGAGGTAGCAATTCAGCCCAGTCTTGTTACATACCTACCAGCAAAGAAGGATGAGTGAAAAAGTGAGTTATGGGAGAATATAGCAAAAAGAAAAAAAATGACATAAAATACCAAAGCTGCAAGGAGAAAGAATCTCAATACAATCCCAGAGTACAAGCAGATAAACTAACACAGAATATCATAACATCAAAAAGAATGTGGGTATTCAGTCCTAAATAAGAATATAAAACTCTGTTAGTAAATATTATAAAACAAAGCAAAGTGAACCAATGCCTGATAAAATATAGAATAATATGGACTCCACAAAAGTATAGAATCATAGTATAAAACTCCAGAACTCAAAAGAGAAATGAAATGCCAAAAAGGAGAAATTAGGAATAAATTGAGGCCAGATCATAGAGTTCTCAGTGCAGAATTTAAAAACTCAGCAGATTAGGAAAAAAAAAACTTTGATTCATGATGAAAAGTTTATCTAAAGGAGCAAGAGTTATTAGATTTAGAATACAAAAAGAATGAAGTGAATGAAAAGGTGGGACAACGTTACAAGATCATATGCATGGTATACAAACCATAGAAATTGACCTTGAAGACAGGATTCATATAGCTAACTTAAGATTATAGGTCCCCCAAAAGAACATAGCAAGTGAAAACAAACAAACACTAAAAATCACAATGCAATAAATAATAACAAAACAAACAATCAACAAAGTTGCCCGGAACTGAATGCAGAAAACAGATGATCATGAGAGAATAAAGAGATTAATTCTAAGGGATGCAAAACCACTTAACTTCAAACTCTAGATTACATAGTGATTAAACTTAACTATTTCAAGAACAAGAAATATTTTTTTCAAGTGATCAGGAGAAAGCCCTTCAAATATTGAGGAAAAACAAATAGGAAATTATAGAATAAGAAATGCAGAAGGGAATGGTATAGTATATTACAAAAGCAAAACATATCAATGTGCAACCCACAATAATATAGACTAAGAATCTTTGTCTAATTCTCAATGGGAAAAAAAGAGATGCTCAATAAAAGAGACGGATTTGAAGGTATTCATAAAAGAAAAAGAGAATGAGTGTGTAGCATATTCCTATCAGGTTCATGATTGAATAATGAAGGGATGATGATTCCTATAGTCTCTAAGTAACATATGGATGAATGTTGAAGGCTTCATGGGAACAGGAATGTTGGCAGAACAGATAAGTGATCAAAGCATATTATCAAACAGTTATGCAAAGAAGAATTACAAACTATTAATAACCATATATAAGAATGTTCCAAATCACTAATAATTAGGGAAACACAAATCAAAACAGCTGTGAGGTTTCACCTCCCATACAGTGTGGAGGATGAGCAGGAACTTGTTAAGATGAAAAAAGATGGAGATAGTTAAGGTTGGAAGGGTTATAAAAAAAGAGGGACCTTAATCCACTGTTGATAGAAGTGAGAAGTGTTCCAGAAAACATTCCAGAAAACAATTTGGAATTGTGCAAAGTGACCTTTGTCCCAGAGATTTCATTTTTATACATATGGCCCAAAGAAGTCAGTGATAAAAAGAAAGGCCCCATAAACACTAACACAGCAGCATGTTTTGTAGTACCAAAGAACTAAAAAATAAATAAGTGCCAAACAATTGCTAAAAAAAAAAAAAGTTGGGTACATGAATATAATGGGATATCACTGTGCTGTAAGAAATAATGAATATGATAGAGAGAAGCATGGGCTATGTGTAAGCTGAAATAAGCAGAACGAGGAAAAACACAGTGACCACAGTAATACAAATGGAAATATCCACAATCCAACTGAATGTGCTATAAAATTATGATGACCAAACTTAGCCCCAAATAAGAATCCAAAGAGAGGTTCTTTTCTCTGGAGGTAACCAATAAGTACAGAATGCTGCAATTAAATACAAGACTTTTTTGATATATTGACTAGTGTTGAAAACTGTTTCCCCCCCCTTTTTTTAATTATTTGTTAAAGGAGATAATCTTTGGGAGATATTTTTGGGGGTAGAAAATACATTTGTAAAAGCATGTTATGTAAAAATAAAACATTTAAAAATTATAGGAATATAAAAATAATTTCCCTTTTGTTTTACCTTTTGCCCTTGGTACACAAGAACCTAGAAAAATTACAGTTTTAAGTTGGGCCCAAGCAGCTGAAATTTTATTACACTGATCTAAAAATGAGACTAAAAGAATTTATATTCTTATATCATTCTTGCAAGCACATGTTTAAATCTTTACTCTTGCTCCCTTTAATCTAGCAAGCTTTTGGAAGTGGTGAAATGTCCCCTTGCCTTTTTTTTTTTTTAAGCCAGCAATGACAATCTTTCAAAAAGAATTGGTGGACAGGTGGCTGAAAGCATCTGGTGTTCTTGCAGAAAGTAAGGTTAGAGAAATATCTCTATGGGGCCAGGAGAGGAAGAACAGGAATTCCACAAGTCCTACAGTAAACAAAGCCCAAAATTTCTTCCCTCTGGCTGTGAGCAGGTTTCCCTAGGCCTGGCCTTGGACAGGAAGGGCTCCCGCAGTGCAAGTTCATTGAGTTGCAATGATCTATCCTTAGTGGGCCAAGCTTTCTAACACCTGGGTGATGAATGGACTTTCTGACTAGTAATTAGACACCATAGCACCGGCAGGAGATAAAACTTTTCAAACATATTAATTTCAGGAGTGCAAGTTGGGAAAAGGCTTTTAAAAGCAGGCAGAAAGAAGTGGGGATGTGGGGAAGGTGAGGCCCTTACAGGCAGACTGCTTGACCTTAAGTTGGCTGCTCTGTGTTAAGCATCAGTAGAGAATGAAGTTTGTTTCATGCAGAATTTCTTAAGGGGTTCTTCCTGCTACATTCTCCTTATTATCCTTGTGCAGAATCAAATATCACATTATAGATATTCAAAATAAATTGTATTTTGCAAGCTAATTGGTAATGAGGCAGTTGGGAGAACTTCTTTCCGCTCCTCCCCCCCAACCCCAGAAGTTATTCATGGACAATTCCAAAGGGATTGATTTAAGCCTAAAATAAGTGTTTCTTTGGACTTAATTATAGGAAGTGCTTGAACTGCTGCATTCAGATGCCAAAAAGGATTCATTTCCTTGGGAGTGAATCCTTTCGTGTCTCAAATTAAGTCTTTTCTGAACTCGTTGGAGGAAAACAGGGTATTTGGTGGGGGTTGAGGCGTAGGAGGGGAGTAACTGTTGCCTACTTTCTTTTGCCTATGCTTTGATATGGGTGGGAGGTTGAAGGGAAGCAGAAGTGGAAGCTTTGAATTCTGCATTATTCTTCTACTTAAAAGACAAATCTTGTAAAACATTGGTATGACATTTTATTGATTCACTAGTGACTCTTGACATGGGGCTAGTCAGCTAAAGATTTCCATGCAGCTGAAAAATCATATCAGATCACGAAAGGATAGAATGTTTTTCCCTTAAAAAGAAGCAATCCAGAGAATTTAGTGATGTGTTTGTAAATCCTACATTTTTTTTAAAGAATAAGCAGTTATGTATGGGGTACTGGCATCCATGGCTTAACTAAATAAATCTATGAGCTCATTGGGCAGAACAGGCTCTGGAATTTGGACCTCTGGGAGTCGTAGGCTTAATCTGTCAGATGTGAACACATTTTTGCATTATGAATTGGGTCACTATTAATACTGCCAAATATTTACATATGCAAAGAGGGATCTATTTTGCTTAGTACTAGCTTCTTTTTGTAGGCTTAAGCATCATCCTTATTACATTGTGAGACATTAAAAGATAGATTTTCAGGTTCTGGATTTAATCGCCTGAGGAAGATGCTAGGTCCCATCACAGAAACCATGGATAGAATAAAAAATCACTTTGAACATGTTCCACTTAATGTTTGGAAGCAGCTTAAAATAATTTTCAGCCAAAGATAATAAAGCAAGTGTTGAGGGAAAGCCACTATGTCCAAAGACATATCCTAGAGTGACAAAACTGTTAGAGGTATAGTCAATGAGATCAAGGAGGTACGTGGTATCTATTTAAACTCAACAACAATAAAAAAAAGTATTTAACCTACTAAGTATAGAAAACTGTGCTAAATGCTAAAGAAGATAGGAAATTTACAGAAGGCTTGGTCTCTGACTCATATTGTTTATTGCAAGAAGTATGGTCAAAACCATTCCCACTACTGACTAGATGGTGCATTGCCCAAGGACTTTGATATCCAGAGAATTTATGGGTAGTGTGCTTCCTTGTGATGGGAACCACCATCATTGTGCTTTACTTCATGATTCAACTTTGGGCAGACTAAGTTTTGGGTTTGGTCTCAATGGAACTCCTTTCCCAGGACCTGTCCTCTCTAACTGGTAAGGTTATGAAAGCAGGATAATAGATTGTAAATTTAGAGGTAGAGAGGGGAACTTAGACAGCATGTACTTCCAACCCTTCATTTTACAAATAAGAAACTAATGCCAAAGAGATCAGGTCACTTATCCAGGTTTGAAGAGCTAGGATATGATCTTACCCAGGCTTTCTTCCCTGTAAGTCCAACACTTTAGCCACTCTGCAACCCTGTCTTTCTTCCAGCATGACTATGCCATAGTGATGCTGTTTTCTAAATTACAGCTGCCCCTTCCTTCTTATCCCACCCTAAATTGTCCTTCCCTATAGGATATAAAATCTGAGTTTAGTAGATTATCATCCAAATCCTATATTAATCACCCTTCTGGTATGGATTTGGACATAATGAGGATGGCTAGAGTGGAAAGCTGTAGCTGAATAAATCACTATGGCAAAGTCAGTCCATTAGAATTTTAGAATTGGAAAGAAATTTACTTGGATCAGGGGTCTGCAACCTGCAACTAATAGACTTTAATGAATTACTGATATACTTCTGGCACACAGAAGTAGCTCTGTTAACTAAAATGAACAGATATCTGCACCTGTGTGTTGCTTCATTTAATTAACCCCTGACTGTGTCATGTACTGGGAACACTGATATCCTCGGACCTAATACAGCTCAGAATTAGAGCGCTCATGATCTTCCACCAATCCATACTCTCTTGTATCCCACTATACAAATAATGCACCCTTACTAGGATGTTCTCTGTAGAGGACATCTCGTATCCATACTTTGGAACTGTCTTTCCCCATTTTTAACAGGCCCTTCCTTCTCTTCTCCATCTTGAAGAATATCTATCTTCCTTTGAAGCTAAGTTCAAATTCCATCTTTACATGAAATCTTTTCTGAAGCTCCACCCCATCCCCAGATACTAGTGCTCTCAGTTCAAAAATTATTCTGCCTATTATATGCATGTATAGCATATATAGGGGAGCTAGATGATGCAGGGATGGAGCTAAGTGCTTGAAGACAGGAAGACTCATCTTTTTTAGTTCAAATCTGGCCTCAGCCACCTTCTAGCTGTATGACCCTAGGCAAGTCATTTAATACTGTTTACATCAGTTTCCTCATCTGTAAAATGAATTGGAGTAGTAAATAGCAAATCACTATTTTTGCCAAGAAAACTCCAAATGGCATTACAAAGAGTTGGACATGATGAAAACAACTGAACAACAATATTTGTATATGTAAATGTATATATATTAGATAGAATAATTTTTGAGATATATATCTCAGAAATTCTCTTCTGCATTCTCCACTCATATTCAAGAGCAGTCACACAATATTTGAAGTTATCCAACCATGGTGACTGGGTCCACTACAAATTTGCCCCCATCTAATGTCCAGTAGGCTCTCACTACTACATAGCAATTATATTTCACTATCAAATCTTGAACTTTGACTATTCCAAATCTTCTTCTTCCTCAAACTGTAACTCCACCCCCCATTTCTATACTCCTAACCAATGACTTCTTTATTGAGATGATAGAGGTTTTCATCCATGAACTCTCTCATTTCCCACTTCCTATGTAATATAACTGTTTTATTTCTTCTCCTATCTTTTGTATTTTCCTCTTAGTCTGTAGGGATGAGACTACTGTCTTACTTGTCAAGTCAATAATCAGTAAATATTTATTAAGCACCTACTGTGTATCAGGCACCATGCTAATTGCTGAGGGTACAAATAAAATAAAAATTCTCTGCCCTCATGGGGTTTTCAGTCTAATGAGGGAAGACAGTACACAAAAGGAAACTGAAAAGCTAGAAGTATCTGGCTTGGGGGCATGCTCTGTTTCTGGGCTATGATGTTCCTAGAGTCAAAATTAAAAAGGCTGGTGCAAAATGAAGGATTGACTGGCTGGAAATTCTGAACCCTCTATAAATGGGGGATTTTAGTTGGAGAATTTTGTCCTGCACTCTTCTAAGGCAACCAAGTTTACTGCAGAGGTATTGAAAAACAAAAACTGAAGCAATCTCCATGGTGATGAGATTTCTGGTGATGAGTTTCTTCTGAAAGAATCATGATGTTCCTGGATTTGAAACTAAGTAAAGCAGCTGGTAAGAAATTAAGAATCTAACTCCTTTAGCTATCATTTTTATAACCCTTTCCCTATTGGAGAGGGACTAATGCTCCACTGATCATCACTATTCCCACCAATCTTCAATATTTCCCTCACTTCTAGCTAATTGCTTTATGGCCACAAAATTCCCAAATTTTCTCTATCTGAGCAAAATAAAACAAAGCAAAACAATGGAAAGAGCACCAGACTTAGAATCAGAGAATATGGGTTGAAATCTCAGTAGTCTTTTTGTTTACCACTTGAAATACAAAAGAGAGGTTACTTACTTACTTTCTTTCTATGTGATCATTTCCAACTTTAAATTTGTGGTCCCATTATCCTGTGGTTTAATCTTTCCATTTCAGATACTGCTATCCCTACAAGTGTTCATCCTATTTCTTTCCTCTATTTCATTGCTAAACTTCTCGAATAAGTACTTCTTTCTGCTACAAGGTCTTCAACATCCGCTTGGCTTTCTAGTCTCTGAAATTTTGCATCAAAACCAACATTCGATTTCTTTTTTTCTACTGTTGCCAATTATGTCTTCACTGTCAAATTATGTAACATCTTCTTAGGCCTCAGCTCTTGATCTTTTTGCAGCACTTGATGCTGTTAACAATTCAACATCCCCCACCCCCTCCCCATACACTGTTGAATAGTGTATCTTCCACTGGATTCCACCTCAACAAATCCTCTTTCTTCTCTAATTTTCCATGATACTGACTTACCTCCTACATAAATGACAGATACTTCCTCACTGACCCTCTTCCTCTGCTAATAGCTCTTATGTAGGTATTGTTCATTCCTTTGTCATTAGTACACATATTCTTTAAAACATGAAAACTGTGATTTTAAGACTCTGTGAGGACAGTCAAATTTAAATCATACTTTGCAAATATCCAAGTAATTTGATTAACCAAGTGAGATGAATGAAAAAGTCTGAGAGACAGAGTTTCTGGGTAATTAATAATCAATTTATTAATTAGGCAAGCTGATAATCAATAAATTGATGGTCAGTGGTTTCTCTTGGTAACCAAAGACATCTAATGTAGACACTGAATCCCTTAAGTATTTTTTTTTGACAGGGAATGCCCCTGACAAGAGAAATCAACCCTAATTAGTGAACAAGCAATGAGAAGGTAGGCATTTAAAAGGGGAGGTGGGCTACGTTTTCAGCTCTTCCTGCTAAGAATATGGCTTGATCATGCGGCTTGGCCACCTCTAGGAATCTGAACAAAGGAATCCATTTCTACCCAGACCTCTCTGATTAATCTCCTTCATGAGCTGGGTTACCATAAACTCCAGTGAAGGGGTAGAAGGACTTTATGTTTTGGGGCTGGAGTTCACCTAGGTTAGATTTGTTTACACTTTAGACAGAAGTGAGGTTTTCTAGTTGGGAAGGGTCCCACCCAAGATTGCAGAATATGTTCCCTGAAGATTTGAGGCAATTTCATCTATCAGCAATGTCCTTCAGAGACTTACTGATTGACTTACAGGGGCTGGTCTTTGAATGAAAAAAATAAAGAGAAAAAGCCTTAATCCTAATTTAAAAATTGATTATTAATATAATTGAAAAATAATTTATCTCACAAGATAGCCCACCAAAATATATTCTGTGTAGACTCAATATACTTCTCTGCTAGAGAATGTGAGGTATAGTCCCAAATATGAATGTTTTAATTGGATCTTCCATCTTATTTTATGTAAACCTAATGTTTAAGTTAGAAAATTCAGTTTGACCAGACCTTTGCTAATAACATGAATGAAAATCTGGTTTTGAATGCTATCTTGGCTATACTTTTGTAACCTTGGATAACTCACTTATCTTCTCAGTGTATCAATTCCTTATTTGTAAAATGGTGATGATAATCATAATTATTTTACAAGATTGCTGAAATGATGAGATGAGATAATTTATATAAAATACCTTGTGAATCATAAAATGTAATGTAAGTGTGAGATATTAGGAAATCTTCATTAATACATCTCTCACTAAATAATGACTTCCATTTTATCTTTCCAACCCTGATCTTTACCTTTTTTGGATTTATCTTTATTGATTCTACCATTTCATTTATGAAATGCTCAGAGATTTGTTATTTTGGGAATTGCAGGATTTATAAAATTACATACACACAATTCTTTATTTCCCTTTGGTTTTGAAATTTCCACAGAGTGTCAAAATACAATGGTCATAAGTGTTAGTATTATGTAAAATTGATTAAATTACAAAGTCTAAATGCATCACTTGAATGAAGCCTCTTCTTTTTGTGTCTTGTAGTGCTAATTTCTAATTATCCAATCATTAAGGATAGGTTTAGCTGAAGAAGATATAAGCCTCCTGGAATGCCCTAAAGATCAACAGACTGGACTACATCATGCTGAGTAAGGGAGGGAATTCCAAAGCAAAAAGCTCCCTAGTGAAGCTATATTTCATTTCCATAATTCAGATCTGGGGAATGTCACTAAGAATGAAAAAAGGGAGAGAATGATCTGAATATACTCTTACACTTGCATCCTATTTCCAAATAGTTTAATCATATAAGTCTAAATTTTTCTTAAATTATCTTCTTTTCTTTTCTTAGATTATCATTTGTTTATTAGATTATCATTTTAGATTATCATTAATTAAAACAAACCATTATTTAAAACAAATGCTTCCTCTGCATTCATTACTTGGCCAATTGTCTTGTAACAGCAATGAAGCTAGACAGTCACCCTTACTTTCCTATTCTTAGCATCAGCTTAAATCTCTGATATGGAGAAAAATGTAGGTGAAAATGTACTTTTAAAAATGAAAAGTTCTTTGTTTGAATGATGATTATTTCCAGCTGACATGAAACAGCTAAAATCCATCTTATCCATACCTCTGCACTATTCTCCTACTTTTCCATTTCTACCCAGGAATAACCAAACAGTAAATGCATTCTTAGAAAGAAAAACAAAACAAAACAAAATTTTTAATTAATGATCAAATGTTTTAATACATTGAATCAGCTTGACTTTGTTGTATTTATTTTCCTTTTATTTTTAAATATAAACTGATTTTCATTAATTCTAACATAGTGCCTAGAATATCCATATAACAGTTGCTAAAAATATATTTTTAGAATGACGTGTACTAGAGACAATTCATTTCTTGGGACTTTGGAAAAATATTCCTAAAACCCTTAGTATCATGTGAGACACTGATTTCATCTTTAAAAACTGTTTCAGTTAAAAAATGCAGGACAATTTAATTTTTCTAAAATTTTGTCTGCCATCCTCAAATCATTGTTACTCCACAAAACCTATCTTATCAAATGGATTAATTAGTGAGTGAAATATTTCATTGAGCATGAACTTTTATGAGAGAGTTTGCCTATTTATTTTTTGAAAAAAAAAACTGTTCTCTTCATTCTCTAAGCATTATTGACATTCACAATATAAACTAAAAGCAGTCCTTTATAATATGCTATATGTAGTTAACATTATGATAGCAAAATATAGTAGATTTTAAGAGGAAACACTTTAAAAATTGCTGATTGTCATTACTTAAAAAATACTTCCTCATGTACAAAATTGTCTGTTACCACATGTAATAATCAAGCATTTCACCTGGTTAAACAGACCTTCTATAAGCACCTAATACACAGTTAATTTGCCACCAGAGGGCAATCAAAACATGTTCATATATATTTATAATATCACCACAAAATGTAGTTTAATTTATGCTTTTATTGTGTAAAATCATGATTCAAATAGAAATGGACAAGGTATTTTTTCATTAAATCAAACTAGCCTGAAAATCCTCAGTTTTATTTTTCTAAATGTCAAGATAGGTGGTAGATTCTTTTTAAAAAGCAAGTCATTTTAATGGTATATATTTTCATTTTTTTCATAATTGATCAATTTATTTTAAAAAAAAGTATGTTCCATTTTCTCCTGTATAGTTTCCTGAAACAGTGGATCACATGATGCATTACTATTTCTCTGCTTTAGTTGAAAGAAATAATTTTCCCTTTAAATTATTACTCCTCAGAAAGATTCACATTTTCAATGCTTTTCCAGAGAGATTCCATATTTAATGCTAAGATCAAATTTGACTCTTTTGTTTGAATGAATAATTTAAATTTGTCAGTGGACTCACTTACAAATTCAATTCACTCAGTCAAAAAAAAACATTAAATGCCCATTATGCGCTACCACTGTTCTAGGCATTGGGGATACAAAAAAGAGGCAAAATACAGTCCTTACCCTCAAGGAGCTCATAGACCAATGGAGGGACAACATGAAAACAACTATGAAGGAATGAGTTATATGCAGAATGTATTAGAAATAATCAATAGGGGAACATATTAGGTTAAGGGAAATTGGAGAAAAAATAGGATTTTATCTGGGGCTTGAAGGAAGGCAGGAAATTCAAGATGTAGAGACGAGAAAGGAGAACATTTCAGGTATCAGGACAACAAACCAAAAATTCCAGCTACTGGAGTTGGAGTCTCTTGTGAGAGGAGTAGCAAGGAGGCCAATGTCACTGGTTTGAAGAGTATACAGAGGAAGAAAAGATAAAGTATTGGAAGATGGGAAAGGTAAGAAAAGGAAGAACCTAGAAAAAGCTGTGAATGACAAATAGGAAATTTTATATTTGAACTTAGAAGTGATAGAGAGTCACTAGAATTTACTGAGTAGAGGTGGCAAGGACAGTCATGCTTTTTAGGAAAATCACATTAATAGCAGAGTGGAGAATGGAATGTAGTGGAGACTTGTAGTATAGAGTTCAACCTTCATGCTATTGCCAAAGTCCAGGAGTGAGATATATAGGTATGTACCACTTTTGGTAGCAGTATCAGAGGAGAAAAACAGAACACATGATGCTTGTTATAAAGGTAAAATCAACAGGTCTTGGAAGGATATTGGATATGTGGCAAAGATAGTCTGGGATCTATGAGAGCGATGAATTGAGGATGACACTTAGATTGTGAGTCTGAATGAATCAGAGGATTGTGGTACTCCCACAATAACAGGGAAATTAGGAAGTGGGGAGGGTTTTGGGGAAAAATTAATGAGTTCAGTTTGGGATATGTTGAGCTTAAAATTTCTATAGGGCATCTAGTTTGTGATGTCTAAAAGGCACCTAAAAGTTTGAGACATGAGGTCAGTAGGGGGTTAATACTAGATAAGTAAATTTGAGAATCATCAAAATAGAGGTGATCATTGAATCTATGCAAAGTGATGTCCCCAAGTGAATAGTATAAAAAGAAAAGAGAAGAGGGACCAGGATAGAGCACTCATGACAAGTCAGAATGACCTAGATGAAGATGTAGTAAAAGAGTCTGAGAAGTCATTAGATAGGATTAGAACCAAGAGAGAGTGATGTGACAAAAACCTGGAGACAGGGAAAATATAAAGAAGTCCAAGTATCAAAGACTACAGAGAGATTAAAAATATGAGAATTGAGAAAAGACTATTAGATTTGACAATTAGGAGATCATGGGTAATATTAGAGAGAGCAGTTCCAGTTGAATGAGGTCACAAACCATATTATAGAGACTTAAGAAGAGAATGAGAGGAAAGGAAGTGGACCCACTTATTATAGATGACCTTCCCAAAGGAGTTCAGCCACAAAAGAGAAGAGATTTATGACTAGTGGGGATAGATTCATCAAGTGAGGATTTTCTGAAAATGAGGGAGACATGGACATGTTTGTAGGCTATAAAGAATCACACAGTAGACAGGGAGATAACAAAAGTAAGTGGGAGTGATAGAGAGGAATATCTTTTGGAGAAGACAGCATGGAATGTGATTCCTCATGTATGTTGCGGTGTTGATCTTTCACAAAGAGAAAGGCCATCTCATAACAGGAGGCAGGAGTGAAGGAGGATGTAGTGGCAGAAGATGTTTGGGTAATGTGAGATGAAGAGGAGATGAAAAAGTTCTAAATGAATGGTCCCATTTTTTTTTCAGTGAGGCAACATTCTCAGTTGAGATAGTGGAGGTGTGGAAGCCATGGGAGATTTGAGGAGAGATGGATAAAAATTTTGGAAAGCCACTGTGGTAAGGAGGATAATAACTTAATTAGGTAAATGTAAAAGGACTGACTTGTATCAGGGAGACCCCGGTTGAGGTTACATAGCACAAATTTGAAGTGAATTCAGTCAGTATGGTTTGTGATTTTTCTCTAGCTTCATTAAGCAGCACATGTGTATAAGTAAAAACAGTAGATGATGGGAATGACTCAAGGCTTGACTCATCATAACCATGATATGATAAGGGAGCAAGGGAAGTAAGAGAAGAGGACAGTGTAGAGTTGAACTAGTCCACCAAAGGGTCAAAGTGGCTAAGGAAAGAGATTGTAATGAATGCAGGGGTGACAGCCTGAGAAAGAATTGTAGGAGTTAAGGGATTGGAGCTCATAGTATGGATAAAGAACAAGATTTGTGGTTACAAGAAAGAGGGAGATTTTGAATGACAGTAGATTGTGGTCTGTTAAGGAAATTTCAGAGTTTATGAATATAGAAGTATCGCATTTGTGGATGATGGTAATATCAAGAGTATGACCATGCTTGTTTTTGGCTGAGGTAGGGTGAAGGAATAAGTTCTATGAAATAAGTAAGTTGGGGAGCTTTGAGGTTAGAGTACTTGAGGGAATATCAATATGCAGATAGACATCCCATAGTATGAGGGTAGGATGAAGAAAGGGATTTGAATGATGCCTGGACGGAAGGGTGAAAATAACATACTAATAGTGGAGCTTAAGACAAATACCATCTCATCCAGAAATCCTTGTCTTGGAACCCCCCACATCTGTCATTAGAAACTGTATCCCATTCCCAACATTTCAGTATTACCCCTAGAATTTTGAGAGTAGAATTAGCTCCCTGCTTTCTGGGAATCTTAACTCTCAATTTAAGTGGCATTTGGGATAATGAACCTATTCTACAGTAGCCTATACAAGAAAAGCAATCTACTAATGGGAGAACCTCATTAATTTTAGGGAAATCCTATTTGACTTAGGCTTTGTGCTAGTTCTCTGCGATAGTGGTAAACACTTTTGAAATACATATACTCTCCTTTTCAATGTCTCATTGAATATCAATGTTAAGAGGATCACCAAACAATGTTCTTTCTGTTGTTTCCAGTCCTCTGTTATTAAATTTTTTATCATACGAATGGGACACAGGTACCTAGTTAGAGGATGGCCATTAACCCAGTATTTTGCTCTACTGAATCAAACAAGGACTTAAAAAAATAGTTAACTAGCAATAAACACAGTTGGATACTTTTATTCTCTTTCTTTCAGTCAAATATATAATGGTAAAGACATAGTCTATTGTGTAATGTTGATGACTTAAGCTTATCTGTTACCTTATATTACTGTTATCAAAGATGTCCTGGATGCATGTATAGATTATTCTAATAAAAAAAAACATTTATATAGACAGAAAAAAGATAAACAAGGGATGTTCTCTAGATCTCTTTTGGTGAGATAAGAATAAGGTTCAAGATTTGTTATTTCTTTTTGTGTATTCTTTCCTTTTAAATACCATGATAAATTGATCCCTTGGAATCCTCAAAAGTGTGTCATTTCCAGCATGGACCTCCTTTCTATAATTATGAGCTATTCTAGCCACTTTTCATATCTGTATTTTAAGTGCATTTTCTTCTATGAATAAATCAGTGGCAGTGAGTCCAATTGTACCAATTCCATTGTCCTTGATAATGAAAAAGGGCTTTAAAAGAATATTTTCAGATATTCCACCTTATTTCTCATTGTTAGCCTCCTTTCATGCTCATTTTTAATTACTTTTAGATGAGTTGGTTCAGTTGGTTCTCTAGGAAAGTTTTCTTTAAATTTATTTTTCCTTCACTATTTTTAGCTTCTTTATGAGTTTGCACTATTCATAACTATTTCATAACCAACCTTCATTATAAAATGTTAAAAATGTGTTTAAATTATAAACAACTATTGCTACATCTCCATTGAGGAAGTAGGTTAAATTTTTCCTCATTAATATTCTCTTTTGACTCCTTTGTTCCCATCTGGCAATGTATTACTCCAGTTAAACTGCATAAATCCATTATGTTCTTTGGCCATAACATTTCTTCAATTCATTTCCCATTTATGTGTCAATGGCTTCTTTAAATTGATTTGGTGCAAGATTTTCTAATTGCTTGCCAAATATTGCTTTCTCCTTTTTGTTATTTTTCTACCTTAATTTCAATCTTTGTTCTACAAAGTCAGTGGTATGGTTGTACAAAAATATGATTCAAGAATCAGTAATGAATCAGTAATAATATCAGTAATGAATCATTTCACAACAAAATATAATTGGTTTTATTTTGACAATATTATTTAGTGCTGGCTGCATCCAATGCAATCTGACCCTTTTCTCAAATATATATTCAATATGAAATGAGGCAATATGAGTTGTTAGGCTTCTATGTAGGTTACAAGCCTTTGGTTTCTTCTACTCTTTAACCATATTTAACAATTTTTGCTCCCTCATATGCTCATGTTTTTTTCATTCAAGTCAGTGAATGTAAAAGTATCTATTGATTTAATTGTGAGAGGAGATATTATAAAGCTCTTCCAAGAATTTATTTATCCCTCTATCCAGTGCAAAAGATAATGGTGCACAAATTATAATGCTTTTCATGGTGATCTGTCACAAATACTCATTTTCAACACTCCAACACAAGATGGCCATATGCCCTTTGACATTGTTTATCTTGTATTCTTTAAATATATTGATATGCACGTTCTGCCAATTCCTAAGTTTTTCAAAGAGAACTCATGAGCCCTTATTTTGTTTAGCTGCAACTTCATTCTTTATTCTGGGTTTATTTTTATTGACAATGTTAAGATTATATTTCAGTTTCTTAAACAACATGTCCACTTATTTATCATTGGACAAAGGTCTCAAATTCAGAGTATTGACAACTAAATTAAAGTAGAGACATGGCCTAAAAAATATAATTCTTAAGACCTTTTGTTGCTTTTCCCCATCACTCTTTTATCATCACTGCAGATGTTTTTGTTTGCTTCGTGGGCTACTATTGGCAAAAATTCATTATCATTTTCCTAAGGTTAAGCCTCTCCATGCTTAGCTAGGCTATTCCCCTGAAAGCAGGCACAGCCTGTTACATAGATAATACTTGAAGCTTTTCCAGGGTGATAAACTATCAGAGCTTACATTCCACTAACAGCCTTCCAGAGCCCAGGTTTACTTCCATTCTGTAATGAGACATTTAAACAAGGATTTATCAAAGTTCTCTTTACCTATGCTCAAGGACACCCTCTTCCCAACTCTCACTCCCACTGATGAGTGGAGTTTTTACAGTTCTCTCACATATCCCTTCCGGGGTACTAGGAGTACCTGTAAGAGATATGGGATGGTTCTCTAATGCTATTGACTCAAATCCCCCACTTTTAGCCTTCCCTCAAGATTATAAGTTGATATTCATTTAGTTGACCAGCCTACTTAAGTAGCTTTTAAAAATGAATATTTACTTACCCATTCCCTAATTGATAAATGGTCAAAGGATATGAATAGACAGTTTTCAGAAGAAGAAATAAAAACTATCAATAGTCACATTAAAAATGCTCTAAATCATTATGGATTAGAGAAATTAAAACTAAAACAATTGTGAGAAAACACCTCACATCTATCTGATTGGCTAACTTGACAGAAAAAAAATGACAAATGCTGTAGAAGATGTGAAAAATAGGTAAAGTATTGCCCTGTTGCTGCAATTGTGAACTGGTCCAACCATTCTGGAGAATAATTTAGAACTATGCCAAAGGGCTATAAAGGTTTGCATACCAGCAATACCACTATCCCGTATCCTAAAGAAATCAAAGGAAAAAAAAGAAAAGGATCTATTTATATAGAATATCTACAGCAGATTTTTCCATGGTGGCAAAGAATTGGAAATTGAGTGGATACTCATCAATAATGGAATGATTGAATAAGTTGTAGTATATGATTGTGATGGAATACTATTGTGTTATAAGAAATGACAAGCAGGATTATTTCAGAAAAACCTGGGAAGTCTTATATTAAGTAAGGCAAATTGAAATGAACAGAACCAGAACACTGTACACAGTAAAAGCAACATTTTAATGAAGATCAATTGTGAAAGATTTAGCTACTCTGATTAACACAATGATCCAAGACATAATTCCGAAGGACATATAATAAAAATAATACAAATTTTTTTAAACATTAGAAAATCAGAAATAGATTGGTGCTGGATGAAAGGAGAGTATTATACCTACTTTTAATCATGTGAAGGGTGCTTTTATAGAAAAGAGATTAGGAGCAGAGTACCAGCCCTGGAGTCAGGAGGACCTGAGTTTAAACACAACTCAGACACTTATTAGCTGTGTGATCTTGGACAATCACTTTGCACTCGTTGCCTAAAAATAAAAGGGAATATAAAACCTAACTGCTATTGTTGTTGTCATTATTGTTAATTATTTGACTCCAGAGGGCAGAATCAGGATCAAGTAGAACTCTGTAAGTTATAGTGAGAGAAATTTATAGAGGTTTGATGTCATGTTTCTAATAGAAATGTTCAAAATTTAAATGGGGAGATTTTTTGTTTGTTTCTTTCTCTGTATTCTAAGTAGAAGTTGGCTGACAATTTGTCATCATTGTTGAAGAGGTAATCCTTATTCAAGTACTGGGTGTGGCTCTCACCTCCCTCCAAAACCTTAATATTCTGGGTTTCTGTGATCTTATTCCCAGGTCTTTTCATATCTTAGACACTAATTCATTTAAAAATATAGTACCATTTAACTACAATATTAATAGCAAAACTATGATAAAAATAGCACTATTATTCTAACAAAATTTTTTTCACTCAGAAGATATATTAATGCATTGAAATTCTTCCCCAACAGAGCCTTCACCAACACTGAGTGATAAGCAGGGCTGGAAATAATGGGTCATCGAGTCAACATAACTTTCAATAAATGAACACATTACTACATTTTATATAATAAAACTATTATTTATATGAATACCAAGATATTTATTATGCATATTAATTGATTAATATTTATTAATTTGTAATGAATAAATCTTTATATATTTTCAATTACTGTTTTTACTTTTTAAAATCAGTAAGTAATCTTTTTTAGCCTAAAGATTATAAAAAAATTATAAACTATTTTCGAGTAAATAAAACCCTTATATAAAGATAAAGAAATATTCAAATTATCCTTTGTATATGTACGTAAACATGCATGCACATATATATGTAATTGTGTGTGGTATTTACTAAAAAAATCAGAAAATCAGAATGAGCAGCTAATACCTGAAACTTAATTCTTTTTTTTTTTGGTGAGACACTCAGGGTTAAGTGACTTGCCCAGGGTCACAGAGTTAATATGTGTCAAATGTATGAGGCTGAATTTGAACTCGGGTAGTCCTGACTCCATGGCTGGAGTTCTATTCACTGTGCCACCTAGCTGCCCCTTAATTCTTATCAATATAATATATTCTATTTTATAGAATTAATTAAGAACCAACTGCATATCTGACTCAATACAGGAAAATATATTTTTTTCTTTATTTTATTCGCAGGCCTGTGACTTAATTAATGTACTTGAAACTCCAATGAAGAAAATCCTACTAACCTGAATCAACATCTGCAATCTGTATCATATTCTTATAAAGTTGTAGGTGGGGGTTGTTTGGGGGATTAAAAAGCTATGACTTACCCAGGGTCACAAAGTATTTGCAAGAGGGAAACTTGAGCTCAGGTCTTTCTGGTTTTTAGTTTATATCCCTATCCACTACTTCAGGGTGCTTCACTTGATATTATTTAAATGAGAAATATGATTGTGTGTATTCCCAGAAGGTCTATCATGAAGTGCTGTGTTCATTATTTCAAAACAAAGATAATAAAAGCTCACTTGTCACTTTATGCACAAGTATTTTTTTTCTTAATTCTTTGTTCATTATTGTTTTGTTTCCCTTGAAATTACTATTCTATTTTTATATACTTTCTTTTCCTTTGTCTCTGTCTTTCTGTCTTTGTCTCTCTGTGTGTGTGTCTCTGTCTCTCTTTGTCCCTCTCTTCCCCTCCCTTCCCCTACCTATTTAATTATTCATTTGTTTGTTTATGAACATGTACAGTTAGATCTTCCACATATGGGGGTGAGGGGCACATCACCCCCTTGGCCTAGAAAATCCCCATAAAATTGTTTGACCCTCCCTTCATAAAAGAGACGAAATCTGAATTTTTTCTTTTCTTTTGTGGGTTGTTTACAGTACCTTATTGTAAAATTTGAATTAAGTATTTGGTCATAGGCTCTGGGTCATCTGTGGCTTCCATAAAACTCCCCCCAAATTCTCATTTAATTTCTTATACTGACCCATGATATATCAAAACTGTAAAGAGGAAAGTCACAATCTGGAAGGGATAACTGTAGTTTTCTTATCAATGGAAGGTAAACTTCTTGGGCATTAGTGACCATTTAATTTTTGTCTTTTTAGTTACAGCACCTAGCTAAGAATTAAGGCTGCTCCCTGGAGCCATTGAATAAAAGTTGGTTTTAGGAATTTTAATAAGAGGGTGAGAATTGAACAGTTTCTACTACCCATTATAATTCCTTCACTTACAGAATGTAGAACTCAGATAACATCTAAATCAAAAGAGAAAAAGAAAGCTCATGTACAAGTGCTATATGCTCAAAGAAAATTTATTCAGAGATTTTCCTGGCAGTTGACTAGAGGAGAAAATAGGATGCAATGGACCTCTAAGTCCTGATCTAAATTGAGCTGATAACAATTCTCCAGACTATAGCAGTATAGCAGGTCTAAAGATGACTTTCCTGCTTTCCCTTTTTGTATAGGAAAACTCTAGTTTTTGAAAAGTGTTAGAAATATTCTTTCAATTTAGTAGTTCCAAGATTTTGATCAGAAGGAAGAAAGTAATGTCTGGACCTCTTCTAGATTTATGCATTCAAATTTCTGAAAACTAATCATTAGTTAAAGGAGATAAGTATCGGACCACAATGTTCCCTGATTTCCTCAAGATTTACTAACTCAGGGGGAAATGTGGAAGGTCTCATCTAAGATATCAGGTCCTATTGGGTTCATCTATGACCTGATGGATATTTATGGATGGAATTATTGAGCAAATAGTTGGTTTTAGGGATGAAAACAGAAAAGCAAATTATAATTAACACTTGGTTGGTTGGTTGTTGTCCTTTGTTCTTGAAGAGGACCAAATTGACATCTCTGGAGTCAAGTTACAGTGTGTCTGACTGTGGCTGATCAGACCAATACAAGTTTAGAATGTTCTACCACAGATCGGGCACAAATAGCCCATGTACACACTTATAGAATACATGAAAATCCACACTGAAATTGCCAGGGAAATGGTTTTGAATTATTCTGTAAAGAGAAGAATCAAAGTTTTAAGGTGGTATTTATTGTTTGTCTCCTTTGAATTCTACATGTGAATGCGCAGAAAGATGTCATAGGTAAGAAGGGGTGGGATAATTTTCCAAAACACAAATATCAAAACTAATAATAAGGTATGAAGATAGCTGTGTATAAATGTATGTATGCATGTGTGTAGAATATATTAAGCAATATTATTTTATTTATATGTGTCAGAATGAGCAAGGTTATATTTCACAGTTATAAAATTCTAACAATCAAAACTATGTCTTTATACATGAAACTGACAGAGACATAAAACTTCAAAGACAAATTATTATGGAAAACATTGTATTAGTCAATGTTTTGTTAGCTCTCCTACATTAGCACAGTGTCAACATTAAATAGACCCTTAATAAAGGCTAATGGAATTGAATTGAATTGAATAATGGGTTAGCACCCATTCAGCCGTTTTGCTGACATTTATTGAGCCCTCTTTATTCCATTCCCTTATAAAGTTAGTCAGCCTGTAGGGATACTTGCTAAGGGAGCATTTGTTTATTATAATTAAGAGACTTGTTTTGAGGTGAAGATTACCCTTGACTTAAACTTTCCTAGGATTATAAATTGAAGAACAATTGCTGCTTTGCACTGGCAAAATAAGATAGTGTCATCAGAAACTCCCAATACCATTGAAATCACAAAACCAAACCAAAAAAAGTTTAGGACTTCTAAAAATCATAATTAATTTTATTTACATATTAGAGAATAAAAATGGCAGATTAAAGGGAGTATTCTAGCCAAGCCCTCCAAATAGTCCCCTTTAAATGACTTTAAATTAAAATGTTAAATTAAATTCAAAAGTGACATAACCAGCAAAAAATTGTGAGATATTTTTACAGCCCAGGACAACTTAGGGAGTCAAAAGGAGAAATTTATGGTACTAGGGATGAAGCTGGCAGGGAGCACAGTTGTAGTGGTGACACAAATTAAAGACCTTGGAGGGAGCAGCTGTACCATTATCATCAATATTTGTGGTATCAGCAGTAGCAGCTGTATTGAGAGAACTCACTGTCTAGAGATGACAAGGAGATTGGACATCTGAGCAGAAAGAGATTACAGGGCCCTCCTGTGCTAGTGCTGGGTTCAATACCAGGTGTCATTTAGCAGTTCCATTGCCCTTTATCTAGTTTTATGTTATAGTTCTGGGAAGGAGGGGAGTACTTGTGGTAGATGGGAAGGGAGCAGAGACACTAACTAGTACAAATCACAGTTGCAGGGAGGAGAGGAATTGTGGTAGCCAGAGAAGAGAGGTGCTACTTGGATAAGGAACTGAGTACAAACCAAGAAAACAGTCACTAGATCTCTCTCCCATAAAAACCTTGGAAGCACCAAAGACTTACACACCCTCAGAGATAGCTATGAAAATAGCAGTGATAAAGCTTAGGTCTTGGGACAGTGAGCACCACTTCATCAGCTGAGCAGAGCCTAACTCTAACATAAAGTTCAAAGTCAAGAAATATGCTGGAAAAATGAGCAAACAACAACAAAACAGAACCTGGACATGCAAGGCTACCATAGTGGTGGAGAAGTTCAAGACAAACTCAGAAGAAAATAATGATGTGAAAAGATCTACAAGAAGAGCCTCAAAAAATTCAAATTGGACATAATCCCACCAAGAACTCCTAAAAAACTTAAACAAAGAGATATAGAAGTGAAAAAAAATGATTTTAAAGGAGATGGAGCCAAGATGGAGAAGTAAAGGCAGATACTTAACCTCTCCCAAATTCTCTTCCAAACAACTTTAGAGTGACAAAACTAACTTTAGTTTCCTTTAGGAATCCTTTAGTATCTTTTAGTTTCCTTTAGTATACTTTAGGATAGGGTAAAATAATAATCCAATCCAAGAGAACTTAAAAGGTTGGAGAGGAGTACACAAGAAGAGGAAATACTAAAAGAAAGAAAGGAAAACTGGAGGAGACAGTGACCAGAAGCAAAACATTTTTGAGGAAGGACAGGCAAAATGAGAGAGAGGATAAATAGGGGAAAAAATGGAATGGAGGGGAAATAAGCAGTTAGTAAACATCACTGTGAAAATGAATGGGATAAACTCACTCATAAAATGGAAGCAGATAGCAGAGTGAAACCAGAATCCTACAATATGTTGTTTATAAGAAACACACTTGAAACAAAGAGACACACAGAGAGTAAAGGCAACAGGAAGGTGGAGCTGAAGCTATTATATTTCAGCTGAAGGAATAATAGCAGTCATAGCAATCATGATCTCAGACAAAGCAAAATTTTAAAAATAGATCTAATTTAAAGACATAAGTAAATAAACTACATCTTGCTGAAAGGTGCTATAGAAGATGAAATAATATCAACACTAAACATATGCGCCAAGTGATATAGCATCCAAATTTTTAGAGGAGATGTTAAGTGAGTTACAGGAAGAAATAGACAGCAAAACTAGTAGTAGGGAACTTCGACTTTCCCTTTTAAGAACTAGATAAATTTAACCAAAAATGAACAAGAAACAAGTCAAGGAGATGAATAGAATTTTAGAAAACTTAGATATAATAGAACTCTGGAGAAAATTGAATGGAAATAGGAAGGGAAAAAAATGTCATCTACACAAAAAATGACCATGTAATAGGCCACAAAAACCTCACAGATAAATGCGGAAAAGTGGAAAAATTAATTGCATCCTTTTCAGATCATGATGCAATAAAATAACACTTACTAAAGGACCATGTGAACACAGATTGAAAATTAATTAGAAACTAAATCTAATTCTAAAGAATGAATGGGTCAAAGAATGTATCATAGAGATAATAAATAATATCATTAAAGAGAATGACAACAATGAGACAACATATAGGATTCAGCCAAAGCAGTTCTTAGGGGAAAATTTATATTTCTGAATGTTTACTTCAACAAAACAGAGAAAGAAAAGATAGATGAATTAGACATAGCTAAAAAAAAAATTAGAGGGAGAAGAAATTAAAATCTCCAATTAAACACCAAATTAGAAATCTTGGAAACCAAAGGAGAGATTAATAAAACTGAAAGTAAGAAAACCATTGAACTAATAAATTAAACTAGGAGCTGGTTTTATTTAAAATAAATAAAATGGATTAACCATTGGTTATTTTTTTAAAGAAAACCAAATTGCCTGTATCAAAATGAAAAGGGTAAATTCACCACCAAAGAAGATGAAATTAATGCAACTATTAGGATCTATTTCATCCAATTATTTTCCAATAAATCTGACAATCTAAGTAAAATAAATGAATATTTAGAAAAAAATGTAAGTTTTCCAGAAGAACAGAAGTACAATGTTTAAATAACCTTATTTCAGAAAAAAAAGAAATTGAAGAAGCTATCAATGAGCTCTTTAAGAAAATATCACCAGAACTAGATAGATTTACAAGTGACTTCTACCAAACATTTAAAGAACAATTAATTCCAATACCATAAAAACTATTTCAAAACACAGTCAAAGAAGGAGTCCTACCAAGGTCCTTTTATGACACAAATATGGTACTGATTCTTAAACCAGGAAAATCAAAAACAGAAAAAAGAAAACTATAGACCAATTTCCCTAGTTAATATTGATGCAAAAAATTTAGATAAAATATATCAAGTAGATTAAAGCAATACATCACAAAGATCATACTGTACAAGGCGGGATTTATAACAGGAATTCAGGGACAGTTCAACATTAGGAAAAGTATCAGCATAATTGACCACATCAAATAGAACTAACAAAACTTATATGTTTACCTCAATAGGTATAGAAAAAGTTTTTGCCAAAATACAACACATGGTCCTATTAAAAATCCTAGAAAATTTAGGAATAAGTGGAACTTTCTCCTTAATATAAGTAGTATTTATCTAAAACCAAGAGTAAGTATTATCTGTAACCGGGATAATTTAGAAGCCTTTCCAATAAGATCAGGGATGAAACAAGAACATCTATTATCACCACAATTACACAATATGGTAGTAGAAATGTTAGCTATAGAAATAAGAGAAGACAAAGAAATTGAAGGAATCAGAATAGGCAATGAGAAAACAAAACCATCACTCTTCGCAGATGATATGATGATATAGTTGGGAAATCCCAGAGAATCAACTTAAAAAAAAAACAAAAACAAACAACTAGTTGAAATACTTAACAACTTTAGCTAAGTTGTAGGATATAAAATAAAATGACATAAATCATCAGCATTTCTATATATTATCAAAAAAGTCCAGCAACAAAAGATAGAAAGAGAAATTCCATTTAAAATAATTGTCAACAATACAAAATACTTGGGATTCTACCTGCGAAGAACAACCTAAGAACTATATGAATATGATTATAAAACACTTTTCAAACAAATAAAGTCACATCTTAACAATTGGAAAAATATCAATTGCTCTTGGGTAGGCCAAGCTAATATTATTAAATGACAATTCCAACTAAATTGATATACTTATTCAGTGCCATACGAATCAAACTACCAAAAAATTATTTCATAGAGCTAGAAAAAGTAATAACAAAACTCATCTGGAAGAACAAAAGGCCAAGAATATCAAGAGAATCAATGAAAAAATATGGGAAAGAAGTTGTCCTACCCATATCAGATCTGAAACTGGTATAAAATAGTAATCATTAAAGCTATCTGATATTGGCTAAAAAACAGAGTGGTGGATCAGTGGAATAGATTAGGTACACAACACAATATAGGAAACAACCATAGTAATCTTGTCTTTGATAAACACAAAGATCCAGGCTTTTTGAACAAGAACTCACTATTTGACAAAAACTATTGCGAAAACTGGAAAGCAGTTTGTTAGAAACTAGATGTAGAACAATTCCTAACACTGTATACCAAGATAAGGTCAAAATGGGTACATGAGGATGTACATAAAGCACATAAAGGATGATGTCATAAGCAAATTAGTGGAATGTGAAATAGTTTACTTGACAGATCTATGAATAAGAAAATAATTTATGATTAAACAAGATATAGAAGACATTAGAGGATGTGAAATGGATAGTTTTGGTTATATTAAATTAAAAAGTTTCTTCACAAACAGAAACAATGGAGCCTAAATTAGAAGGATAGTAGAAAACTGGGGGGGGGGATAACAGCAAGTTTCTCTGATAAAGGCCTCATATCTCAAACACATTGATAATTGAGTTAAATTTTAATAATGTGACTCATTCCTCAATTGATGTGGTAAAATGATATGAATCAGCAGTTTTCAGAACAAGAAATTAGAGTTATCTATAGTCATAGGAAAAAATTCTCTAGATCATTATTAATCAGAGAAATGCAAATTTAAACAACTGAGGTACCATACCTATCAGATTAACTAATATGACAGAAAGGGAAAGTGACAAATGTTGAAAGATATGTGGGAAAATCAGGACACTAATGTACTGTTGGTGGAGTTGTGAACTGATCTACCTATAGGAACTATGCCCAAAGGACTATAAAACCATGCATACTCTTTGACCTAGCAATATCACTGCTATGTCTGTATCCCAAATAGATGTTTTTTTAAAGGGACCTAAATGTACAAAAATATTTATAGCAACTTTTTTAAGGTTGGCAAAGAATTGGAAATTGAGGGCATGACCATTAATTGAGGAATGGCTGAACAAGTTGTGATATCTGATTGTTTTGGGATATTGTTGTGCTCCAAGATGTGACAAGCAGGTTGCTTTCAGAAAAAATCCTGGAAAGACTCAAATGAACTGATCCAAAGTGAAGTGAACAGAACAAGAACACTGTATGCAATAACAACAGTATTGTATGATGATCAAATGTGAATGACTTAGTTATTCCCAGCAATACAAAGATCCAAAACAATACTGAAGGACCTATGATAAAAAAATGTTATCCCCCTCCAGAGAGAGAACTGATGAAATATGAATGCAGATTGATATGATTTTTATTTTACTTTCTTTTTTTTAGTCTGTGTTCTCTTTCACAAAATGACTAATATGGAAATATTTTTTGTGTGATTGCACATGGTTAAACGTTATCAAATTGCTTGCTTTTTTCAATGATAGGGGAGAAGAGAAAGGGTGGGATACAATTTGGAACTCAAAATTGCGAAAAAAAAATGAACAAAGGTCAAAATTGGTTTTACATGTAATTGGGAAAAAAGATTTTTACAAAGTGATAGAAGAAAAAAAAATAATGAGAGCAATGCAATAAAATTGTGAAGGGAGAATTAACAACTCAACAAAAGAGGCACAAAGAAAATATTGAAGAAAATAACTCCTTAAAAGGCAGAATTTGCCAAATTGAAAAAGAAAGACAAAAACTCATTGACAAAAATAATTCCTTATAAATTAGATTTGGTCAAATGGAAACCGATGACTCCATGAGACAACAAGGAAGAATAAAACAAAGTAAAAAAGACACAATGGAGAAGGCTAATTGCATATTTATAGAAATTTTGATTGCTGAGTGATTTCAGTTGTGTCTGACTCTAGGTGACCCCCTTTGGCATTTTTTGGCAAAAATACTAAGTAGTTTGCCATTTCCTTCTCCAGCTCATTTTACAAATGGGGAACTGAGGCAAACCAGATTAAGTGACTTGACTACGGTCACACAACTAGTACATTTCTGAAGAAGCTAGATTTGAACTTATGAAGATGAATCTTCCTGCCTCCAGTTGTAGCACTCTATCCACTATGCCAACTAGCTGCCCTATTTTGGATTCCTATTATCTCTGTTTTCATGCACATGAAACTTCAGTTTTTTTGGTAAACTGACATAGTTGATCTCTAAGAGCTTTTTAACTCTAAATCCGTGATCCTGCACCTTAGTCACTTAACTGTGGGGCAGATATGTGGCATAGTGTGAATGCACTAAACCAGGAGTCAGGAAGACCTGAGGTGAAATCTGTTCTCAAATAATTGGCAGATGTGTGACTCTGGGTAAAATATTTAACCATTGCCTGCCTCAGTTTCTTCATTTACAGATTGGGATAATAATAGCAGCTGTTTCACATAGTTTTGGGACAATACACTTGATATAATATTTGTGAAGTGCTTTAAAAATGTTGGCATTGCATATAAATGTTGGCTATATTGATAATGATGATGCTGATGATTGTGAAAGAGAAATTTAAATGAGATGACCCCAAAAGTCTTTCTAACTCTATATCCATGATATGAAGGGTATCTACTTAAGCTAAGCTCTTTCTGTTCTTTAATTAAACACTTTCCCAATCCAAACAAGTTTGCAGTTATAGGAGAGCACAGATTGAAGGTCTAAATGTGATTTTAAAAAAGGAAACAGGGTTTTAAATACAATAAAATATAAGGAAAAAAGCTAATGCTAGCAATAGGCTAAGCAACTTTAATCAAAGGGTTTTTTTTTAATAATTCATTAGTTTAACAAAAATTTAATTGCCTACCATGAAGAGCTTCATGGAGCACAAAGATATATAAAAAAAAATGGTTCCTGACCTCGCCAGTAAATATGATTCTATTTACTGGAATTAAGTTGGAAATAGAGATTCTCTGTATAGCCCAATTCAATTAAAAGCCAGCCTTGAAAATCATTTTAGGACATTTCAGTCCACTTTATGATTCTTGCTGTTATGAATATCATATGACTTTATCATATAACCTCAGGGAAGGGGTGATTTTTGTATTTTATTTTATGGAGTGGTTCCCTGCAATTGTTGAGTGTGGCAATATAGCAGAGCGCCAGCAAAAGTCAGAAAGACCTGAGTTCAGGTCTTGCTTTAGATACCTACTGGCAGTGTAACCCTAAGCAAATCATTTAAATACTTTGTGCCTTATTTTCCTTATTTATAAAGTGAGGTGCTTAAACTTGAAGACTTCTTTTTCTAAGGTCTTGTCTAGCTTAAGATTTATGACCCTGTGAACTTTCTTCAATAACTCTATGTCGAACTATTTCACCCAATGCCTAATTTTCCTGTGATTTCCTGGTCTACCTCATGTAGCACTTGGCAGCCTCCCAAGAGGAAGATTAATGAATGAATAAATGAAAAAGCATTTATTAATAACTGATTATGTGAAAAACAGGGGCAACTAGGGGGCAGAGTGGATAGAGAGCCATGCTTGGAATCTGGAAGTTTCATTGTTGTGAGTTCAAATCCAGCCTCAGACACTTAACTACCTGTGTAACCCTGAGCAAATCTCTTAATCCTCTTTGCCTCAGTTTCCTCACTTGTAAAATGAGCTGAATAAGAAAATGGCAAAGCATTTCAGTGTCTGCCCAGAGAACCCCAAATGGGGTCATGAGGCATCAGACACACCTGAAACAACTTAATAACAAAACAATGTGCAAAACAGCTGATTTCTATATGTAACTCATCACTGCCACTACTTTGTAGAGTAGTCAAAGATTTTTCCTCCAGGACAAAGGTAAAGAGGGAGCACTCACCAATGAAATGTTGAGTTCCATTCACTGACATTGTAACAAAGACAATTGCTTAAAAATGAAAACTAGATTTGATCACCTAAAATGCTTATGATCTATTAGAGAAATATTATGTAAACTATTTCATGGAGAATAATAGCTCTCAAACAATTACTTAGAGATTGAGATTTATTTTAAATCAGTGTAAGTTTCTATTTAGAGAATTCCATTGAGCACTAATATGTGTGAAAAGTGTGCAGTTGATGATGACCAAAGCATAGTGAAAAAAATTGAGTGTCTGGAAAGAAAGAAAGCTGGCCAAAAACACTGGCGTGTCAGAGAAAAGATTTCCAGTGGAATATCTTAACCTGAGCTTTATAGTCAAAAGGGTCACAGAAGATTTTCTGGTGTGATGATTAATAAAAAAAAATGAAAGGAGGTAGAAAAATGCCCTATAATAAACCTCAGATGCAATGTCAAATCTTACCATTATGCAAGTTCGAGTTCTTATACAACTGAAAGCTGTCACTTAGAGTCAAAATGGAAAGTTCATCAGAGTGGATCAAAGAATAAGAAGGCTTCTGGAAGTAATAAATAAATATTAAAACCCTAAAGAAAAGGGTATCAATGCATTAAGTAAGAGATGTATGGAAAACTGGAAATAGTCAAGAGTGGCGACAATTGTAAACATCCACCTTCCAAAGAAAGGACAGCTGAATGATTGATCAAATTACCAGATCTATTTCTCATGTATGCTTTGATCATCCAAGAAAGAATGAAGAAGAGGATGGAATTAGAATTGGCACCAACATGTGGTGGTGTGAATTGAATTGAATTGAATTCAGCAGCATTGAATTGAACTGCATTGAATTAAATTGAATTGAGGGATTTGTACTGATTATGAATAGCAGGCTGTGTGGGAGAGTAGCTGAGTGATTAGCTAAGAGCTTTATAAGAAAGCCAACTAGCAAGAAGCAGGCAACTGTGTGAGACTGCCACTGAGTGAGTGCAAAAGCAAAATGAGGGTTTGATTCAAGTAAGAGTTGGATATTAAGGCTGTAAAGAGGAATGGTTTTAAAAAAAGCAAGAAAGAAAGAAAGGAAGAAAAAGCCATTCAGAAAGAAGAAAAGCTAAGAGAACTGGATGCCAGGAAACAAAAAAGATGAAGACAAGATTCCTGGATTCTAACATCCTTGTTGCTGAAGAGAAATCATAGATATAAAGTATATTAACTGGCATGGAATAGGGCTATTGAAAGATATTCAAATAAGGTTCACAAATAAGATGTGCTGTCTTCCAATCTCTGGGTAGAAACTAGAAAAGATAAACGTATGAATTGCTCCAACAGCTGGTGAAGATACCAAAAAAAACGTGCATCATCTGATCAATTGCAACATTAAAGGAGTGACTATTCACTGATTATGTCTGGGAAATTGTAGAGCAGATTGTTTAGGGAGCTGCACTGGAGGTGGGGGCAGGAAGACAGCTTGCACCACTCATTTGCACGTGCATATTTATCATCTGCATCAAACACAGAAAATACTGATATACACAGAGAAATCTGACTGACATTTAGTGTTCTTAAGGCCAAGGACAATGCACAAGCAGTGCTACAGCCACACTGCAAAATAGTGTCTGAGTATATAATTCAATGGACTAATGCTGATAGCCACTGGTCATAAAATCCAGGACAGTCAAAACACAGTATGCTTTCTCCATGGTTATAACAAACATAGAAAACCACCCATGTATGAGGGCTGCTGTCAGCCTGACAAAGATTAATTGAGGTGAATACCCCATCTTCCTTGGCTTCTTGCTTAATGACATTTGGCTTAATATACTTTTTAAACAGTAATAAAATATACTTTGTAATATACTCTCAATACATTGGCCTGAGCTTCCACCCTTAATATCTCATCTACAAACAATGGATCCAATGTATCTATAGGGAAGATAATTTCCAGACAACAGAAAAAATAGTAGATCATTACATTGTATTTTTAAAATTTAATTTGTTGACTACTTGGACTTATTACATGTTAATGGGCATATTACATGTTAATACATTAACATACTTAGCTGTCTTCCAAGCCTTCCAATATTATTTTTTCCAAACTCTTTTTAATAATTTCTAAATTTACATGTAGCCTTTTTTTCATTGGCCTCCCCTCATCTGCCAATGCCTTCCTCAAACTATCCTGTATTTAATAACTTTTCCTTGTTAAGTTTTGGTATATGCTTTATGTTCTTTTATATGTACTTCCTGTTTCTCCTATTACAAATTAACCTCCTTGATAATAGGAATTATTTCTCTTTTTGTTCATCTATCTCACCAAGTTCATCTATCTTCACCAAGTGAAGTGCCTGCCACAAAATAGGTCCTTAATAAATGTAGATTGATTGATTGGATCAAGTTAACCAGTAGATGGAGAAAACCTTTAAATAATATTAATTTAAAATGTGATTGAATAGTTAAATTTCCATGACTGTCTTCTATTATAGCAGCAGGATTGTGTTGCTTTTACCTGTGATTTCAGTAGACTATCATATACTTCATTGACTCACATGAGATCCTTTCCTATTGTTTCCTGGGTTCCTTCTTTTAGTAATATTGTGTGGGCAGAGCTTAAATTTTTCATCATGTCATTAATTTTCTTTATGATTTTTCAGTTTGTGAAACTGGTCAGACAATTGGGCAGAAATAAAAACACATCTTCAGTCTAGTGTTCTTTCCCTCATACTCTGGCTGCCTCCAAATAGTATGAGGTCAGGAAAGGTAGAATTTGAGTTTACTGCATTTCACAGACTATTGACAAAGGTTTTGTTGAATTCTAAGGTAAGTTGCCTTTTAGATAAAATCCCTGGAGGCAAGGAAATCGAAAATCTCCTTTAACTCCCTCAGTGATAACTCTAATTTTATAGGACTCTCCTACATAGAGTCAGTTGACCTTATTCCATGTCAAAGTGACTATTCTCTGGGACAAAAGAGGCTCTGCTTATCATTTTCATATATCCAAAGTGCAAACATATCTATTCTATTATAAGACAATTTTAGCCACAAATCATCTTCATCATCAGAAGTAAAATTAGCCAACATTTATATGTGTTCAGTCATTTCAGCTGTATCTGACTGTTTGTGACCCCATTTGGGGTTTTCCTGGCAAAGATACTGAAGTGGTTTGCCATTTCCTTCTCCAGTTCATTTTACAGATGAGGAACTGAGGCAAACAGAAATAAATGACTTGCCCAGGGTCACAAAGCTAGCAAAGTGTTAGAGGCCAGATTTGAATTCAGGATGATGAACGTTCATATCTCCCAGTTCTACACATTATCTACTGTCCCACCTAGCACTTACTATATACTACCCATCACTAAGTACTTTACAATTTTTATAACATTTGATCCTCACAACAACTCTGTGAGGTAGGTGTTATGATACCCTTTTTACAGATAAGGAAACTGAGGCAAGCAAGGGTTAGTTTACTTGGCCAGGGTCACCCAGCTAGTAAGTGTCTGAAACCAGATTTGAACTCAGGCATTCCTGATACCACACTCAACACTCTAGCCACTGCAACACCTAATTCCCTCTTATTAAAGGACCAAGACAAAGACAGAACAAAAAGTCAAATTCCTTGACTAAGGAATTTTTAATGCATATTTAATTTTTTTGTTGTATATGCAACATAGATAATGTTCAGAGCTCCCATGTCTACATAATAAACTCTAATAAGAATGAGGTCCAAACTATGTAGCATCTCAGGGAACCTTGAATTTGTAGTTTTTCTTTTCCTTTTCTTTCTTTCTTTTTTTTTTGCATTCACAAGAAAATGAAGGTGTAGGGGAAGAGTAACCATTTTAGGTTTTATCTGAACCTTTCTCACAAGCCAAGTGAAACTTTTTTTTTTAGATACCCAGCTTTAGGAGGAAGAATGGCATACATTGTGATTTATTCTTCTACTTCTGTCTGTTGAAAGGACATTCTTTTGGAATGCTTAACTTAAAATACGTGACCCCCTGCAGCAAAAATCTATAAGGAAGACAGGATTTTGGGTCTCATTCCAAGACAGTGGTTCCTTACTATTTCCAATGTATATTATTTAAATGCTTTGAGGGAAGAAACTGCCTCTATATGAAATAGAATTAAAAAAAATCAATAATACTCTTCTGGTCTTGAATCAAAAGCAAATAGAAGAAAGGGGATGTGAGGTTAGATGGAAAAAAATAACTAGCTGAATTTGGCATCTATATGAGAAAAGTTCTATGACTTCTTTTCAATTAAAAGAGAAAAAAATGAAAAAAAAACTGCATTATACCACAGCAATGTCATTTCCATCTGAAAAAGTCTTATAATGGGTGGTTTTTACATAATGTTCAACTCTCCTAAAGTCTGCTGACAAGGATATGATCTATTTATTCAGATAATCTGATACTTTCAAGAGCCATGATTTTGTGATTTCACTGATATCGATTCCAGTTCCTCAAACTTCTTTTCATGCTGGCCAAACCACGTCCACTTTTTTCCCCCATAAATTTTCCATAGGGATCCAGGCCAATGACCTGCAGATGATTCTCCAGATATTCTGGTATCATGTCCACGTGTTACCTCTCAGTTCTTCATTCCTGAGTGGCTCAATTTCTTTTCTAACTGCTCAAGAATATAAGCTCTCTGAGAGTAGAGATTATTTCATTCTTTGTATTTGCATCTCAGGTACATAGCCTATTATGTGGCACAGAATAAGTATTTCATTTATACTTTTTGGGTGATTGGTAAATTCTAGACAAAAGCAGTATGGCGTAGTGGATAGGGAGTTTTCTTTAGAGTCAGAATAACCAGGGTTCAAGTTCTTACATATAAATATTCTTGCAAAACCTATATTTATCTCTATTGTTTTCTTTTTTTCTTTTTGCCATCAAGAAACTCACAAGGCAAGAGACACATTAGTTAATCTTGCCTTTGGGCCCAGGTAAGACAACTTTAGAACCTTTTGTTCTTATTTATTAAACCCTCTTTGAAGACAGTGTGTGTGTCATCTTTTCATTTAGCTGTTGCTTGTCTTTTTCTTTTAGTCTTATTGGGAGAATATTACTCTGATAGGATACCTTTCAGTAGTACATTGTCATTTTGTTCATTAGAGAAAACCAAGCATTAGGGCTCCACCAATTAAATCAATATCTTAAGCATTCTAGAAACTGTATTTTTTTTTAGCACTCTGCTCTGCTATCTATGACTGCCCCAGTGACTAAAGAAGTAGCAGTAAGCTCCATAGGACCATATACCATTTTGTATTTTTGTCTGTTTCATGGCTCACTCCCCAGTGATTTAACTGTTTCACTTCACTAAAAATATCTCCTTGCCTTCATTTTTCTGGTGATGAATTTCTCCATGCTTACCTAGGATTATCTTTTCACAGTGTATACATCCTGACACTGGAATCATTCTGTAAGCTTTTTTTTTTCTGTCACTGAAGAATATTTAGGTCTTGTTCTCCACTGGTATAGATTTGGAGAAACCAGGATCCATTCTCATCTTCCAATTCCATGGTGTGAGATTTGGGAGTGTTCAAATTGTTGAGTAGAAATAAGAAACTTAGAAGATTTAAGTTACAATGATGATTCTTGACAATCACATTTTTACAAGATTTTGAGCTTTTCACATTAACAAGCTTCTCTTCCATCTTGCTGAAGTTCTCTAATTTAAAATAATTGACCAGTTTAATTCAATGTGGTATCTTGAAAATGGAAATGATGCTGATGTGATTTAGAAATTAGCAATAAAATTATTTTATCTGTAATATAGAGATAGTTATCTGAGGCACAAATAAAGTTATCACCTGGGCTGAATACTGAGTCTGCTGCAAGTTCTATAAATTACCTCTAAAATTCATTTTAAAAACTCAAAACATATTTAGATGTTCTTCTGTGAACTTTAGAAAATATGGCATGTACTTTTCTCTCACTATGTGATATGTGAGCCAAGTTCTAAGCATGTCCAAGGGTGTAATAAGTCTTATGAACTCTGAAGACATAGACAGTACTCCCCAAAGCCCATGTGGAATATCTATTTTGAAAACTCATTTTATAAAATTTACACATGAGTTAAGCTTTATTAAAGGTCATCCAAGAGACGCCCCTGCAGCTGTATTCAGTACAGCAGGTTTTTTCGACCTTGTACAAAATTTTTTAAAAATATTGAAAATTTTTCTTTCTCAGCTCTTGGTCTAGCTTCCCATATCCAGTTCTGCAGATGCCAGCCAGTGAACTAGGGAACCCCATTCTTTCCACAAAGCTCTAATTGAGGCTGAAACATGGGGTACCATGCTTCTTATGGTTGTTTCTCTGTAATAAGCACAAAGAAATGGCATGCTGATATCACATTTTTCCAGTGAAAATGACCACCCAGAATTTGTAGCACTACAGCTGTTATTATGGTGGGAGAGAAAATGTTTTTAGATTCTTCAGCTTCTTTGCATTTACTGTTGAAGTAGTCATGACTGTGAATCATATCTCCTCTGACTCACTGTTGAGGAAATCAGGCTTTCTGTACATTCTTCTATGTTAGTGATTCTTCTATGTTAACCTAAGAAAACCTCTAGTTACAAAAGATGTAAGCTGTAAAACTGGCATTTTTTGCCTCTTGACTAGTGTTTATGGCACCCATCTTTTCTTAATGTTAGGACATGTGGTGGGGGTAGCATGGTACAATGGGGAAAAAAGAGTGGGTTTGAAGTCAAAGGACTTGGGTTCAGATCCTAGTTAATGCATTGAGTACTTGTAGACCTCACCAAGGCACTTCCCTTTTCTTGGCCTCATTTCTTCATCTGTGAAAAGATTGTGGGCTAGATTAGTACTTCCTAAATTGTGCATTGCAACCCATAGTTTGAAAGTTCTGAAGAGGGTGGGAGTGGAAAAAGTTTGAGAAATCCTGTACTAGATGACCACTAAGGCCCATTCCAGCTCTAAAGCTATCATCCTACTTTATTTATCTGAGTTATTCTTTCAGGTTTTGTAGAGCAGTTTTCACCATCATCATCACCATCATCATCATCATCATCATCATCATCATCATCATCATCATCATCACCCCTGACATTTGTATAGTTCTTTAAGGTTCATAATGTGGATTACATGCATCATTTTATAAAAGACCCAGGACAAACCCTGTGAGGATAAACATTAAAGGAATTATAATCCTGATATTATAGATGAGGAATCTGTAGTTGAGAGGTTACACCACCAATAAATATCAAGGATGGGGTCGGAAGTCAAATATCTCTTTGCTCCAAGTCACCTTCTTTTCCATCACACCCTTTGAATATAATTCCTATTATTAAATCAACTCTGCCTGGAAGCTCTGGAATGGTGTGACCCTGAGGGTGGCTCTAGGTCCTTGTTCTGTTGGTCTTTTTGGTAACTGGCATCCTTTGGTGGCTACTGAAGTTTTCGATCAATTATCATTTGCTCATTGAAATCCATGGGTCATTTTAACAGTCTGATGGGGACAATATATTGTCCTTTAAAATAAAGTTTGAGTTCAAATCCTTCCCCATACTAGCTATGTGACACACTTAAATTCTCTTAGCTCTAGCTTTCTCATTTGTGAAATAGGGATAATAATTGCCTTTATCTCACAGCCTTATTGTGAGGTTGAAATGGGATAACATATATAAAATACTTTGCCTATTATAATGAGTAGACTATCCTTTTAATCAAAAATTGTCTCTATTGATAAAATTTCAAGTGTTGGCTTCTGATTCCAGATACAATGTCTTTCCTGTTTTAAATGTCCACTATTACAAAATTTATTTATACTTTAAAATGTATACTTTAGAATATTATTGTATTAAAGATTTCTCATTAAAATTAATAATTAATTAACAATACTATACTGCTAAACTTCTAGAAATAGTAATCTATATTTCCACTTCTCCCTTACATACAGCCTCCTTCAGATCTGTATTCCAAACCCTCCACTCTCTTGACACAACTTCTTCAAAGCTCACTAGTGACTTCAACTGTAAATCCAATGGCTCCTCACTCTCCTCAACATTTCTGTAACATTTCATAGTCACTCAATCCTTCCTTGACATTCTCCACATTTTTCCCTATGGCATTGCTCTTTCCTAAATCTACTTCTATCCCTTTTGGTTTCATCAATGGCTCACTTTTGTCTTCCCATTATCTGAGTGTGAGCATCTCACATTTCTGACAAAAACCCCTCCCTCTGTCTCCCTTCTCCTTTGTCACTCATTCCCAAATGGCAAGTTCTCTTGATTCTATTTCTGCAATATTCCTCACAATATTCCATTCACAAATATTCCTCTGCAATATTCTATTAATTATCTTTGATACCTTTTGCCACTCTCATTTAAGACGTCATCACCTTTACTTTGGACAATCATGAAAGCCTCTAAGCTGGGTTCCCTGGCCTTTAGAATTTCCTCTCTCCAATCTTTCCTTCACACAAATAAATCTTCCTGACGAGCAAACCTGTCTATGCTATTCTTCTGATTAAAGCAAGCAAGCAAGCAAACTACAAAAAGCCCTCCCTTCCTGACTCCCCATTCCTTACTTTTTCCTATTACTAATGCTATATTTTATTCAAGCCAATATGGACTGCTTTACACTCACAATAATCAATCTTCATTCACACTGTTTCTCATGCCTGGAATTCCACTCCATCTCATGTACCTGTTCACTTTTTAACCTATGTTTCTCAAATTTAAAGTACATTTTTAAGCCTTTTCAAGCAGAATATGTTAAAATAATTTAATCTTTTCTTAGTGACTTAAGGTCACATTCTTGTTTTGAACAATGAGCTGATTTGGTTAGTAAAAGAATGGAATACAATTAATGATAACCTAATTTGAATTTAGTTCCCCTATTACCTAATTAAATATTAACAACTTGCATTTTAAGCATTTGCTGCAGGAAGGTATTGTGAAAAGTGATAAGAATAAAGACCCCAAACCAAACATCCTCAAAAAAGTTATTTACGTACATTCTCATCTATATATTATAACATTTCTCTTTATAAATTTTCTATTTTGACCAAACTGCTCTAATTTTTGTATTTGCAATGAAATATTCCATCTTCTACCTCTCCTTAGCTATTCTCCTTAGCTATTCTATATGTCTTTAACACACTTCTTTTTCTCTGTGCTCAAATTAAAAGCTGCTTACTAACCTGTGTGACCTTGGGTAAGTCAAATAACTATTTTTAACTTCACTTTCCCCTTCATTTATTCATCTCATTTATTATTGTTATCTCCCTCCTATATTTTCCTTATGCTAATGTAATTTATATACACTTTGTATTACTCTGCAAAATGGAAGCCTATTGAGTGTGGGGTCTATTTCATTTTTATCTTTCCAGCTCTTGTACTTTGTACAGCACCTCATACTTGGTTCAACATTTCAACATTTTAGTTGAATTGAATTGCCACATTCATGGTGAACCAGTAACAGATTCTCATAGTAGATAACTGGAAGAATACTTCATTTTGGCCTTTTTTTAAGTAAAATTGTTGCAGATTCTAATCATTATTACAAATGTGAGTGGCAGCTTTAAGTAACCAGAAATTTACTCATTCAAATGAAATTTCCTTGAGAGAAAGGATATGTTTGTTTAATTTAGAAGTTCTTTTGCAATAATACTCCAGATACTCACTAATTATGCCTATAAAGACATAGTAGACAGTTGGAACAATTATGTGGATGATGAGAGGGGGAAATTGGATAATTGTGGCTTGATTTCACCTTGCCTGAGAAGACATAAGAAATAATGAAGCTTAATATTAATATAATATCAGCCCATATCACTCCTCTTAGGGAACACTGTGGTAGAGAGGAAAGAATTTTGACTTGGAGGATAGGAGAGAAGGCCGATATAGCTCTACCTCTGTCTTTTATTGGTATGAGATACTGGACAAGACATTTAGCCTTTCTGGCCTCAGTTAATCATCTGTCATTTTAATATGGTTAATAATCCCTGCTATGAGTATAGGTCAGATGATTTATTGAGGTCCCATCTTTATGTGAAACCAATTTGTAGACAAATTAGTGCACAGTTATTTGAGGTATGTGTAAATTATCTTCAAGTCAATGAACATCATTATTTTAATACAATATTTAAAGTTTTCAATAAATCCATGTATTATTTTATTTACTTATTTTTATTATCTCTGCTTCTCATTATCCCTAACTCCATTGAACAATAAAAAAACTCTGAAAACTAAAATGCTCGCAATAAATATTAACAGTCCAACAAAATAAATTTTCACATTGCTCATGTCCCAAAATATATGTGTATATATATATATATATATATATATATATATATATATATATATATATGTCTCATTATTAATATTAAGTCCATCAGTTCTATGGCTGCAATTAGGTGCTGTGTTTTATCTTCAATCCTTAGTTCAGAGGTTTATTATTGCATTGAACCTAGTAAATTAACCAGTAAACTTGGTAAAAAAAAAAGTTATCCTGGTTCTATTCTGTATCAGTTCATAAAATTATTGACGGCTTCTTCTGAAACTGTCCATTTTGTGTGAGTATTATTCTTGAACCATATATATATATATATACATATATATATATACATATATATATACAATATTTTAGTTTGAATGGGATTAAAAATATTTCATTTTGTAGCATTTTAGAGGGTGAATAGTATTTTCTTTACAAAGGTATAGAAGGAATGAGGAAAATACTTTTGATTAACATGAAGACTTAGAACTAGTAATACTGATTTTTTTTTTTTATCTTTCAGAAATAAGACTTCCAAAAATAATAGGAACCCATAAGTCTTCTAGGCTTACAAGAAATTAGATTTCAAGCAAGTAAACATTTTAATATAAATTAAAATCTGATTCCTACTATTGAATATAAGCTCTAAATGGTTATTATCATCAACTACCTTAGTTTTCATGCCTTCATCTCCCCATTTTTTTAAGGCAATTGGGGTTAAGTGACTTGCCCAGGGTCACACAGCTACTAAGTGTCAAGTGTTTGGTCTGAGGCCGGATTTGAACTCAGGAGCTCCTGACTTCAGGGCTGGTGCTCTATCCATTGCACCACCTAGCTGCCCCTTCCCCATTTTATTCTAATTAAAACTAAATTATTGTTCTTGTCCTCTCCAAACCATTTATTATACTACTTCCCTAATACAATTCTTAATGAATGACTTTGGTTATGTCGTTCCTCTTCTAAAAACATATTAATTGGTTGTCTATTGAATACAAATAAAGACAAACTATGATCCTGGTATTCTAGGTACTAGGTCCGATTTTCATTTTTTTTTTCTAGACTCATCTCATATGATTGTTGTTCATGTATTCTAAGTTTTAGAAAAAAACAATAGGACTACATTCCGTGCCCTGTTTCCTAATGTCCATTCTTTTCTTCTTGCCTTTGATCACTATATTTCCCATGACAACTCTGTCATTTGAAGTTCCTCTTTTCCTATAAGGCCCAACTCAGGAGTTACCTCTTCTGATAAGCATTCCATGTTTCATCTAGATGAAAGTGATCCTTTTCTACATCAAAACTTTCATAGAACTTTACCTGAATATCTACTTTGCATGTATCACTCTCTTCATTATTATATGTAATTGTTTATAGCTTCTTTCTCAACAACTTGAGAAAAGGGTCAGTGTCACCCAGATGGCTCTGGTAGAGAAAGTGAGGCTGATGACATTGCACTTAAATCTAATTTGCTTACATGTCATGGCATCACCTCCCTGATGTTGTGGTCCTCTTCAAGAACGAAGGACAAACAACGAAAAGTATCCCTAGTGCCCACCTCAGTGTCTTACATACATTAGATGCCAAATAAAATATTGGTCAAATTAAGATGAATTAATTTTAAAAATATCATCACAATGATATTGGAAAATTTAGGAAGAATCAAAAGAAGAGAAGGACTAAAAATTTCACTAGCAGTTGATACTTTAGACTATATGGAAATGCTGAATAAAGTGAGTATTATGAGAAAATGAGTTTAGAATAGAAACACAAAGGAAAGGAGAGTTTTGAAAGTTACAGTTTGAATTTATCATATATTTAAAGGGAAAAGCAGGTTATACCTAATATCCCCAGATTTGTGTACTATCCTCATTTTCTATTCTTCTTTTTACATGGGAATTCTTTTATTTGATGCATGTTAAATTTAAAATAAAAAAGAAATTCTCAGATGATAAAATAGCATGAAAATAAATGTGGTGAAATAAAGTATATATAAATGATCTTCCTTTGTTTAGTCACTCTCTTGCTAAATGCAACATATGTTTATGTAGCAATTCAATATTTCATTTGCTTTATGTGAGCAAATTTAAAATTTTTATTGAATTCTCTTTTTAGAATTGTAAATTATACATATATGAAGAAACATTTGCTTCAAAATATGAAACTAAACTAATACTAGTTGATTTAATTCCACATGGGGATAATGGACACAATATGATATTATACTAAAAAAAGTCATTTTAAAGAAAGAAAATATGAGCATCCTAAGTTTAAACCGTAGTTAACTTCCTGGAATGAAAATTGCTCCTGTGTTATTCCTCCCATATCTATTTCATTGATATTCAATGACATATTGGAAAACTGTATTTAGATTTGTGTTTTTATTATCAAGAACAATGAACAAAAGTATAGCCAGAAACCACAACATGGAAGTGAAGGAAGTAGAGGGGGTGAAAAACAAAAGCAAAACTTTTTTTTTCATTAAGGAAATAATAACAAATGTTGACTAATTTAACATATCTTTTTTTCATCCTCTTTTTTAAATACAAAATTATATTTTAACTATCATTGAGAAATTATCAAACTTCTACATGCTAAAGATTTTATCCTTAAATAGTTTAAATTCCTACATAATTTTGAAGGTAAATAGGATTATTAGTAATAGATTTATTTTATGATTTTTAAAAATCAGATATAGAAGTTTTTCTACCTAACAAAGAATGCACTGAAATAAGAGAAAGTCTGATGCTATTCTGAAAAATAAACACATGGCAGTCTTGTAGGTTTAACCTAAGCATTTATCCCATTTTTCTGTCATTCATAAGTAAAAGACCACCGGCAAGCTGAGTGAAACCCCTGGCCTTCATTAACCACATTGTAGGTTCCCCTCCTCTCCCTAATTCTGTGTCACTTCATGGGTTAAGTACCTTAGAAAATGGCTGGTTTTCAATCAGTAGATTATCCATTCACTGCTGCTTGTTATTTTGCTTTGTTCCTTTCTTTGCCATTTCAATGAAAGATGGAGAATAACAAAGAGATTTTGAGGAAAGTCAAGCTAATCAGATTGAATCCCTTTAGTTCAGAAATGTAGAAGTTAAGTCTTGTAGTTCAGACTCTGACCTGTTCAAAAAGTTGAGAATTGTGTGTATATATATATATATATATATATATATATATATATATATATGTGTGTGTGTGTGTGTGTGTGTGTGTGTGTGTGTGAGAGCAGATGTGTACGTGTGAATGTTTCTATGCCTTGGTATGGAAATTTATTGGGAGTATTGATTGAAATAGGAATGTGTAAAAACAAAGGAGAACATTATTTCTGGTGTTCCTGGGAAAGAGTGAGGGTGTGTTCTTTCAGAGAAGCCAAATTACTATTTTTTCCTTAGCACTTCATATTGAAGAAACACTTCCATGGTGTTATTATTGTAATCTGAAGAAGAACTCTGATTTCTTAACCAGCAATACGATTAGTTTAGTCCAGCAGAATTTAGATTTATCTTTGCCTTCAAAATCAACAAATACAAAACACATATGACTTGAAATGAACCAATGTACATACACTGGGAGACTTTTTAAATATGATGGGACAGAGTGTTATTTATGTACGTTCTTTCTAGAAACGTTTTCTGACAGACTTACCCTATACATTTTTGCCTTTTTCTTCAGCTCTCCAAAGGTCATTTCTCTCTCTCTCTCTCTCTCTCTGTTTATATATATATATATATATATATAATATATATATATATATATATACTATATATATATACACATATGTATATATATCTGTGTATATGTATGTATTTATGTATGTATGTATGTATGTATGTATACAACCCTTTCTAAAATATGACAAAAATTTGGATCCTGTTTAACTTTTCTAATTTTTGGATACCCTTGAGAATGAAGAATGGACTTAAAACTGGAAAACATCAATGGCTTTACCTTCAGAGAATTGTTTGACTGATTTTGCTTAGAATTCACATGTGCAGGACCCACTCAGATGAACATGTGCAGCTTATTCAAGCAATTTTTTAAACCAAATCATCCTCTATTTGATCTTAAGTTCTTGATCTCATGTAACTTTCTCTGGGTATCTAGTAATTATATAATGCCTTCATTGTAAATACTAGAAATATATATATATATATGTATATATATCTTTATATACATACACACAAACACATATACATTAACTGTTGTATATTGTACATATATTTGTACAATTGTATGTATACATATAAGTAAATTTTCTTTTCTAACTTTAGGAACACTATGCCAGCAATAGAAGTGGATTTAGTAAGATGGAAAACCTTAGTTTCCTTATAAATTCGAGTTATGTGGATAGAACAATAAACATGAGACATGAAATTCACCTATGATCCATTCAATCAAGTCTTTATAATTATTTCATTTTATGAGAAGTACCTAACATTAGACACTGTAACAAGAGAAAATTTTGTGTATTGGGAATATTTATGTGCATATGTATTTTATATGTTTATATATATTTACACATATATAGTAGATGGTCATCATTCTCTTAAAATAAAACAAATTAAGAATAGCAATTTTCCATTATTCACATGATTTTCAAGTTCCACTAAAATTGAAGATTACCATATATATGTTTTCTTCTTGGGTTTTCTTCACCAGATATTCTTTCCTCTCTATACAGACTCCTCAATTTTGGTATATTGTAGCCAAAATTTATGGCACCCAAATATGATCATACTGAAAGAGGAATATAGTGCAAAGGGTTTTAGTGCAAGTAATAATTCAGTATGTTTCTGAAGCAAACCGGGTATTTTAAACTGACCCTGGGTCAACAAACTGTCACCTAGAGAGAGACAAGGGCAGAGGGGAAAAGGGGAATTCTGTGAAACAGATCACTATATTTCTTCAAATATATCCAGCATTCTTCCTGGCCACCATTGTTTTAGCAATAGGGTGAGGACAAGACAAATTAGGAGGGGAGAAAACACTTGGACTGTATGAAATATATTTCTTATGTTCAGAGGGACTGTTGAACTTGGGCTGATCTGGTGAAGTTTGAACCTAGGGTTTTAATAAGGAACTGGAAACATTGATTTAGAAAAATAAATTAGCAAATAACTTCCTCCTGCTTTTCCTTTCCTCACCTGTGACCTTGGATGGCTTAAAGTTAACCTTTTAGAGACTATATTTTAGCAACACAGGTCCTCTTGAATAAAAAACAAGTAACTATCATTTTGACTTTTACATCTTTGCTCACTAAATGTTACCAGTCATATTTGTGTCATGTAAGAGATAACAAGTTCTTCCATGTACAATTGTTTCATCTCTAATTTTCAGCTTGAATCATATTTCCACAGTCTACTTACAGCTGACTGCTTCAGAAAGGTGACCTAATCAGATATATGACTTTATGTATGTGGCCCAACTTTTCAATATTTACTGTATTTGAGTAATCAAAAGTTATAACAAATTAAAAATTATAATCCATGAATGAAAATATCTACCATATCCTATGTTATTTCAACAGCATCACAAATTCTTCCGTTTTCTCATATGCTGAAATTTGTTTGTCTTTGAATATCCCATGTCTCTCAACTCTCATAGTCAATTATTTAGCTAATGCTGATGATTTCACATCACAATATTTTTACTTCTGCTTTCTCTTCTCATTCTCCCACTATCACAGGAGAGGACCTCATTACTACTTGCCTAGATTAGCATTATAATTTCCTAACAGTTCTTCCCAACAGTAATCTTTCTCCTGTCTGATCCATCCTACATAACTACAACCAGACTTGTTTTCCCTAGTTATACATCTGACAACAACACACCTTAGCTGAAATCTATTCATACTTTCCTGCTGCCTATCAATCAGAGCTGAAATTTATTTTCCTATGCTCCCTGAGGCCCAAAAGATTCTGGTCTCAAGCACATGAGATTTGATACTGGAGACTGACCCCAAATATCACTCTTTAGTTTGCTTTCTTAACTCCAGAGCAAAACAAAACAAAACAGCAACAACAACAACAAAAACCTTGGGAAATATGAATGATACTTTGAAATAGATTATGTCTTCTCTTCTCCAATGAGGGTAAAATGAAAATTGCTACAAAAGGCATACAATGAATAATCTGTGCATTGAATAGCCTTTATTTTCTCCAAAACGCCTAAGACTCACCAGAGCCCACAGAAAAATATAGAAACATAAATCAAACAAATAATCCATTGAACTCAATATACCACCTTTCCATCCTCCCAGGGTAAAAACATTTTGTGGGACTGCACTTCCTAATACTTCCTAATCACCTCAGACCTGCACTGTCTCAACAACTTTCCAATTCACAATAATTTTTATGTATGATTAACCAATTCCAGAGTTCCTGTCCCATCATGATAATGCTTTAATCCTGTAACTGTCTGGCAGCCTTCTGTAAATGATCCCTTTCTCTTTCTGTGAGAAAATACATCTTTTCCTTATAGAAAGTTAGTGCTCAACCCTTGAACTCAGGAACATGAAATCTGTTGGAACAAGGAAACTCAGGATTATCCAATGAGGTAAACTTTCAGGCCTAAAAACATCCATTCTCATGATGACTGGCTCAATAAAGAAAAGAGAAAGATAGAAGAAGGTAACTGGCAACTCAGGCTGTAGTAACTACTCTCTCAGACTTCCCTAATGAAGTCCAAGTCATTCAAATAACTGATAAGCATTTACATTATCCTTTCCACATTGCAATTTTCCCCATCGTAGTTTTGATACATCCCTGGTCTCCATAATAAATTAAATGGGAATATTTTGGGAGTTTTGTGGAAGCCACAGATGACATTTTAAGGCCAGCAAATGACAAAGAAAATGTTTAGAAACTCCGGCATGCATATTAGAAGTTATCTATGTACTCTCAGCAACAGACTAGGGTATATGTCTACTTCTTTAAGAAGTGATTTGTAGACCAACTTTCACACTCTGTGATCTCATCAAGTTGATTGGAGGATTCATCAGATTGATCATGGATTCCCTGTGTTCCCTCCATTTACTTGTATATATTTTGAGATCCTCTACAGTTTGATGCCACCCTGCCTTTCCAAATTTGTATTATTATCCTCCACACATTGAACTGCTGCTACACTGGATTTTTCTATCCCCCAAATCATACCCTACACTTTATGAGCTCAGTTTTTATTGTTCAGTTATCTCTGACTTTTCATGACCCCGTTTGGGGTTTTCTTGGGAAAAGATGCTTGGAATTGCATTCCATACAAGGGGATGGTCAATGAAAATGCATGGAGACAAGAGATGCAGTATCATGTCTTGAATGCCGTTAGGTTCCCCTCATGCAGCAAAGTGCCTAATGATGATTCCATCTCAGCAGACGTCTACAATGTCATTTTCTTCTCCAGCTTGTTTTACAGATGAGGAATTGAGACAAATGGGGTTAAGCAGAATTGTAGCAGCACAAAGGAAATGTGAGATGTGCAAATCTAGAGATATCTCTAGCCCAAATGTCCAAATGTACTGTTTGTGCCTGACTTGTGGTAGAGCCTTTGAGTTCATATTGGACTGATCAGTCATAGGTGAACACACTACATCTTGACCCCAACCTCATAATGTTACTGGTCTCTTTCAAATAGGAAGTATAACCAACAATGACTATATTGCATCAATATGCATATACATACACATACATACATACATATACATATGCATACACACACATACACATACATATACACATATATGTGTATATATACATATACATATATATACATGTATATATATGCACACACACACACATATATATATACATATATATAATTCCCCAGTCCCTAGCAATGTTTCATTATCAGAATTTTCTACATCAGTGAAACCACAGGTCCTGAAGGGACAGCTTATGGGGAGGGTGGTGGCACAAACTATTCAAGTATCTGTACTATCAAAGCCATTGCTACTAAAAAATTCTAGAGTTGTTACTGCAAATAACTCAGGCTGGTAGTTGAAGTGTTCTGAATAACTTCAGAAGCTCCCCTGAAATCTTAGAGTTGTAACTGGGCAGTCACTCAGAACCAGGTGCTATCCCTTAACAATCTTTTGGAGGTACCAGTACAAAAACTACCTCCACATCTCTGGTGGACCTGAGGGAGAAAAACTGGGGAGAAGAGAACAAGAAATCCCAGTGGAGTTGTTGAAAGTGTTTTTGACTCTCCTCTAAGGGGGATGTTCAAATTCAGAGGCTGGTTTTTACCCTTGCATGTTTAGGGGATTTGGAGATTCTAAGTATTTCTCTAATCATGATTTTGTGTTCTTCTATGGCAATTCTAGAAGATATGGAAACTACAGAGAGATCTGGGAACTGTAGATCAACATGGTTGAAAGACTATTAGTCATCAAACTTGAATTCTAGTCCTTACTTTGCTCTTTACTAGCTATATGGTTTTGGGCAAGTTATTTAACCTCTTTAGTTCTCCATTAATGTAGTTATTATTGTCATTACACAGAAAGATGGAATGTGACTGCTATTGGATTCATAATCCAGTTTTATCTGGGTTTCTGTATCTTTATCAATAAAATGAGAGGATTGGGCAACATAATACCAAGTCTTTCTAAGTCTAAAAATATTTAATTCTATGAATAAGTCATAGGTAACATTTCTGACAGTTGGTTCTCAATTCAAACTCACTTAAATTCAACAAGCCTTTTTAAAGAACCTACTACGTACAAGGCACTGACCTAGCACTAACAATCAAGCACATATAGTAGTGACATCAGTCTGCGAAATAAGTAGTGGGTTGTGACTACAGATAACAGCAAGGTAAGGTTAAGAATGATGGAAACCAAAATATCCTACAGCACACTGAACTTATCACATCTCGATACCATTCCATCCAAATTTTTACTGCGCTTTACCCTCTGAAATAGTGTTTCGTTACTTGTCAGCTAAAAAAAACAAACAAAAAAAACACTGGTAAACATAACGGATCACTATTATTGCTATGGAAAGTAAATATCCTGTGTGCCCATTGAATAGCTCAACTCAAATAATGCATATATTCTAATGTCAACCTAAAGTGAATTGGAGGTTTCCTCAAAATATGAGAATACCAGGGCAGCTAGGTGATGCTGTGGATAGAGCACTGGCCCTGGAGTCGGGAGGACCTGAGTTCAAATACAGCCTCAGACATATAACACTCACTAGCTGTGTGACTATGGGCACGTCACTTAACCCCAAATGACTCACCAAAAAAAAAAAGTGAGAATAACACTTTGATAGCAAAAATGACAACAACTATAACAAAACGTATTACTTTCCCTTTGTTGAGGTCTGAGAATTAAGGCTGACTTTGATACATTCCTGTACTTTGAAGGGCCTGAAAAAGAAAAATGGTATTTAGGATCCTGTCCATAACTTCAATTAGTGAAATCTTTCACTAAGGAAATCCAGCATTTCCTGGCTAGGATTTTGTATAATTTGCCAATTACTTGGTTCTATCAGTTACTTATGAAAATCTTTCTCCCAATTTCAATGCTTATTCACCTTTGTGTAAAGTGTAGGCTAAAGGTAAATCAAGCAGGTAGATATTGCTAAGGACTACCTGTGAATCTGGATAAAGAGCAGAAAAAAATTAAAGAGAAGTACATAAGAGAAAAAACAAAGGGCTCTGTATTCTGAGGGCCCTCCAGTTGCTCTATAATTATAAAGCATAGTGACATGTAGGAAGTTCAACTAAGACTTAATTAAAGGGGGGAAGATTGTTCAAATTCAATAGCTATGCCAGTTTAAAACAGGAAGGATTCCTAGGCTCAGATGGCTTATGATGCTAAAATGATTTGCTTTGATTAGCAGTGCATGTATTGGCATTGTGTGTTTACAAATATAAATTTTTGAAAAACAAAACATTGTCTTGCTAGATTGTAAATACATATAAAAGAAGATTAACTCGATGTTAAGGGGATAAAGGGTGACTTCATATAGAGCTCATACTATGTACATATACATAGACACTGGTTGTCACCTAGTGCCCAGAGAATAACTTGACATAAGCTGAAATCTTCAAATACTTTTGACTTGTGATGTCTTCTATGCTCGTTGTCTTGATTTCTTCCAAACTAAGCATTCTTTATAATTTTTAAATAGTCCAACAATTTCAAATAACATTTTTCTTAGATAGAGAATGTGCTAGACTATGATCTCTTCTAAAGGGTCCTTAAAGACATTTCAGTCTGAATATCAATAACATGTAAAACATAGACAACAGGACACTATAGCATTTAAAAAATACGTGAAATTATTCTTAAGTAATTAAGCCCTATTCAGGTTCAGATCTCTGTTCTACTGCCAGCTGGTACACTCGTTCCAAGTCCCATTTCCCTGTCTGTTACAAAAGAAAGGATTCCTAAAGTATAGTGTCCCTAAAACATTGGAACATTCCTTTATTTACCTATATTTAGAGTACATATATCTAACTCTAGGTACATCTGTGGATATAGGCAGGAGGGTGTTTTGGATAAAAAGCTTGTCTTAGGGTCAGGATAACCTAAGTTAAATTCTACCCTAACACATATTGTATGGGTAACTCTATACAATTTCATTAACTTTTAAAAAACCCAAGCAACTCTCTAATAATTGTTGTTGTTTGTTCTTTTTTAAAAAGGACCAATGACATCACAAGGTGATGTCTTGACTTGCGAGTGAATTGGATTTAAATGAGACAGAGTTGCACAAAGTTGTCATCATCACTCTCTCTTCACATTGCAAGACAAAAGTCAAGATAACTGGCCATGGCCAAGGATGTAGTGGATGACCTCAGTATCTTCAAAGTCTGACCAAGCACTAAGTACTCCACAGTGTCTGCTTAAGCCACCTTCGTGGACATTGGAACAAATTGTTCTCATACTTCCTTTCGACCAGGGAAAGTCCTCATATCCTTTGAGTAGATATCCCCTTAACTCACTGATGGGTAGTAGGTGTTTATGCTACATTAAGAGACATGTACTAATGATATGATTTGATCTGTGATTTAATCTACTCTTTAGCATTAAGGGAATTTATTTTCTTCATTTTAAGATTATATTTAAATTAAGATTAATATTTTCTCCTTAAGGCTTCTATATAATTTACTTTTTTTCCCCAGCCCAAGAAAATCAGCCTATGACATAGTATAGTTTATATTAGTCTTGTGTCCATGACATCTGCCTGGAGGTAGAGAACAAATTATATGGTTCTGTATTCTTTGAGGCAAATACAACATTCACTGTACCATGTGCTTTCTCAAATGGATTTCCTGACTGTTGCACTTATTTCTCAATCCCAGTAATATAGGCATAGCAATCAATCCATATTTCCTTTGAAACTAATGGATTATTTAGAATAGAAAGTTGTCTTATCTACTGAATTAGGTGGCTTTAGTTGCCACCACCCCCAGCAGTTTCATCTGAAACTATTTACTATTTTTAATTTATACCTTAATTATTAAGCTATAGACGACTTACATTTTAGCAATTTATTGTCTATTATATGCCAGGCATATATAATAATAACTAGCATTTATGTAGTTATAATAACTCTTTATATAGTATTTCCTATGTGCCAAACACTGTAAAAACACTTTAACAATTATGATCTCATTTGTTCTTCACAACAACCCTAGGAAGAAGGTGCTGTTATTATCCCCATTTTATAGATGATGAAACTAAAACAGATAGAGGTTAAGTGCTTTGCCCAGTGTTACACAGCCAGTAAGTGCCTGAGGCCTAATTTGAACTCAGGCCATCCTGACTGCAAGCCCAGCACTCTATCCATTGTACATCATACTGAGCACTTTACCTAGTAGTCACTTAATAAATTCTTATTAAATTGAATGGGGATCATAGATTTAGAGATGAAAAGGACCTTAGCAGTCATCTAACCTTCTAATTTTAAAGATGAGGAAACTCAGGCTAAGAGAGACTTGGCCAAGGTAATATATTCAATAAATGGCAAAAATAAGATTTGAACTTGAGGTCATTTGTGTCTGTGTTGAGTGTTCCTTCAACTATACCATAAGATAGTATAGAAGTGATTAAAAAAACAAAACAAAACAGTAGAGTCACTTTTCTGGCTTAGTAGTAGGTAAGTTCTTGCCTGCTTTCAAAACTATATTTTGAGTGGGAGAGAGGTCAAGAAAATAATGGCATTGGTTTCCAGGTCAGTCAGTCACTAGAATACTTTTTATAAATGTCAAACTCATAAAAATTATCTACAATACCACTCTTACATTTGTCCTATATACATACATAAATACATACATATATATGTATATATATATGTATATGTACATGTATATGTGGGAGGGATGTGTGTGTGTGTGTGTATTTGATATAATATATATTTTGACACTGAAAAATGTTTTTCTTTTCTAGGAAAAGAATCACCTTTTTCATGTTTCAAAATTTGTTGTTCAGTTGTTTTTCAGTCATGTCTGACTCTCTATGACCCTATTTGGGGTTATCTTGGCAAAGATTATACAGCATTTTGCCATTTTCTTCTCCAGCTCATTTTACAAATGAGGAAGTTGTGGTAAACAGGCGTTAAGTGACTTGTCCAGGATCTCACAGCTAAGAAGTATCTGAGGACAAATTTGAACTCAGGAAGATGAGTCTTCCTGACTCCACACTAGGCACTCTATTCACATTGTGCCACCTAGCTGCACCTTTCAAAATTATCCTATAAACATGAATTTTTAGGAGTTATGATTTTTTTAGATTTTTATTTTTTTTTTCTGTTAGTGTGCCCTTCCTAATATCCCCATGGTAGAGTGTGTGGAGAGTGGAGGCTAGTGATAAAGAAAATTAAGAATTATTTCTAAAGCATTCTTAATTCCCTTCTGTTCAATAAGCAATATTAGGTACTTACAGACCAATGTTTGACCTGATGGGGCATAACCTGGATTGTCATTCTACCCAGAGAAGCTAACAAGAGACTTTTTACGAGGTAGTATTATTCTAAAGCAAAGTCTAACTCTATCACTTACTACCTACATCATCATATTAAGGAGTTCCAATTTATTTCAGTTTTTGTGTCTCTCATCTGTATATGGCTAAGAACTCTTCTACTGCCTCCCTCCTAGGGTGGAGGTAGAGAAGCATTTAATAAAGCTAAAGGTATAATAGATGATAATCCTCCTTCTCCTCAGTATCATCCTCATGTCACTCTGCATGTCATCTTGATAAAAGTTCAGAGAGAAATGGTGTTGGAAGAAGTTCTATTTTCATATCATTCTTTTTATATGAAATGTTCTATGGACTATTGCCCATATGGAAAAAAATATATAACCGGTTTTGTATTTGAAGAAAAAATGTTAGGATAAAAACTTATCTTCTGAAGTTCATTGAAAATATCCTTGGTATGTCAGTAACATAGAGAACATCAGGAGAATATTATTGTCATCGTCATCATAATCATCATCATCCTTGTTCTCATCTTATTTTCAATTAATCTGGAAACAAGTTGCTATCTTACTATTTAGTTCTTTTTTGTTTACTTTTATTCCTATTGTTCTGGTGGACAAAATGATTGCTTTTGGAGTTGCATAAAAGGGTTGGAATGTAAGCTCATATTATTTTAATTTTTATTAGTTATTACCAGTATTTTCAAGGACATGATATGTTTAAAATGTTTGGGAAACATAAAGATCTTTTTAAACGTGTTTTTTATTATTGATATGAAAATTAAGAAACAAAAATGTGAATACTAAGAGATATCTAAGGGACGTGCATCATTACATCATTTGTCCCAAGACTTTTAGCTATTTTTTTTTATCAGACTAAGAGAGGCTGGAAGTTATTATTAATACTGAAGGGATTTGGGATTGTAAGGATTTTATTTTTGCATGTGGAGTTTACTTGTTCAATTATCTCTTCACTTTATATCTTCTCCCAGTAGGAACCAGAAGTGATGGCTCCAAAGAAGGTGATGGCTGAAGGGTAAAGGGTGGAGGTGGTTTTGCTGCCTATGCATTCCTCTCTCAGCCCCTACAGAGAATAGGTTATAACAGGAAACCTAAAATTGGATTACCCCTATCTTAGCATGCATCAGGACAAAAGGTTACAAAAATATCCACCTTTCTAAGAAGGCTAGTCAGAGCATTTGAACAAGTGACCTCCCATAGTATTCCATGCTGTGAAAATTTGGTGGTCTGAGGATGGTTCCTAGTGACCAGCATTAGCTTCACAC
>NW_020954720.1:777238-879906 GCF_900497805.2 Vombatus ursinus | reverse complement strand
CACACACACACACACACACACACACACACACACACACACACACACACTAAAACCTACAACCACAATTAGCACTCATTTTAGGCAGGCTCAAAAAGCAAGCAAAGATTGGGCATTGGAGTTTGGTTTCCCCATCAATCTTCACCCTAACCCTTTACATATCAGGCTACAGGCACACTGGAGTAGCAGTATTGGAAATTTGCACTGGGCTCATCTCTATTCTATGTGTTCTGGGGCCCAATGAGGTCTTTAATTCACCTTACTGTTAATTTGCCCACATTCACAAGTCCTTTTATTTAAACACACATATTTTGAAATAACAGAGCTTGGGATCTCTGACCACCATGTTAGGTCAATAAAATAATTTCTAATGATGAGTGGCTGACTTACCATTTTCTGTTTTGTTCATTGAATTGCATTGTTGATTCTCAATGTTCATAGTTACATGTTAACAAAACTACACTTTGTACCCTGTTTAAATTCCCACTAAACAACTAGAAATACTTGAGAAATACTAATTTATGATAGCAGAAATGATCAAAATCAGACAAAAATCTAAACACTACTTGCAGTTACAGATCAATTAATTGATTAAAAGAGACTCTGATCTAGTGCAAAAAGCAGTACTAGCCTCTAGCTCCAGTTCTACTACTAAGTTGGTTCAATGGCAAAAATGGCTTTGAATTTAGAAGACCTGGGATCAAATCCCAACTCTGTTGCCTACTATTTATATGAGTTTGGGCATGTCACTAAATCACTCTGGATTTCCATTCCCTTTTCTCTCAATTGAAAGGTTTTGACAAGTTGGTTTCCGAAGGTCTAGTACATGATCTTATAAATATCTATGTGGCTTTAATCAAATTATTGTTCTTCTCTCTATCCCCCATCTGTAAAATGGGGTGGTTGAACTAGATGAAATCAAAGGTCCCTTGCAGTTCTAAAGTTTTATGACTCCTAACTACAAAAGTGTTTATTAAGTAATAATTGTGTACATTGGCTTTCAGAAGAATATTTGTTGCTTCTTTTAATGTTCTTATCCTTTTCTTGCTTTGAATCAATTTGCTCATTTTTGGTTTTATTTTTTCAGCTTTATTGTCTACCTATTGCTTCTGAAAACAATTATTCTATTACAGTATTCAACTTTCTATCTGGGATTCTTTCTGGACTACTAATCTGCACTCAAGTAAAATATACCAGTGGTTCTGTTTTATTGTGTCTGTTGTAGCCTGAATGGCATTACAGTAGGCTATGGCTGGTATTTGTGAAGATAGCTCCTTCTTAGTTGCCTTTTCAATCATTTGAGTTAGCATTGCAGTGATGGGAATGACTTTTAATATCAAGGGAAACACAGGAAAATACTATAAAGGTATGAATAATTATGTATATAATTATTCATACATAATATAGTGTAAGTATAGTATATATGTATGTATTACATATAATAATATATAATAAATATATAAATGCAAATTAGTGGTTGTCTAGATATATAAATATAGATATTAAACTGGAGAGAAATCTAGGAAATGTAATGTTGAAAGAGCTCTAAGATCATAGGCACCTGAAAATTGGTTTTAGACCTGTAAAAATTATATAAACAATTTTATACATCATGATCCCAAAACAAGAAAAAGTACTATTTCTCAGTTGTGGATTCCATATTGTCAGAAAGATATTAAGCAACCAGAAGAAGGAAGCGATTCTATTACAGACTAGCCTACAAAAGTTGATCAAAATCCTTAAACACATATAATTTTTTTGGTTGAGAAAAAATGAGACAAAAGGTTTTCAAACAAAAGTTAATATAAAAAGTGAATAAAGATAAGGACAGTTATGTAGTCCAAGAATGTGGCTACTAGCTATCTGGGTCAGAGTTACAGAAATAAATTGAAGTCATTTAGGTTTTCTCTCCTGTTACCCAATAAATCAGGAGCAGACTCAGCTTGAAGGAAACAAAATTGTCAAGATGACTGACAGCCTTGTTTTTTGCTCCATAGGTGAAATTATCATAATCTTATCCCTAAAATTATGTTTTCCTTAAATTATAGAAACCCAACCATTCCTCTTACTTGCAAACTTTAGTTGTGTATATTGAATTTTATTTGTAAGGAAAAAAGTTACAAATTTCATCGAAATGAAACGTATCGTAGATTTATTTAAAATAGCAGCAATTGAACTATTGCTTGGAAATGTTCCAAAGTAGAGAGTTTGTCTAAAATTTTACTAGGGATGTGATGAAGCTAGATTTTACATCAATTGTTAAATTTTCAGTGGAGCATTTACATCACTAAAATCATCATATATACATATATATATATATACACACACACACACACATAAACATACACACACACACACACACACACATATATATATATAAATCAGGCTTTGATTTATTATTTTATTGATTATCAAGACTTAGGAAAGTGATTAAGAAAATGTTAATAAAGTGGATAAAAATTTCAATGTATGTTTTTTTCAGATGGCCAGTTGTTAAACATTTACTAGCACACTCCAAACCAACATCCTATTTTTATGCTGACAATATATTATAGAATGAGAATTTGTGATCTTGAGAGACTATATTATCAATCAATTAAAAGAAAATTAAATAATACCAATATACTTTACTTATTAAATCAGGTGTGTGTATTTCCATTTTTACAAGAATTATTTCAATACCAAGAAGGAAAACAAAACAGAAGTTAACTTAAAATTTAAATTAATGAGAACTTCTTCATAATGTGTTCTCATCTATTATTCTATTGCATCCTCTTTAACAGAAAATAATTTGATTCTTTCAAGAATTGTAGCTAAGGTTTTAGAAAAATGGAAGTAACTCATTACTATATGATAATAGGAGTTGAGAGTATTTTACTGCTTGGAAGCATTTTCTACATACATTATCGAATTTTAAGGGCAACTAGGTGGGCAGTGGATAGATTGCCTGCCCTGCAGTGAGGGGGACCTGAGTTCAAATCTGATCTCAGACACTTACTAGCTGTGTGACCCTGGTCAAGTCTCTTAATTCTGTTTGCATTAGTTTTTCATCTGTAAAAATGAGCTGAATAAGAAAATGGCAAACCACTCTAGTATCCTTGCCAAGAAAACCAGTTCATGGAGAGTCTGACATGACTAAAATGACTCAACAATGATAATCTAATTTTACTCTGGTAACAGCCTTGTAGAGGTAAGCAAAGTAGGCATTGTTATTCCCTTTTCATAGATGACAAAGTGACTTCATATGATCATTGATTTGTAAGTAGAAGGAAACTTAGAGTTCTGCTAGTTCAACCCCTTTATTTTACAAATGAGAGCAGAAAAGTTGACTTACTTAAGATCACATAGCTAATAAATGAAAGAATTAGGGCAAGATCCATGGTTTTCTTAATCCTTGTCCAATAGTACTTGTAAACCAACACAAAAGCCATATGAAGTTTGGGAGTTCCTTAAACTTGATCAGCTATAGAATAATGAGGCTTTTTTTTTGAGGCTTTTGACTGTATTTGTCTACAGAATGAAGGATTTGAACTCAGGTCTTATCAACTCACTATCCCATCCTCTCCAGCAACCTTTCCAAAATTTTACATACCTCCTCAAACCTCCCATGGTTCCCTTTCTCTCTACTCTATCAACTGAGAATCTTGCCTCATTTTAGAGATTAAAGTTGTGAGCTCCCTCTTCTCCTCTCTTCCTCATCTCATCACTCAGATGCTGTCTCCTCCTTCACCCCATTTCACATGATGAGGCATAATATTTCATGCAAGGGTAAGGGTTATATTTCAATAATCTAAATTACAATGGGAAGTAGAAACACTGATCATGTATTCAGGAATGGAGTCAGAAAATATATAATGTTCTTACTATTAAGCAAAGGTATAATTCACAGACTGAAGGAAATGCATAAGATGGTCAATCACAAATTATCAGCCTTTGTGGTAGCCTTTATGTAGAAGTTTATGACCTTATAGATTGGCTATTATGTATCTATGTGTAGCAGGGAGTTGATTAACTTCCTGTTGTATATGCATTTATGTAATGCCTATTCTTGTAGTGTTTTGACTTAGACACATGTGACATTCCATTGTAATTTTTTTTTTTCAAATAAGAAATTTTAAGCATAGCTGAGATATATGAACCCTGGACATTAGACTAAATTTCTTTAGTTTCTAGCCTTGTCATTTCTGGATCATGGAACAATCATTGTTCAACACAATCAGAAACATCATAAATTTATATACTTATTTGAACGGTAAAACTGGTGTTCTTCATACCTAGCATGGGCAAAAAAGAACTGGTTCTAAATTCAGAGAACCTGTGTTTAAATCCCTCCTCTGATTCTTAATGCTTGAGTGATTTTGGAAGTCATTTAATCTTTTTGTACATCAGTGTTCTTATATGTAAACTAAGAAGGAAATGATTCTGATGGAGTAGATAAATTAGGAAATCATCTGTAGTAATAGTGATCTGAGGACTAGGGGAAAAGCCTCCTTTGTTCCAAAAACATACCTACTACCCAAATGTCATGAGGCCTAAAATGCCATCCCTAATGACTCATTCCTTTGCAAATAATAAGTGTGTGCACAAATACACATGGGTACGTGTGTGTATTTTAAAAATATTCATGGGGAAGTTAATATGCAAAGTCAATGAGAGCTTAATGAGATTTAATACTTTTCAAATGCTGCTCTATATAAAGAGCCCAGAACAATAAAATCCCAAGAATTGATATTTGCATACATCATCTCTTAATTCTTAAAACAATCATGTGATAGACATTACAGATATTATCCCCATTTTATAGGGAAGAAAATTGAGGATCAGAGTGTTTAGTTAACTTGTCTATGGTCATATATTTATTAAGTATTAGATGCTAGACTTGAATCAATCCAATATATCATTTTGCCTCTTGGAAAAATATTTGTGTGTCAAGCAAACATGTTGATAGGGTAGGAGGCCCAGAGAAAGGAAGATGGGTGAAGTTTCATTCCAAAAAAATTTCATTTAGTTCACAAACTAGCCTAGAGCTATACTTAATGTAGAAAATTAGGCTTTGTATTTGTGTATGCATGTATGTATGCATGTATTATGTATATGTATGTATATAATATTATATATGTGTGTACATATATGCATATGTGTGTGTGTTTACAATCAGTAAATACAACACCACCTATAGGCAATCTTTAGTTAATAATCAGAAAAACAATATGGATACTTTGCTATGCTAGATGATTGTACACACATATACACATATACACACATACACATATACACACATACACATATACATACATATATACACATACATACATACATATACATATATACATACATACGTATATTTGTAATGCTATACTTAGCATAAAGGAAATGTTTTAAGAATAAATCAGCTGCAACATTATGTGTGTGTGTGCACATATGTGTAGATCCACTGGTGTTGTTGATATATAAAAATAGATATAGCTATCTCAACGCTGTCAACATCAAGAGAGTATTTTTTAAGAAATTAAATTCATTGTTATTACAAAGCTCACTTATGGAAGTCATCGCTGAAAAAGTAAAAATAAATTAATTAATAAAAAAGCCCATATAAAATAATAACTCATCAAACTCACTCTATCAATCCTTAAAACCCATTTAAGACTATTCTACAAGCTGAATTGCCTTTTTAGGCATTGTTATTTTATCAGAGGAAAAGGGGTGCCCTCTAGTGGTACATTTCAGGATTAACTTTTTTTGAAGAATTGATTTGAAACAATGCTCATTACATTCTAAATTGAAAATTCTAGTACTGAAAATGGAGAACTATATAATGAATATATATTATATACTACATTTCATATATTGAAAATGTATTTTATTTTCAATGAGTTTGGTCCAAAGTCAGAAGTTAAGAAACACTTGTTGAAAAGTTACAAGCTAAAATAGTGTTACACTCAGAACTAAGCTCTCATAAAAATTTGCTTATATTTGCAAACATTTATAATTCTAAGTACTAATTTAAATAACAGGTAATATGTATATAATGCCCAAGGCCTACTACATGTCTATATTGAGAAGTCCTACCCAAGTTTTTTGTTTCCAAGTCCAGTCCTCTTTCCTTATTGTGAGTTGCTTTAAATGTTATGTAAACATTAAAATCTATTCTTTTAATGTGCAAATAATATCTTAAATTTTGATCTTATTTCCCATGACATTTATTATCTCAAGACCTCTAGGGACTCCTGTTTTAAGGTAACAGTGCTAATTGTAGTTCTAAGCATGCTATAGGGGTTGGAGACAGGCACTTGAAAGGATAATGCTAAATTCTCCGTCGGATCCTAGAGACATTTTGAGGATTGGGGGATTTGGACAAATGTGCCAATTGTACCCCCATTCAACTGGCTGATGAGAGACAGGAGTGTTGCATCAGTTTTTTTTTTTTTAAGTAGTAATTCTCCTAATCGTAGACTGAATTGTAAATTGTAATTCTATCTAGAACTTCTAGTGAAGGGCCCCTGAAGACCAGAGAGTTCAAACCCCAGGAATATTTCCCCAGTCTCAGAAAAAGTGCCTATTGTTTACAAGTGAAACGTAAAGAGGGAGGACATGTGGGAGGACAGCCACAGGACTTCTGAGAACTCAGGGAGGTCCATGGCAGCCTTGGCTCCTAGCAACTTTGTGCATATCAGGGCATAATTAGGTGTTTCATGGTGGGGCAGGGGCAGTCCACAGCAAGGCTAAAGTAATAATGCTAAGTTATCTACAGCCACACTTTGTCCCAGTTTAAGGGAAAGTTCACCCTGTACTAGTAGTGGTTCACCTGTTGTATGACAAGGGGTAGTAGTTGACTCTGGCAAAGTGAGTATGATGGAGAATAGGCACTGGAACAGGCAGTAACAAAAGGCCACTTTTGGAGCCTGTTACTGTAATGTAAAACTGATTGACCTCTCCACATTGCTGTGAGTTTAAGAACCAGGTGTCTTTATATAGCTCCTTACCAGGGAGAGCCTAGAAGACTAAGGTATAACATTTTGAGGTGGAAGCTTGCTTTATAGAAACAAGGGAGACATGAAAGCGTCTAGTTAGCTCCTACAGAAGAAGGAAGGCAATCCATCTAGGGCCTCCAACAAAGCAAAAGTGAAGTAACTGGGCCAATGTTAAGGCATAAGAGGCAGAAATAGAATTTAGACGCAGGATCTCTGAACCAAAAGCTGGAACATTTTGTACTATACCAAAATGATGCACTGATTCAATGGACTGCTCATTCAACTGTACATGATAAACTGGGCAATATACATTCTTCATCCACTTGCTTTTTTTTCTTAAATGGATTGCTAGTTTGATTTGAGTTAGTATGAATTTCATGCTAGAAACCTTATAGTAATGTGGGACTTACTGCAATTAATGAAAATATCATCTACAATAGGAATAACTTGGTTACCACATAATATGTTCAGAAACTCTCTTCAATTTAGGTTACACATAGGGTGTTATGTGATAGTGATAAATGAATCTTATGTGAATTAGTGGAATACTGAAGAAAATGATCTTTGTGACTGTCTCTTTCAAGCAATCTTCTATGATCCCAACATATGCAAGAGAGATTCCTTCTTGATGAGAGTTCTTTCTGACTACACTATGAGGTCAAATGTCCTTTTATACTCAACAAAATAAAAATACAAGGAACTTGTATCTGTCATAGCTTTCAGTCAAGAAGTTAAGTATTCTTCGCTTTAAAAATATAATATGTGAAAGCCCGTCTTGCAAAATTTTCTCAGCCTTGCTTTCCTCATAGATAAAAATCAACTAGGTAATTTCTGAGATTTTCTCCATTCCCCAGGTCTAACTGTGTGACATTATGACTTTTCCTATGTCTCTCTTTTTTTTTTTTGATAAAGCATACTCTTAATATATTTCTAGGTCATTGTGATAAAGATTTTATATATTCATGAGTTGATAGTTGATATTTTGTTGTTATTTTTTAGTCATAAAAATTTTTAGCCTACTTTTTAAATTCTTTTGCAATCCTACTTTATTTAAAATAATTTGAAAATGAAAATCTTAATTATATTAACTCCTGTCCAAATTTATTCTATGTGTACTTGGTCAGAGTTTGCTGTATTCCCACTGAAGATCACTGCAGGTTTACCCTGCAGATTAGGTATTGGAATGGTTAGAGTCCAAATGGGAAGATTATATGCTTGTTGATATTGAGGATAAATAGATAGATACAGCAAGACTACTAAATGTTTTGTATTTTGCAGTCATTTGTTATTGTTCAGACAATTTGATTTATAAATGTCCTTTTTAAAAATATGAGGGTCTGGAGTAGTCACATCTCATGTCTTAGGTTCAGTTTTTCAGTCACTGATTTTCTTTTTCTGTTTTTTTTTTGTGAGGTGATATTGTTTACTATTTTCTTTCTTAATAACAAATCTCCATAATTGTTTTGAGCTTTTATTCTAAGTTGTTATTTCTCTTACTGGTATGTATCTGTTATGATGCAACAGAAATGAAATATTTTCCTGGGCAATATGGTTTTTGGGGTGCCTTTGACTTTCAGATTTTGGTTACTTTTTATATAAGGTCAAGTGATTTAAGAAATGGTGAAAATCAGAGTTGATATCTTTACTTTCTGTATGCACTGATGCAAAGTGAAGTGAGAGAACATTGTACACAGTAGCAGCACTATTGTATGGTAATCTGCTGTGAGTGCCTTAACTATTCTCAGCAATACAATGATCCAAGACAATTCCAAAGGATATGATTAAAAATACTATCCACCTTCAGAGAAAGAACTGATGGAGTCTGAATGCAGATCTGAGCATACTATTTTTCACTTTCTGTATATTTTTTCATGTTTCTTCCCCCTTGGGTCTGTGTCTTCTTTCACAATATGACTAATATGATAATATGTTTTGCATGACTGAACATGCATAACCTATAGCAAATTGTTTACTGTCTCAAGGAGAAGAGAGGTGAGGGAGAGAGAGGGAAAATTTGGAGCTCAAAAATTTTTTAAATGAATGTTAAAAATTGTCTTTACATGTAACAGGAGAAAAAAATATTATTATTAAAAAAAATCTTTGCTTCCCATTATTTATTTCCTGAGGAGGCAGCTAAGTGGTTCAGTGGATAGAGCATCAGGCCTAGAGTCAGGAACACCTGAACTTGAATCTGATCTCATATACTTGCTAGATGTATGCCCCTGTCACTTAATCATGTTTTCTCAGTTTCCTCATTTACAGAATGAGTTAGAGAAGGAAATGGCAAATCACTCCAGTATCTTTGCCAAGAAAGTCCCAAATGAGATTGTGGAGAGTCAAGAACAACTGAAACAAATGAACAAGAAATTTATTTCCAATTTTTAGAGTCAACAGCTTATTTTAAAAGGTTGAACTGGAATTGCTGAAATTATACACGGTACCTTCTTTTCATCTTTATCCTTTCTTTTAATGAGTGTCGAGTTTTACATTTTATCTAACTCATTGGTGACATCACTGTAAAAATATAGATGTTTGGGATTCTATTCCTATATAAATAAAAAGTCATTTCTTATAATCAAAAATGGGAAAGACTCCTTAGAGACTGACTTGGTAGTAAAGATAATTGACCCAGAAAGAGCGAGTGATATAATGAAGGTGGTAAGAAGAAAGTTCATTCTAATTCAGAACATTTAACTGCAAATTAAGTTCTAATACAATTATAGGAAAATATGTACTTTAATATCCTCTAATGTATTTTTAATTAATAATAACTTTTAGATAGTGTTCTAGAGTTTGTGATATATTTCTTATACACAATCTTATTTGATCCTCATAATGAGCTGGAGAGTTAGGTGCACACTATTTTACAGATGAGGAAACTGAAACTGAGAGAACTTAAGTGACTTGTCCACAATCACACAATCAATGTCAGTTTCAATGTGAACTAGTTAGGCTTTTCTATCAATATTACAGCATTTTTTTATATACAATCTCTTGTAAATAAAGTATTCTACCTTTCTAAAACTGAATGTTTCCTAAGTCAGCTTTGGTTTGCTTAGTGGATTAATGGCTATAACTTTAATGATAATACATGATAATGTTCTACCTTTCCTGGTGGTTTACAAAGTGCTTACCCAATAACAACCTGGTGGATGGATAATGTAAGTATTGTTATGATCATTTTGCAGAAGAAATTCAATTTCTGAAAGATATGAGGGATGTTGGACAATTCTTCATTGCCATAATTTTTATCTAGATCATTTGTTAAATGTTTTCTTTGTTTGTTTTTGTGATGCAATTGGTGTTAAGTGATTTGCCCAGGGTCACACAGCTAGTAAGTGTCAAGTGTCTGAGGCCAGATTTGAACTCAGGGCCTCCTGACTCCAGGACAGGAGCTCTATCCACTGCGCCATTTAGCTGCCCCTATTTAATAACTATTTTCAAAGGATATTGTAACTTATTTGATACCAAATAAGGAAACTTCTTTCAACAAATGAAAACAAATGCTATTGAAGAAGACTCATTACCGTCTACTTTTATGCTATACTTTAAGGTCTTTTGGTACATTGATACCATTTATATATGTTGTCTTCCCCTTTTAAAATGTAAGCTCCTTAAGGCAAATAGAGTCAATAATGCACTAGGACTGTATTAAGAATTTCTGAGTTCAAGTCTGGCTTAGACACTTACTAGCTGAATGAAGCTGGGAAAGTCACTTAACCTCTGTCTGCTTTCCTCTCCTTTATAAAGCAGGGATAATAATAATATCTACCTCCCAGAGTTGTTGTCAGATTCAAATGAGATGATATTTATAAAGTGCTTATTACCATGACTGGAACATAGTAGGTGCTGAATAAATGCTTGATTCCTGCTTTGAAAGGAAGAACTATCTTCTTAATTCTATTTGTATCCCTAGTTCTTAACCCAGTGCTTTGCTTATTGTTAATGTTGCTGTTTGTCGCTCATGCTCAAAGAGGACCAAAATTACATCATAATGTTGGGGTCAACATACATTGTGCCTGACTGTGGTTGATCATACCAAAAAGAGTTCAGAAGGGCTCAATCACAAGTTGGGCACAAATAGTCCATATGGCCATGTATATGTCTGTAAGTTTGCACATCTCACATTTTTTTTGAGCTACTGCAATTCTGCTTTGCTAATAGAATACAGTGACTTCTTTGATGCAGGCACACCATGCCAGAAGATCCTGTGGCAGTGTCTCCCATGTCTCACAATCAATAGCAAAGTTCTTTAGAGAGACCTTGAGAATTTCCTTGTTTTGCTTCTTCTGATCACCATATAAGTGCCTGCCTTGTATAAGTTCTCGGTAGAGGAGTGTTTCAGGGAAATTTGAACAATGTAGCCAGCTCATTGGAGTTGTACTCTCTGCAGTAGAGTTTGAATGTTTGGCAGTTCAGCTTGAGGAAGGAAAAAGAAATAGATTGTCCTGTGACAACCACTGGAGAGGCGGTCATCTTTCTTAGTCATTGCCAGCAAGATTCTTGCCAGAGTTCTCTTTAATCAGCTGATCTTTTACCTGGAAGATGGTCATCTATCCAAGAGCCAGTATGGCTTCAGGAAGGACTGAAGAATGATCAACATGATGTTTGCTGCCCTACAACTCCATAAGAAATGCTAAAAGAACAATGTTCATTGATCTAACCAAGGACTTTGAAACTGTTAGTAGTGAGGGCCTGGCAAGAAAAATCATGAGAAAATCATGGCAAAATTTGGTTGCTGGGGATGTTTGTCAGTATCATATGCTATTCTCGTGAAGGTATACTTATACTAGTCATGGATAATGGATGATGCTGTCCCACTTTCCCAGTCACCAATGAAGTAAAGCAGGCCTGTTTGCTTATTCTCATGCTTATTAGCATGATGTTATCAGACACCTTCAACAAGGATGAAAATGGCATCAAAGTCAACTACCACACTGACATTAAATTATTTAACCCATACTTGCACAAAGTAAGCAGTTAATAAATGCTTTTTTCATTCATTAATTCTGATGTAAGACACTGATACTGTCACATTGAAATAAGTTAATAATCTACATAAGACAAATAAGAGCATTGTAGAGTTATGGCAACCAACATAGTAAAATACCCACATCAAAATACTGTCATGGTAAGTATAATTGGTGGAGCAGGGCTGCAGAGGAAGGGGTGGAGAGCCATTAGCAACAGGGAACAGATCAACAAATCTATTTTGTAATTCATAACTTGAGAATAATGAAAGACATAAGAAAAAATAAGTTGTGGAATGTGGAAAGTTACCATAGTAATTTATGGATAGCTATTATAAAAAAAAACTATTTTAATGGATCATTCTTGCTAACTCAGGACTAAATCAATTGTTTCTATTGAAGGAGGGCTTGTGCTAAATTTTTGAGCCTTACTGCAGAAAGTAGTCACCCCAGCTTAGTTACCCCTTTATGCAGGTGCAAAAAGAAGTAAACAATATTAGTGGAGGGTAGGGAAAAACAACTGTGTATTCAAGAATATTATCAAATTTTTTCTGTTCTTCAAATTTAAAAATTATAAAAATCCATAGATGAGTAACCATCATTGCAAAAGTAATTAATGTCACATTGGTAACAATTCAATTCTTCTATCTTGAGTATTATACTATTAAAAAGGAAAGGAAAGAAAAGAACATAAAGGACAAAAATGTGTTATAATTTTGAAGTTACTTTAACTTTTACTCACAATGCATTGATTTCAAGTTTTAGGTATGCTCATTAATAACTGATGAGGACTGGTGGTTCAGATATATAGGAAATTCGCTTTTGAATTTTACTATTGATTTTAAACTTAATAGCCTCCTATGAGAGTTGGCTGGTATTTGAAGTTTCAGAATTAGTTGAGCCCCAAAGAGTCTAGCCAGTTGTGAAACATTATATTTGAGGAAAAATTCCTTTCAGTCTCTTGAGGTTATCAGTTTATGCATTCAATTGACAGGTTTATTACTCTAATATTAAAGATTGAAATTCTCATATTATAGGTCATAAAACTCATTCACAGGGATTTTTTTTCAAGGAACTTCTGCAGTTAGAAATGCCAGGAGCACTATGGAGAGCCACAGACTAGAACGTCCATTTAATGCACACCCAATATCAAACAACATTTAAGTACATTAGAAAATATCAATTTACTGAGCAAGACCAAGTCTATTTATAATAACAAAATGCTCCTCATCTGCAGTACATGCTTTGTCCTCAGAGGAGGTGCCTTCTTTTATTGCTCCCCCTTCTCCCGGGCATTACAAATGACAAGAAAGGTAGGAACCCAATCCACTTATATAGTCAATCAGCAAACTATTGTCATGGAAAGTCCCCTTCCCCCCGATGTTTCAGGATTTTGAAAGGAAAGTGAAATAAATTGTGGAACCAATTCACATTTTATTAGAACAGTTATTCCCCCAGAATGATCTCTTTCAATATATGGGGTTGCTTTCCTGAGATAATATATCTCGTCAAATATAAAGCCCCTTGTTGGGGAGGGAATGGTTCATCCCTCATGTAGAATATATTTTATGATATTATTTTAATAGGTGATCATGGAGTTTCAAAATTTCCAACTAACAAGACTCATTATAATATCATTCTAATAAGCCACTATTTCCTTCTATCCAATTTGGTGCACCAGTCAAATTCACATTATGAGAGTGATGTGACCATTCAGGGCCATAACTACTTTGCCCCAGGGTGCTGAGGTTTAGAGGGTGCTTATAGTTCTTGAAAATCTTCAGCAGTATAGAAAAAGCTGAGCTTAGCAATAAGTTGAAAAACAAATACACAAACAACTTGTTCAAATAGGAAGTCACATAATGGAGCAAGTAGGTCACAATTTTCCCTATATGGTACCACCTCAAATTGAGATCCTCTTTGTCCTACTTTGGCTTATTAAGCTTTGGTAGCCTCTCCATCAGTAACTTCATGATATCTCTGGGTATTTGCCCACTGGGATTACCCTCTTCGCTCCTACCCCTTTTCTCTCAATGTTTGAAAGAGTATTTTCTGTTGTTTGCCCTGGGTATCTTTTGTGCTCCTTTGTCTCCAGGTGCAAAAATTTGCTAGTTATGGTTCTGTTGTCCTTACAATCAACAAACAAATACAAAATAGACTTTATTAAGTTGGGGATATGTTTTTACAGGAACAAAATGAGGGTCATGGCAACTTGAGCTCTTGGCCAAAGAACCCAGCTGTTGACCCTCTTAACAAGCCCTCTTTATTTGACATCTGCAAACATTCTGAGGAGGCTGACTGATTTTTATCTTCCAGCCTCCTAATATAAAGCAAGCAAACAAAAATAACACCCCTTATTATTTGTCTTGAAACTATCAACCTCATTTCCTTATGAAGAAACTCTAGGAAATGGTGACTCTGGCTCCTTAATGTTTTATTGGCCTAATAAAATATATTAATCCCCCCAATAACTTGTTCCACATGTCTGAACCATAAAAATGCAGATGCATCTTTTTTTTAACACCCATAATGATGTTTTTTTTTCCTCAAAGTATTCAAAATTAATGTCAACAGGATACCCACATACATCTTTTATCTGTAAGGATTTTTAGATGGATCCACAGATCTATTGTGTGCATATGCATCACTTTTCATGACATAAAATGCATGACAGGAAAGTACATATCTGTAATAGGTAGCTTCACTCCCCCCATCCTTTTTTAAAGACATCTGAGTCCTTCACTGTTATTGCCCACCACAAGGGCTATGGGAAGTCTGAGTTCTCCTAAAAGAAAGGACAGCCACAGAAGATGGGAATGGGTGGTAGAAAGGAGGGTTGAGGGAAAAGGCAGGAAAGGTGTATTTCTTGAGCATAGAGTGATGGGGAAATAAATCCTGATAGTTTTCTGCAACCAGATGTAGGATCTAAACTGATCCATGTTATGGTTAGGCTAGTCAGATTCATATGTACCTGAGAAAAGACCCATCACTATATGCTAAGATAGTTGCTAAATGAATGAGGAAATACAGAGAAGACTTTAAGTTGAAGGTCAACAGGAAGGCCTTCAACATGCCATTTTGTGAAGGTGGAGAAATATCTCACCCCATAGCAGAGAAGGGAGAGAAGAATAGGGTTCTGCCCTGCCCAGTGGTGAGATATAAATGGCTCTAAAGACAATATCCTCTTAGTTCAGATTAAATATTGGGAAGAAATGAGGGACTCACATATCACTGAATCTTTAACAAAAGAAGAGGTTTACTTTGTCCTAACATGGCAAGGATATGCAACAAAGACAAAGTGGCCCTTAGCTCCTCTGGATACAGCCTTCCTTGTTTCCATCTAGGAATGCATCTGACCAGTCACTTGAATACAGTGTCTGACATGGTCTTGGGCACCACCAAGTCTAAGAGACACTGACTACTTGAGTCTGGGAGCTTTTATGCCCCTAGATTAAGAAGCTGCCTCAGGGAAGCTGGGACCAATCAGGTTGCTTGGGGGAAGAACCTATATCAGGAGAGTCAGGGAAGACCCCTCAGGAAACTGCTGGTCATATCACATTAATTAAGCAACTTTATTTTATGGATTAATGTTCTCTAAGCTGGTAAAAGCTTGAAAATATTTGAGTCTTAAGCCTGGGTTTTTAATTTGGGATTTTATTGTCACAAAACCCTGTTTATCTAACTACAAAATAACCAAGACCATTTACTTTTGTATAAACTACGGAAGCTAATAGTAGAATAGTGCTCAAGAAATGCTACTCTTTCCGTTTCAGATGCTGTGGGTCCACTGGCCAACTGGACCCCTTTGTATTTTCACTAACAAGCTACAGGATTTGCAGTGACTATTATACTTTATTGAATCTTGCTGCTACCCACCATCCTTCCTAAGCCTGTTTCCCCAAAGCAAACTGCTTGGTGTGCAGAAAAACACACAGATCTAGTTCATTCCCTTTGCCTGATTCCTGAAATTAACTCTATTTTCACTGCTCCTAAAGGATTATACTACTATGTACTACAAGGAATTTGGGATAGCGGGAGAGGACAAGTGTTCTTTCCTTCTCTTCCTCCTACGTATTTGCAAAAATAAATTAGTACAGTGCTTGATATGTAGTAGGTGCTGGATAAATTATTTTCCCCTTTCCTTACCTAATGCCCTATACCTAGGGAAAGCACTATTTCCCAACTCAACACTCATATTTAGAAAATATCTGGTCCTATCTCCTTATGCTTTCTTTCCTGTTGTCTGATCCCTTTCCATATGTGTTTACAGGATCACTCATTTAGAGCCGGAAGGAACTTGAAAGGTCATCTAATCTATCCAACCCACTCATTTTACAGATGAGGAAATTGAGGCCAAGAGAGGTTAAATGACTTGCCTGTGACCCAACAGGTAATAATTGATAGAACTAGGCTTTGAATTCAGGTATTCTGTCTTGTATCCAACATCATTCTACTGAAGCAAACTGCTGTCCATCAATGCAACTGTCTCATATTTATAGGCTAAGAGTAGGTATTCTGGGATTGCCCCCCCCCTTTTTCTCTAGAGACAGCTATATGGTATAAATAGATAGAGCACTGGAGCCTGGTGTAAGAAAGACTGGAGTTCAAAACCAACTTCAGACACTTATTGGCTTGTGACCCTGGGGAAAACCATTTTACCTCTTTGCCTCAATTTTTTCAGCTGCAAAATAAGGAGGATAATAATAACCTCTCTCCAAGGGTTATTGTGAGGATCAAATGAGATAATATTTGTAAAGCACTTAGCATATTTCTTGGCTCATAGTAGGTGCTTAGTAAATGTTTATTCCATTCCTTTTTGCTTATTTCCTTAGCCCCTATGTAAGCTAAGGCAAATGGGCTTAGGAGGTAGACAATATGGGCTTAAAAATGAAGACCTGGGTTATATTCACAGTTTGGACACATGTTGGCTATTTGACCTGGGCAAATTATGTAATCCCTCAGTGTCTCAGGTAACTATCTAAGATTATTAATTGAAAAATAGGTGCCAATCTTTATTTGTAGAAATTTTCCTTAGCAGCACCTCCCTATACAAATAAAACATAGATTTCATCCTGAAAAAAAAAAAAGTTAACTAAGGCTTTTTTTCCCCTTCAACAATTTGATAAAGACTTAAGCAGAACTTAACTCAGGGAATTTTCTTATTTTTTTTAACAACACTATTTTTTGAAAATGTAAATTTCTGGTTTCTGATAAGGGAATGGATTTTCACCAAGTTGTTCTCAGTGCTGGAAATGAGAAACTACTCCCTCTCTGCAGAATGAAGTCAGACTATCTCTCAGATGTTTCACTATTCATATTACATTCCTGTGCCTAAGGCAAATGGTTAGTTTTCCAGAGCAGAAGTACCTAAATTAAAACAAGCGAAAGTGAATCTGGTCAAATCTACTCATCCAAACTTATGCCTCTTGTAGATGGGAATGGAGTTTGGCATTTTAAGCTAGGAAAGGTGAAGGCTAGTGAGGCTACCTCAGTTAGCCTAACTGTATTGTCTGTTCCACATATCAAGGAACTATCCTCAATTGCAGGGTTTATGTTAGGAGGAAAGAATAAACTTCTGTAGGACTAAGGCTAAACCTTAAAGTGATCTGTGATGTGAGGAAATTCCCTAAACACTAGAGGTCAACCCTTTGTAGAAGTTTTAGAAATTTGCTAGTCTTACCCAAAATCACACAGCTATTAAGTATCAAAGGTAAGATCTGAGTCTAGGTCTGTTGAGTATGTCTCATATCCCATGTACCCCGTAATGATAAATTTCAAAATAATCACCATAAATACATTTAAAACTATTCTATTCCCTAACACCCCTGCTAAGAGATTTTTCAGACACCTGAAGACTACTTATTTAGATTGCTCTTACTGGGTCTTTGCCCTTCACATCTCTCACCATAGCATGTGTGCCTATTTTAACCTATCTTTATTAAAATCTATAACAAGCATTTTTATGCCATAGGTAACATTTGGCAATTCCCCTTTGCCTGCCTTCATATCAAAATTGAGCCTCCTTTGTGTTAGTGTCCATTATTGGCTTTGAGTCATGACAATAAAAACCGCTATTTGGCTTATTACAAAGTAAGCCATAGAGAGCAGTTATGTTGCAATAAATATGTTTTTATAACAAGTATTGTTAAAAAGTATCTTTCATTGCACTGCTTTATCCATTCAGCACATGTGTCATACTAATATTCCTTAAATCCAACTTTATAATGTTGATCCCACACTCAAGAATCTCAGGATCTCCCTATGTCCTATATTTACTCTAAACTTCTTTGCCTAATTTGCAAGCCCCTCATGTGGACCTTACTCTACCTATCCAACATCATTTCCTTCATCCAGAGCATCTTTTCTAGTTGTGTACATCTGTCTTCTCCTTTGTTAATATTTTATACATATATACCTCTGCAGTTTTGTTTCTCTCCCTGTCTAGAAAACCCACCCCTTATCCCTTCTACCTGATTCCTATACATATATTTAAGATAAATTGAATTACAACTCTTCCATGACATCTCTCTGATTATAGCAATCTTGATCTTTCTTTTCATTCAACAAATATTTACTGAATGCCTGTCATGATAAAAAATGTATGTGAATCTCTATAACATTTATAGTCTAGGCCATGAAATGTAACATGAAATTGAATATGTTATTGCATAGTTTGCTCATTGTGTCTTCTGTGCCAATGTTGTCACCTTTGTTAGACTGAAAGCTTCGTGAAGGCAAAGATCATTTCTTATGTCTCTTTCATATACTATACAGCACCTAGCACAGTTCTGGGAATATAAAATATGCCCCACAAATTATCATTGTTTCATTACTGTTCATAGTTGAAACCATCACATCTTTATCAATATCCCCATAGCCTTTCAATGTTCATAATGCTATATGACCTAATAATAATTTTGCATCAATACTTCTTCATTTCAGAGGGATAAGTAGTCTTACTCGAAGCTTATTGAAGATTAAACAAATGTGGTTGACTGTCTTTGAGACCCTATTTATTTTAAGAATTAATTTTTCTGGGTCTAATTTGGTCATAAGCTTCTCTAAATTTGTTTAGGCTGGTACATAGACAACAGCTTATTCCCAGATCTATCTGAATAGGTGCCACAGCCCAAAAAGTTTCTATTTTATTGTCTTTTTTTTAATCCCACCCAAGCCTTTGATTCCATTGGTGTAAGGAATTCCCTGTAATGAAGAAATTCCATTCACCAACTAACAAACCACTCATAATTTTTTATCTTGCAAAGTTTTCTGCTTAAGGATACAAAATGATAAAGAGTTTAGCAAATTTTAAACAGTTAAAATCTGGTTAAGATGGCAGCTGGGAAAGTTGTAGAGGTCAGCTCTCTCATATATATTCCAGAAAAAATATAAAAAGGGCAACAGATTGAATATGGATCAATAAACAAGGTTACATGATAGTGAGTGGCTTTATCCAAACCAAGACTCCATAAAAATATAGCCAGAAGTCTAAAGGCATTGGGAAAGGTATCATACAGAGAATCCAGTGTAGACTTAGGCAAACCAGCCTTAAGTACAGTGCCTGGCACATAGTAGTTGTTTAATAAAAGTTTATTGATTGATTGAAAACCAGTCAGAAGCCTGTTAGCTCTCTGACTAGGAATGTTCCAGTCTCATATCAATATAAAGCATGACTAATCTCTTTCATATGATAGTTTATCAAATCCTTGAAGACAACTGTTGTGCTTTCTTTCTTCACTTGTTAGGGTAAAGATTCCTAGTATCTTCTGCTAAATCTTTATGGCATGGCCTTTAGAATCCAGGTCAATTCCCAATGTATGTTCTCCAGGTTGTCAGTTTTGCTACATCTTTCAGAACTGGCTATAATACTCTAGATGTGGTCTGACCAAGACACAGGACAGTGGAAAAATCAGATCTTGAATTCTGGACATTCTGTATCTCTCTTAATGCAGCCTAATATTGCATTTGATAGAATATGGTGACTCCTGTACCTCAGCTGGACAGTGGTCGCTTTCCCCTTCTTATACCTAGGTTCTCAAATACCACCTAACTCTATGTCCTCAGGATTGAACAATTTTTCCATAAACTTAAAAAAAACAACAAAGTAGTTATTCAGTCAATCATATTTTAAATTCCTCCTATTTGCCAGGCATTGTATTATTATACATTTTGGCCCTTCATCTTATACTATTTCCTATATTTTAGTAGTTCTATAGTGATTAAAAAATTTGACTTGGATATAGGAGGGAATTTAGTTTGCATCTCTCCTCTGTACATTATTATAAAACTCCCAACATATGGTCCTTCTCTGAACCCAAAATAAAACAAAAAAGGACATTCAATACTATGTGACCACGGGAAAGTCACTTAAACTCTCTTGTTTTCAATTTACTCATCAGTAAAATGGGTATTCTAATAGATACATTACTTAGCTTGATGAGGATCAAATAAGATAATAAATTTAAAGCACTTTGCAAACTATAGTGTTAAATAAATATGAAGTATTATAATTTGAATTTATTTCAAATATGTTTTTCTTATTCTCTCAATGACGCTGAAAACATTTTAAGACAGGGAGTGCATTTTTTTGTATCCTTTAGAGTATTTAGCAAAGCTTTGTACACAATTCAATTTTAAATACTCAGTGTTGACTTCAATTAATCTAAAGATTCAAAGACAATGGGGAAATATTAGGTAATGTTTTAAAGTTTATTAAAAAGTAACGTGATCTGCATAAGGAAATTACTCCTTCTCCTAAGAAAAAAGTACCCTTGAAAAACATAATTGTCATTGAATTGCTTAAAACTAGCCTATATAAATGTGAAGGATACAAATATCTATCTATCTGTCTATCCATCTATATTTCTCTGATGTGGCATCTAAGCCCTCCATTCACAGGATAATTATACACCTTCTAAACAGAGAAACAAAAGAGGTTTCTAAAATAACAAATTTATTTTTTAGATATTGTTAAGTACAAAAGAAAAATAGAGCTCTAATTAAACTTATTTGTGACTTTTCCACAATCTCATCATTCCTCTGGACATTGAAAATGAAGAAAGCACACTTCTTAATAATATATTATCTTGCCACAAGTCTATAGGAAACTTCACTATCTTATTGTATTTCTAAAAAAAGAAATCTTTTCTCTGATGTTCCAACTGTTTTGAAGAGCATTACCACAGAATCTTGGGAAGGTCAGTAGAGGGGTGAAGGTAAAGTTTAGGAAGGTTGCCCTCTCTATAACCCCTGGCTAGAGTTATAAATGGGGCAAAGAACCCTAATAAGGGGCTCCGTTTTACAATGAAGCACTTCACCATTTAGAACAGACCAGAGAATGGTCTTTATTATCCTAGGAGATTGTTCCATTAGGCAGTGATAGTTCATATGCTAATGGTTAATTTTAATGGAACAAATCTTCACATGATTCTGAAAGGAGTTTAAAACAACATTTTCACAGCCTAAGGTAATATAAGAATTCTTACTGTAATAAAACATCCTATCAATGTGGTATGGACCAAAGACCGTCCCTCAGTGAGAATATGTGTGGTTTGAGTTTATATGAGAGATTTCCAAGGCACATTTAACACTGATGATATAAATTTGTGATAGAGTAAATTAGTTTAAAATATCTAATGACAAAACATGATTAAAGTTAACAGTTCCTGTGATCTCTCTGATGATTCTACTTCTATGAGGAATACAACCTGAATGAATTTATTTGCTTCCTGATATTAGTAATTAATAAAACTTTAATCAAGGGACTATTGTCAACAAAGTACATGCTAACATCAAAGAAGAAAGAAAGGGATATAAAAGAAGAAAAAGTCTCATGACTGAGGAGATTTGAATTTTCAGTTCTGTCTAGAGAGCAATGTGAGTGTGTATGTGTATAAAGAAACATATGTGTGTACATATTGACAAATAAGTATGCATGTATATACAATATGTGCATGTTTATATATACATATATATGATGAGTTCATTATTAGAGTTCTTTACCATATTTCTCTCTCTCTCTTCACATACATATGCATATATACATATACACACATATATACTATGCGTGTGTTGGTGTGCATGCATATGTATATATCTATGTATCCAGAAAATGAAGAAAATAAATTAAAAAGCAATTTAAAAATTCTTAAATGATGTTGGCACAAAGGGTACATATTGGAGTTGCATGTGATCTAGCTCTTGTGTATAAAGATAAGCACAAAGCTATTGAATGATGAATTTGAAAGTTTGAGTTACTTCTGATAAGACTTCTTATCATTGATGATTAAACATGAGATCACTCAATAGGACCTACATTCAAACCTTGTCTCATACACTTGCTAATCATTTAATCCTGAGCAAGTTTCTTTATATCACTGTGTCTCAGTTTCTTCAGCTGTGCAATGGAAGTATACACAATAGATGTCCTTGTTAACAATGTCCCTGTTAGCAATAACTCTATGATAACATGGTATTTTTGAAGGCATGTGTTTATTTTTCAGATGCCTGTTAGTTGTACAAAAGCAATGTAAAACTCTAAGCCCCTTGAAGGCATTTAATTTGTTATTTTTCATTGTTGTATACTTATCATCTATTTCAGTGCCTTATAATTTACAGGAACCTTAACTAATGATTGTTGAAATAGTGTAGTTTATGTGAAAATGAATTCTGGAAGCACTGCATAAGAATGAATATGGCTCTTTTTGTTGTGTACAGCAGGACAAAAGGAAGATTGCCATAGTCTAAATATGAAGTAATTCATACTATAATCAGTCTAAAATAGAAGAGGATTATAAAGATATTCACTTTTCATGAACAATTGCTTAGCTACAGGCAAAGAAATTAAAAAAAAATACTGGTGCATGGAATATGTTTTCCTTTGCATCATGAAGAGAAATAAAGCCTAGAAAACTGTTATGGCTGAAAACTATTATGGTTGTTTGATTTAGAAATAAGGAAGAATTTGGCTATCAGTGTAATGAAGCAGTGGAATTCACTTTCAATGGTAGATGTAAAAAAAAAATCCTTCCCTTTGAGAATATAATAAACAACTATCTATCTAATACACACACACACACACATTATATTTTGTAAAAGCAGTGAGGCAAACCAGTCAACTCTCAAAAACTTTTGGACATTGATTATTATCATTATTGGTAAAAGTAAGAATATTAATAATTAAGAAAGAAGACCTTTTTAAGAGAATAAGAAAAGAGAAAGGGAAAAACAGGAAAGGTATAACATAGTATAATTACTATTGGACTGAAAGTTAAGAAATTGTTTTTCTGTAACAAAACTAGCCACTAATTCACAGAATGACTTTGGGCCAGCAGCTTTATCTCTTTAGTTTTTGTTTTTTTTGTCTATAAAATAATGTGCTTAGACTTAAGTCACTTCCAACTAGAGCCTTTCCAGCACTATGAATTTTTTCCCTCTCTTTCACTGAGAGGTGGGGAATTAGTGATGCATCCACTTAATCTCTTTGAGTATCAGTTACCTCATCTGTAATGTGGAGAAAATTTTTACTAGCTATCTCAGGAAATTATTGTGAGGAAAATGATTTATAAACTGCAAACTTTCTGAAAGGTTTTCTGACAAAATACAACCACTCATTTATCTTAAAACTACTACAACCACAACAACACTGAAAGCATAGCTATGGTAGGACTTTTTAACACAATAACAAATACACAACTAGAATAATGAACTAGTATTACTAGCAATGGGAGTTACCCCCCCAAGATAACCAAAGCTAAATAAAGTGTGATTCCATTCCCTATTACAATGAAAAAAAGTACAAAAACTATAAAACAGGAAAATGAAATTAAAGGTATACACATTACCAAAAAAAGGAGACATATTGTTTCCCTATTTGCAAGTGACATGGTGGTTTACCTAGGAAACTCCCCAAAATTAATAAAGAAATTAATTGAAATGATTAATAGATTCAGTAAAGCAGCAGAATACAAAATAAAACCACAAAATCATTAGCGTTTATATGTAGTATTAACTAAAAAAAATTATGGGGTAAGATTAATAAAATAAATCCCATTCAGAATAACCCTACAATATCTTAATTAACAGGATACATTCCGAACACATACAAATACCACAACAAAACATAATTTACAGAAATAAAGGGAAGGTTATTTATCAGGACTGGTGAAAGACTGGGTGGAAAGACAGATGAAGGACTTAGAACATTTCTTTCCTGAGAGACTAAAAAATTAATTGTAAAGGAGATATTGAAGAGAAATTTCCTTATAGAACTGAATTTAAATCTTTCTTGTGAAGAAACATTAAGACAATTGAGAAATTCAGTTATACTGAGAGAACTGGATTGTGGGAAGGCGTTTTTAGACTTGTAGAGCAAGTAATTAATACTCAGAGGTGATTCTACCTATGGTGTTTCTCAGTGAAGTTTTTTCTCCAAATGTTTTAACTATCTTTGGATTTTTGTTTCATTGTTAATAAGTCACGTGGTAAGTAACATTGATATTTATGTAAGCCTATGAGACAATAGAGTTGTGAGAAAGACAAAAGAGAAAAGTTGAGGAGATGAGATTTTTCTGGTTTGCTTTATAACTTGGGGTGGGGGCTCACAGATAATTTTTAGCAATAGAGATTGTGCATTTATATTAATTAGTGAGAGAATTACAAAGCATTTCTATGAATTGCCTTAGAATCTAGTACTATAAATAGTAATGTCACAGTCAAGGTGAAAGATGAAGACGAGGTATTTAGTGTGGTTGTCAACCAGAGTAATACGATCACTACGCAGCCCATTTGACCACTAACTACATGTGGAGATATCTTCTAAAATCTGTTACGTATTGTTATTTTTAATCTGAACTTAAATCACGTCGAATAAAATAGGCATTTTCCTAACCCTAACCCTAAATATAGTAGAGCAGAAAGAGGATTATACATAAAACTGAATATCTATAATATACAGCTTTCTTTTTCTTTAACATTAATAATAAACTCAACAAGCTACATAGTGTTTCAACATATGCGTATTTGATGCCATGTCAGAGAAGAGCCACTCTGGTAGAATATTGCTTTTCTGAATCAACTACTTTTTAAAGTCAATAAACAACATGCACCATACAACCTGTCATGCAATGATAAAGATATAGTCAGACATAGAGTATTGCCCTTTTAAACTCTCCTGATTCTTTCTTACATTTCCTTTAAGGATATATTGAGTATGTATGTAGATCATTGTCAAATAATTTTTACAGAGAAGTTAAATGTATGAACTGTTAGTTATTTATATTTTCTTGATCTTTTTATGCTTCTTTAATATATAAGGTCTAATTTCCACCCAAGTATTTTCATCCTCATTCTGATATCTTGACAAATATCCCCTCAAAGCCCTCAAAGTCATGTCATATCTAGCACAGACTTCTGTATACACTTTGTTTAGTTCAGGTGTTCTCACCAACTTTGTTTTCTTTAGGGTCACTTCAACTTTATCCTGGAGCACATTGGAGACTTTGAAATTACTATCCAAATGTGGTATCCTAGCTGTCACTGGTGGAGAAAAAAACTTATTATAGAAATCATTACAAAGGTTTTCTGACTTTCATTTTTTGACGTCTGCCCAGTGTTCACCCTAGAATGTACTCTGGATGACTTTACTTAATTGGATCTCTTGACCACTGTTCTAAAACACTTTCCCCCATTGTTTCTCACTTTTTTGTGAGTTAATAATGATCATAATATTCTACCATATTCCTTAGTAGTATTTTATAAACAAGTTAATATTCTAAACTAGTAATGCCCTTAGCCATCACATCCGCTAAGTAAATGTTTTCTGTCTGAAGTGGTTTCTAGGTTCTATTTCACTCCTTATTTTGGTAATAGATTTATATTACTTAAACTTCATTAGAAGGTGGTGATCATCCATATCTCAGCTTACTCCTTTATGCATTTCCCATTTATATCATCAATAAATTCTTTAAATGAATCAATATGGAGCTACTTCCACTTCATGCTATTTTGTTTCATTTACATTCTGGGTTCTAATTTGGTATTGATATTGATCTTTGTTTTAACAAGTCTATGGGCAAATTGTACATAGCTTTCTGATCCTGACATATATGTACCTTGTTACCCAGTAATTTCCTTACCGGCATTATATGATCAGTTTTATATTTTGGGGATGTTGTTTGGTAATCACTATATCTAGCATCTCTCTACTCTTCTTTTGGATACTTCATGATTGATAAATGTGAGGCTTCTGAAAATCCATAAGCTTCTGACCTCTTATTTTTTTCCTTTAACTAGGTTGTACACACATACACACACGTGCACACATGTGTGTACACATGCACGCACATACATGCATATAATGAAAATTTAGAAAACATATGTTTGTATGTGAAAATACACATATACACTACATATACATGTAAGTTTATCACAGTTCAAATTCATATATGCATATATACCTTTCAATTATAAGATATATACATAACATATTTATATGTCACATGCATACATTTATGTCTGCATACACTGTGTATGTACATGCGTGTGAATATATGCATATACATGTTTGTATTTATTTATTTATATTTATATATTTGCAATCATCCTCTATCCCAATTTTGGCATTGACATAATAAAAAATGAAATAATGTAAATATTTATTTAATTTGGAGGGTCAAATTTCTCTACTTCCTCATCTTCTCCAACAGATGTTGATTCACAAACTATGATGATTTCTATAGTGGTTTATTTGTAAAATGAGCATGATGAGGTGTTGCAATAAGATTAACAAACATGAATCCCTGACTTTTGATGCAGGGGAAAAAGGAAACAAAATGACAATGATGTTATACAGTGGGGAAAAGCCCTGTATTTATAATCAGAATATAGGTTTAAATTTTCCATCTAAGACCTCCTGAATGTGTGACCTTGGTCAATTCACTTAACCACCATGGACCTCCTTTAATTATTCTCAACATCAAGGAATTGGAATACAAAATCTTTGAAGCTCTTTCCATCTAAAACCATTTGGCTCTTCAAAGACAGGCTATTACCATCCCTCCTTTGAGTTGTAACTTCCTTGTTCCTTCTGGCTTAATTCATATTGACAATATTGAGACCAATACAATTCATTCCTTCTAGCATTGTGCTCATCACATTTATGGTATCAACAGCTAGGCTAACTATGTTTATATGCATATATGTTTATTATATGTGCAAATGCATGATACAAGTTTGTGGAAGTCAATTTTATGAAGCATTCTCAGAGTCATCATTCCTGGTTGTAGTAAATTATGTGGTAACTTTTAGGCCTTCATCTTCTGGGATCTTCTACCTATGTATATTGTACATATCATCATATATAAATATTATAACAATTTTAAAATTATCACCTAGTCATAAATGTTCTGGTGACTAAATTTTTTTTTCCTAAAATTAACTGAGTTGTTATTAGAAAAGCACGTGTTGCCAAGTCAGACTTGAAAACTTTTAAGCTTGATAGGATTTACCAGGGATTGTGCTTCTCATTAGTATGGAACCTAGGGTTTCTTCCCCACCTTGCTAAAGCATCTGAGTCGGACTTATATAGATGTGTATACATGTGGGTGTACACACACATACACATATTTATGTGCATGCACATAGATGTATATATGCATATATGTGTCTATGTACATCTATATGAATATGTATGTATATATGCAATCTATATGTATATACATAAATGTATGCATATGCATATTGTATGTATGTGTATACATATAAGTGGATACATATATGCATGCATATTCATTTCATACCTGTATCTATACATGCATATATGTATGCACATGCGTGTTTATTCATTGTGTATACATACATTTTAATATATGCATATATTTGCACATGTATCTTTTCCCTCCTGCTATTTACAGATACACAAAGATAGGTGATTTTTCCTCTTTCTTTTGTCTCTTTGACTTATGTGCCAAATATTTCTGGGTAAATCATAGGTTTATTTTAGTGGTTTGAGTGGCATAGTTTCAAATTACTTCCCAAAATTGCTAGACTAATTCACAATTACACCAATCATGCATTAGTTTTGTTTTTCTGCAGATGCTTCAATAGTCATTATATAGTTATTATTTTTTTTCCTTTTTTCATCACTATAGTAGATAAGAGTTGAAGTCTTAGAGTTGAATTAATTTGCATTTCTCTAAATACTAATGATTTGGTGCATTTTTTATGCGAATATTTTTAGGTTAGATGTCTTTCTTTAGAAATTACCTGTTATTATATTTTGACAATTTATATTTTGGGGAATGACTCTTGGTCTTATATTTTGTATTTGTTACTTTATATATCTTTGATAGGAGATCCATGATTACAGAGCTAGCAAAATATGAATCTGGATTTTAACTTAGGTGTTCCTGACTCCAGGCCCAACACTTTATCCACTGTGCTACCTAGTTACCTCTAGGTCTGACATTGTACCACACCTTCAACTAATCTTGGCTTGTCTCTATTCAGAGCTTTTGTAGGATTCTAGCAGTCTTTTGTGCAGTACTGAACAGAGTGAAGGAATTCATACTTGATTTTTTTTTGTTTTTTTAAATGGGGTATTTTTTTAACACAAAAAAGTCCAGAATTTGAGAATACCTTGAAGAACCAAACTGTATCAATTGAAACAGTGTGTTTTTGTTTTAAATATAAATCAAAGCAAATATAGATAGTAGGATAAAAAATCAAAATAAAAGTGTAATAGTTTTGTATCAATTTATGTGCCTAGGCCTTCTAATATTATAATTTATTGGGACATTTGTGGGGGATCTAGCCCCCCTCTAGGTCCTAATAAGCCACTAACTTCCCTGGAAATTTTATTTTTAACAATTAAATTTTGATGACACAAAAGAAACAGTTTTGATAAAGAACAAAATTGGCAGTTATTTGAAGAGGTTGATGTGCCTGGGAAGAACATGTGCAAAACAACTTGAGTTTTAAACAGATACCTAAAGAATATGGAAATCAAATAAGCTAATGACATGTCAAAAATATAGCAAGAAAATACTGAGTGCTAAAATTCAGAACAGCTGAGGTTGATAACAATTAAGGAAAACATAAATTTTGGGTTTGTTTGTTTTAAAGATATTTTGGGATAAAGAGGAAAATCAATAATGTCATATAACTCCTGCTCCATGCATCTCACATTCTGGGAGGATTCCGTCTCCAATGATACTGAAATGTCCCTTTTTATTGGGAAAAACTATACTTCCCATTAGCTCTTCTGCTAATTTGGGGCTAATCTGTAATTAAAGACCACTGTAAAAATTACTATATCTTGTTTGCTCTTTATAATGTAAGATTTATTTCATTTTAACTCAAAGTGCTTCAAAGATATTACTTGATTCTTCCATAGAAATTCCACAGAGATATAAACACTGTGGAGCAAGGGCAAAGGCCTTTAAAACAAAACATTCAATACATTAAAGGTGATAGGACCTCAAACTATCCTTTCTTCTACTCTAGTTTTTGGGGTTTTTCCCCTTGAGAAGGGTACGTGTGAAACCCTGATCCAAGTAATAAAACAGACCTAATTCTCTCATAATGTTTTTATTTAAAGGAAGATTAATCAATCAATCAATAAACATTTATTATACCCTTAATTTGCATCAAGCACTGAGCAAAACATTGGGATACAAAGAAAGGTAAAAACTGTTCTTGACTTCAAGATCACATTCTAATCAGGGAGACTATATAAAAGTGACTATGTGCAAACACAATATATAGAAGATAAAATGGAGGTATTCTCACTGAGAATACCTTAGAATTTAAGGAGATAGGGAATGGGCACATGTAGAAAGTAGGATTTTATCTTACACTTGAAGAAAAGCAGGCAAGGCAGAAATCTTTGAGGAGAGAAAGCATACCAGGCATGGTGGACAAATAGTTAAAATGCAGAGAAGCAGGAGTTGGAGTGTTACTCTCAAGAAAGAGCAAAGAGGCCTGTGTTACTGGATCATGGAGCTTATGAAGAGGAAGACACTGTTCAAAGACTGGAATGGAAGGAAGGGGGTAGTGAATCATTTAAAATCTAGAAGCTTTTATATTTGATCCTGGAGGTAATAGGGAGCCATTGGCATTTATTGAATAGAGAATTAGTTAGACCTTCACTTTTGGAAGATAACATTGATAACTAAGTGGAGGGTGGATTGACTAGAGGGGGAAGAAATTTTACAGGTAGACCAATGAGAAATTATTCTAGTAGTTCAGGATTAAAATCCTGAAAGCTTGTACAAGGGTTGTAGTAGTGTCAGAGGAGAAAAGAGGACATATACAAGAACTATTGAAATGTAAAATTGTTAGGTTTTGGCAATAGATTGTGGGAGGTGGGGGTGTGTGATGGTGAAACAGTGTGAAAAATCAGTTATGATATCTAGGTTATAAGCTTAGGTGACAAGAAGGATGAGGTTTCCTCAATCGTAACAGGAAGATGAACATCATTTAAAGTAAAAGAAATCCTGTTAATTTCAATAACAAATTAAGTAACTTGCAACACATTTCTGGCATGTCTGCAATATTCTAGTTATTGCTAGGTTTTATACTAAAATAAAAGGACTGAAGTGAAATCTCATAATTTGTAAGTATCTATCTGTGCTGCCAGATTCATTTCTTCTGTATTGGAATACTACAAAATGAAAAGAACAAAGAGCAACTGTTACTAAGTTGGGACTTTTCTTGTTTTAAAAGCATCATTTTTGAAATACAAGTTTCGGTAGTGATGCTTGTCCAATAACAATTCTTTTCCATGACTGTGGCAAACCTAATACAATGGAGACAAAGACAAGGTCACAGTGGTTAATCCCATAAGAATGTGCTTTATATTATGCTGAATCTTACCAATTCTTTAATAACATGCATTTTTGATAGAACAGATAAAAATACATTTCTTTTGAAAGATAATTGACAGTCAATAACATTATCATGGTGATCATCTTTATTTAAAGTCTAATGCAAGGAAATACAATTTTAAAAATCCAATTTGAGAGTTAGTTAATCCAGTCAGTTGTCAACAATATTAGTTTGTTTGAGCTAACCTAATGTAACTTCTTTAAAGTTAATATTGGTTTTACTGACAGAATGCATGCTTAAGTTTCAAAAGTTTGTGATCTAGAATTCTAGATTATAATTTCATATAAAATTTTAATGAATACATAATGTTTTATTTTTTAAGGAAAGAACCACAAATAATAGCACCTTAATGGACAGTTTTATCTTTCTTTCTTCTGAGCCTTGAATAATATTTAGCAATGAAATTTGTATAATATAAAGTATGTTTTAGGGGTTAAAAATGCAACCATGTATAGCGTTGAGACTAAATCATTAAGCCATTTACTTAATACTGTTTATTTCTAAGAGTATATTTCCTGTTTAATTTAAATAACTATTAATCTATGGATTAATAATCCTTATAAATAATTTGCAAGACCAAGGATATAACTATTGTTATATGTACTTGAGGTAAAGTAGAGGAATAAGTCATAAGAAATGAGTAAATCAAGGAAATAGTAAGTAACAATATTTGAGAGTACATCACTGTGTATATTAAATCCCCCTGGAATGGGGGCAGGAAATGGATAGAAGAGAAAAATCATGAGCCAGGCACTGAACTTGTTATGGAAAGAACAAGAGAGTACTGGGTGTCAGTAGATAACATCTATGATAGCCTTTGTTGAGCGATAAATATTGATTGCCCGAACCTTAAAGAACTAGAGGTTACTGAGTATTACTGATGGAGGGAGAGTCTGGAAGTGACAATGGGAAGCAAGGGGCATTCTGACTCCCCCACCATTAATAATTAGGAGTACAAATAAAAATGCAATCATGCTGGGGAGGGCAGCTAGGGATGTTGCGTCATCAGGAGGCAACAAGTGAATTCAAGAAGATAGAAGAAGTTGCAAAGGAAAAGTTTTAAGATCAAAGTGTGTGTGTGTGTGTGTGTGTGTGTGTGTGTGTGTGTATAACTTATTTAGCAGAGAGTCCAGTGGGAAAGCTGGGTTTATCTGGACTGGGATTTAGGAATTTGGCCTGAGGGAAATGGCAATAATGGAACAGTCAATTGTAGTAATGGGGAATGGGTTTTGTACAATGACAGCTATAGCTCAGAATCACTGGAAAGGGAGAGTATGATGGGCTAGGCTATTGTTCTGTAATCTCTAGGGATTTTGCTAAATTTCCTTTTACACTGATGATTTTGGTTCATTTTTCTGTGTAGTCTAATTCATCTTCAATGTAATGTGGCTATTTAAAAATATATGTTTTCTCTTTGTATTATTAAGATTTGCTAGTGCTTTAACTGATTATGAGCCTAGCCTTCCTCTCTTGGACTTTTTTTTTCTTTAACCAATTTTTTATATTTAAATAGGCTGTCTCTGGCTTCCCTGTTCTGATACATTTTCTTCCACAGAGACCATGGAGGTTGGATATACTCAACCTTCTCTATTTGAGAGTTGTAAGGGCCCTAGCTGTTTGAATCTGAAATAAACTCTTTGGGGAGAGGACTGATCCTAGCTAGCATTCCAGTTTTTCTTGCTGTGGGCATGAAGTTCATGAATTTTAAAAGTATGCTTGTACATTTCTCATTGGAATCATGTACAAACCCATTTGCCTGTTTTCATACAATCTTTATGACAATGATAAAAACTTGAATTCAATGTATCTTAGTGAAAATGTGAGAAGAGATTAATAATAGCAATAATAATAATAAAATTTTTGGCAGCAGGTCACATTTTCACATTCACATAAGAAATAAGTTGTTTCCCTTCTGACCCACTTTGTTCTCTTGGTTCTTCATACAGATGACCACAGACATACCTACCACATCTCCCTACATATCCTCCTGTCTCCCCACAGATACACCTGTAATCCTTTCTCTGGTATAAATGGGCAGAAGCAGTGTTATTGCCTGGATTCCAACATGTACAGGGTGGACAAGATGCCTGCTAAGGTCCCATCACTTTCAAATATGGTAATTCTCTGATTTTTTCCCCTCTGTTGGCATATGAGGAGTGAAATTCAGAGTGAACAAGTTCTGCAGGAAGTCAAGGTTCCATACCACAAAATCTGAAACATAAAACTGGAAAGGTGACATGTTAGGTAGGATGTGGTTGGTGATAGTAAGTGGGAAATTTAAGTATTTACCCTGTCCATTGTTGTTTCATGAGTTGCTTACCTTGCGTAGCATTTCCATTTTCTTCTCTTGTAGATTTGATTTTAATTACTCTAGATTTATAGCAGATTTCCTTTTATAAAAGTTTGTTACATTAAAGTGATATGTGGAAGGCCACTCCTCTAACATCATTCTGATCTTGTAATTTGGTAATATGTGTTTTATACGTGGCCTTCTAAAGGGCACCCATATTTGTTGTCCCACCCAAAGTAGTAATGATGGTAATGTAACACAAAGTTAAAATGTGTCAACTCCTTAACAGACCACAAGAGAAGATATTAAGGGTACCTAGATATCCATTTATTTCACATTCTGGAAAAAAAACAACAACTAAGAAACCAAAAAAAAAAAAAAACAACCTTTTCATTTGATCACATGTACAACTAAGGCAAAGAAAATATTACTGGCAGGAGACATTCACATGGGATTGAAAGTTACAAAAAGAAAAATCTTGAAAGTGGCTTTTAGGTATAATAAAATTGTGAATCTGAAACTGAAGGATTGAGTAATAAAGATAGCATTCTCATTCATTTCTCCAATTAAAACATGGGATTCAAGAAGCAAATGGTAGATAAGATCATAGGATCATAACAGATTTATAGAAGGGACCTTGGAAGCTTAGAGCCCCTTCATTTTACACTTGAGGGAAATAAATCACAAAAGGGCTAACTGACTTATTTGTCCTTACACATCTATGCAGCATCTAGGCAAGGTTTGAAGACAGCCCTTATGCTAAGGCAAGGGTTTTATCTATTATACCATACAAGCAGTTGCAAAAATAAAGGGTATTGAAAACCACTGGTCAGCTTTACTTTCTTTCTTTCTGATACCAGCATGAGGAATTCTTTGCATGAGACTTAGGTCTATCACAAGAGGATATAAAAGAAAGCATTTGCCAAGAGACTTGCCAATCTTTCAAGGGTGCTTCCACCAAAAATGGAAATGGAAAGAGAGAAGCACCCTCATAAAACTGTCAATTTCAGAGCTTAGAACAGTGCCTGACACATAATGGGTGTTTAATAAATGTTCATTGATTGATTGGATTTCAAAAATGAAGATCATTATTATTATTATTATTACAGGCTCAAAATACAAAGGAATATAACAAAGGAAGTGGTCTCCAGAAATTAATAGTTACAAATAACCAACAGGGGAACAGAATATGGTGAGTCTCAGAAACAATGCTAAAGATAACAGTAAGAGCTTTTCCATTTATTTTCTAATGGAGAAGATTAAAAAGGCTATGCTTTTGTTGGGGAAAAAAAGGTGGTAGTTTTAAGAATTAATAAATGCAAAGAAGATCTGCTCAATTCCAATTTTGTTTCTATTGTTCCTGTCAAATACAAAGCATAATTTTCAGCATAGAAGAATAGAATAGAGGGGATATGGGAAGGAAGGAAATGAAGCCCAAGATGAGCCAGGAGATAGTATGATGTACCTAGCTGATATAATTAGTTCTAAGGCATTGTTTTGGATAAATTACATTTTAAGGTGTTGAGAGAACTTAAAGCTGTAACAGTAGAGTTCATAATATCTGACTAACAGATATTATGGTGGTAAATGTTTAATGATTGGCTCTCTGGAATGGTGGTAGAGGGGAAGTGTATACATGATATCCTTTTATGTTTAGTTTGCATTATTAACATTCTGTCCATCATTTTCTCAAGACTAGACAATCAATGAAAAGATAAATCAATCCCTGATTCACAGTGTTTGTTGATTTCTGAGGTATAAGTGTTCCCAACTGAAAATTTATCAGTTGGCTCTTCTGAGACATCAGAGATAGCTCCAGCAAACATCTGTATGAAACAACATAGGTGCTGGAAGCTAGATTCAGGTAAATAAAATGTCTTAACTTTCAAAAGTGGAAAGTAAATAGATTTTTCAAACTGGAAAATAATTTCATATAAACTCCCACTGAAATTATGGGATGAATCATAAAGAAGATATTTTGTAAAGTGTGAGAAAGAGAAACAATGATCTTTAAGAACCAGAATGATCCTTAATGACTAAGGGTCATCAGGAAATGTTCATGCCAAACATCATTTCTATACTTTTTTTCCCCATCTAATCAGAACATGGAAATGCTATTAACCTAATGTATCATCATTTTAGCAAAGCATGTCTAACAATCATCATATCCTTTTGGAAAAGATGGAGAAATGCGTACTTGTTAAAGTATAGCTATATTGGGAGTAGGAAGACTGGTTTGATTAATATTGAGGTTCATTTACTAAGAACCTTCTAGAGCAGGGTGCCACAGATATCTGATGGAAACCTTTCTTGTTCAATATTTCTATTATTAATTTGGATAAAGGTATCATATTTATCAACTTTATGAGGAACACAGGTCTGACTGGAAGAACTAATTTGTTGAATTATAGGATTAGGATACTAATGTAATTCGACAGACTAACACTATGACCAAAATGCAAGACAAATTTTAACAAAAATAAATGTTATCTTATTATTAGATATGGAGGTCTCAAAAAGTTTCTGAATTAATTATGAGTCAATGATTTGACTGGACTGGCAAAAAAAATAACTGACTTGATTTTAGGTAGTAAAGTAAATGGTTATTCTGCTAATCAGAATTTTGTGTTTTTGGTTATCACATTTTAAAAGATAGCTGGAAGTGTATCTATGGATGTAGTTGGAATGGCAAAGGGATTCCAAACCATGTCAAATGAGATATAACTGAATAACTAGGAGTATTTAGCAGGAAGAAGAGAAGACAGAGAGAAATAGTGACTTCTGAATTTAAAAGAATTGCATGTGGAAGAGGGATTAGACTCAATTTGAGGAATGCTAGCTAGCAAGTAGAACAGGGACCAAAAGGTACAAGTGATAATAAGGTAATATAGAATTTAATAGAAAGATGCTCTTCTTAAAATTAGAACATTATAACAAAGGAATACATATAATGAGATGCCTGCCATTGATGATGTTGTAACCTAGACAAGTTGCAGATAAAATGCTTGCATTGTAATCACTCACATTTACTTTTCTCTTTAAGATTTGTAAAGCTCTAGCTTCTAGGGTACCTTCCAATTCTAGAATTCTATTGTTTTAGAAAGAATGGAAATGAACAAATAAAAACAGAGCTAGAAAAAAAAACACAGAAAGTCAAACAGATAGGAAAAAGAAGAGGAGAAAAACAATTCCCTATAATATTTTTTCCCTATAGAAAGTTAATGTTATGAAAATCTGCTTTACAATGCATGTCCAAACATATCTTCCAATAAAAATGAAGTGCCCTAATAGCTTTAGAAGGCATTTATTCCACATTGTTCAGTGATACTCCTAGTTTAAGACTTTATATGGGATAATTCTTAATATTTTCCAGTTACTATAAATAGACATGAATAGAATAAATGAAATAACTGGGTTGGACTTTCACTGAATGTCATGATGTATTTTTTTTATTACTTTTTGGCAAGTGTTCAAGGGAGAAAAAAGACTCCATGGCTAGAATAGATATGAATACTAAATTCAACATTTGATGAGGTTTTGAGGCATTGTGTTACAATTAAGAGACATAAAAGCACTGTCTATTTAACTGATATCTTTTTGTAAAGTCATAGGCTTTTCTCATATTCTAACACACTGCAGAAATGCCTGATCTGTGGCATCCCTAATGTCTCAATATTTCTAAACAATGAGCTATAAACATTGGGAAGTCTGAGGTGGAACATCTGGCAAACCTAGAGGAAGTTTTAAAGAGACTTGCTAAAACAGGATTATATCTCAAATTAAATAAATATGCGCTCCAGGACATAGACGGGATTTATTTGGGTTACAATATAAATATTTCAGGGATTTATCCAAAGATAAAGTACAGACTGTAATACAAGCACTAGCCCCATGTAATATAATCAAATGAAAATCTTATTTGGATATCTTTGATTGTTATAACCCATTTTTACTAACTCTGGTGACTGTGCTAACAATGTTTCATACTTTTTTACCTAATGTGTGTTGGCATAGAAATGAGGCATTATATAAAAGTAATTTTATTCCTCACTATAATTGCCTGCCAACTAATAGATCTACTTTTTTATCTTTATACAATATAAGAAAGATAAACACCCATTTTAAAGATATATCTGTTGAAAATATATAAAAGGAACAAGCAGAATCCTCACAAATGATTTTCTGTAGCACTCTACATCTTTGCAGTCATAGAGGTATGGGGACAGGTATAGGACTTTTGATTTCAATTGAGAAATCTAAGGTGAAGAAACTCCCTTTATCAATGCAGGTTGGTGCCTTCTCTGCAACATATCATCCTAGGAGTTATTTAAAGCATTGAGAAGTTAAATGCCTTTCCCAGGATCATACAACTAGTATATATCAGAGATAGAACTTAATCACAAGTCTTCCTGACTTTGAGTTCAGCTCTCAATCCATCATATCAAAATGCCACTCACATAGTCACATAAATGACTAAAAGGATATATTACAAGATCTATTGTGCATATGGTTTTTTTTTTAGTACATAAGGCAAGTATTTGCTGAGTAGGAGAAAACATATTTTAAAGACTTCTTTAAATGGCTGTCTTTTTTGCATATACAGAGATCTCAATATATCCCTTCATAGATGCAACTACAGAGATACTTCTCTTCAACTGCCCATTGAATATTACCTTCAGCATAGGGAGATAGAAGCTTGCTAAAGGTCTTCCTTACTATGAGGGAGGATGTTCTGCACAGAGTCCAAATGATAGAGGAATTCCCAACAGACAGTGAGGTTTTCCAGATGTTTCTCTTTGCTAATGAAACTGTGGTTATTTCATTAAGCCATTGACCACTACAAAGCCTGCTCAATGAGATCCATGTTTACTTAAAAAAAATTCAGCCTAACAATCTATACTAGAAAAATAAAACATCTTTTGTCCAGACTATGACTTGTAGCCAAGTCCATTGTGTCCAGCCCAAGTCCATTGGGCCCAGAACTGAATAGGAGAAAAAAAAATATCGACTAGACTACCTTTGGGTAATGGTACAGTGAATTTGATGATCCCAAGATGCTCTATGTAACAAAAATCCAACTTTTAATACAAATTCATGGTCATGGATTTAAGAACTCCAAAATCTTTATAGTTAAAATGTCAGGTAGCCCAAAGAAAACGAAGTTGTGTAGAATAGATTTCATGTAGACTTCAGTATATTTCTGGTTGTTACTCATCTTCAGAGAAAAGCATAAGTTGTCAATGATTGGAATAAGAGGTGGGCTGATCATGTAGCAATAAAGAAACATGAGAAATGGGCACATGTGGTAGCAATACTATGTTTAAAAAAAATCTTAGAGGATGACTTTTATCCTGCAGAAGACTTTAATGGGTTATGATCTGTGCTAAAGGAAAAAAAAAATACTTACATGGATGGCATCATAGATCCACTTAAGTATTTCTTGTCTCAATCACTCTATGCTTTATGATCACCTTTTGATTGTGGGCATCATGTCCAAAAGCATTAAGAATAAGGATATGTTTTCAAAAGCTGTTTAAAAAAAATACCCTTAGAGTGTCTAGAAGAGGACAGCCAAAAGAGTGAAAGGCCTTATGTTCATGCTACATGACAACCAGATGAAGGAATTGGAAATGTTTCATCTGGAGAAAAGAATTGAGTGTTACATGATAGATATCTTCAAGTGCTTGAAGAGTTGTCTTACGTAAGGGTGAGTGGACTTTTGTCTCTTCTCCACAGAGGGCAGAACAAGGAATAATGGGTAAAGGCCACAAAAATGCAACATCAGTCTTGATTCAAGAAAAAGGAAATCTCTTTCTAACTGTAATAGACTGATTTAAGCATAACTCTTGGCCAGATCTTCTCTCTTCACCCCCTACCCCTAAATTTCAACCTCCCCCCTCTAAACCTTAAGATTCTGTGCTCACATGTACTAGGAACTGAGGGAATTTCCTTTGTTTGTCTGTTTGCTTTGTTACTCCTTATAGTCTAGTCTGAGGGAAAAAAATCTTTAGATATAGTTTTATGTATGAGTCTTGTCTAGATTTCCATAAACATGGATAATCGAAATCCCTAGGTCCTGCCACAGAACTTAAGATAACAGATGCAAAAGAGTAGATAAAAGCCTTTATCTTTCCTTACAGAATTTGCAAATGACTTACAGTATTCCATAAACAGACACAGAAAACACATAAGGCACTCAAAGACTTCAGACAAGTCCATAAACAAATATTGAATACACAAAAGCATGCACAGTACTTCCCAGAAGGCAAACACACTTCCTAGCTGCTCAACAAGCAATAACCAGACTTACTGATGAGATTCCCCTTTTGCCCCTTATAAATCCAGGTTCAGCCTATTTGAAGGCTTGAATTTCCTTGGAAGAGAAACATTTTTTTAAGTCACTATACCATAACCCCCCTTTTCTTCAAACCTTCACTGTCTGATTAGGTTACTGTGATATTCTGGTGGGGGTGGGGTTGGGCAGCTAGATTATGCAGTAAGTAGAGTGCAGGGTCTGGAGTTTGGAAGACTCATTTTTGCAAGTTCAAATCTAGCCTCAGACACTTACTAGCTATGTTTCCTTGGGTATTTAATCTCATTTGCCTCTGTCTCCTTATCTGTAAAATGAGCTCGAGAAGGAAATGGCAAACCACTCCAGTATCTTTGGCAGAAAAACCCCAAATGGGTCATGAAGAGTCAGACATGACTGAAACAACAATGACAATATCCTGGCGAAGGGGTAAGGCAAGGCCCCTGCCTTTACCACTATACCCCTTCATGAATAATCCACTTACAAGAAGGAAATTGCTAAAAAATTCCATTTCTCTCTAGAAAAATAGGTTCTTGAACTTTTGAATCTGGACAGATGATGGTTTTTGTTTTTTTGTTTAGTTTTTTTTTTTTATTTTTTAGTTTTCAACATTTACTTCCACAAAATTTTGAGTTCCAAATTTCCTCCCCACCCCATTTTCACCCCTCCTCCCCACCACAAGAAGGCATGCATTCTGAATACCCCTTCCCCTAGTCTGCTTTCCATGCTATCTTCCCCCGCCTTCCCCTTCTATTTCCCTGTAGGGCAGGATATATTTCTGTACTCTGTTTCCTGTATTTCTTATTGCCCAGTTGCATGTGAAAACTTTTTTTTTAAACATGTGTTTTTTAAACTTTGGGTTCTGAATTTTCTCCCTTCCTCCCTCCCCACCCACCCTCATTGAAAAGACAAGCAACTCAATATTGGCTATACATGTGCAGTTATACAAAACACTTCCATAGTAGACATGCTATGAAAAACTAACTCTATTTCCCTTAATCCTATCCCACCCCCCCATTTATTCTATTCTTTCTTTTGACCCTGTCCCTCCTCAGAAGCATTTGCTTCTGATTACTCCCTTTCCCAATCTGCCCTCCTCTCTATCATCCCCCTATTCTCTTGTCCCCTTCCCCTCCTATTTTCCTGTAGAGTAAGACAGATTTCCATACCCAATTGAGTGTGTATGTTATACCCTCCTTAAGTCAAATCCTATGAGAATAAGATTCACTCATTTCCTCGCACCTTCCCCAAGTTCCTTTCCACTGTAAGAGCCTTTTCTTTTCTGTTTTTTTTTGTGAGGTAATTTACCCTGTTCTACCTTTCCCTTTCTCCTTCTCCTAGTATAATCCTCTCTCACCCCTTAATTTTTTTCTCTAGGTATGACCCCTTCACCTTCAACTCTCCCTGTGCCCTCTATCTATCTATCTATCTATCTATCTATCTATCTATCTATCTAGCCATTTATCTATATGTACATACATATAATTTTTCCCTCCAACTACCCTAATACTGACAAAGGTCTCATGAGTTATAAATATCATCTTTCTCTGCAGGAATGTAAACAGTTCAATCTTAATAAGTCTCTTATGATTTCTCTTTCCTGTTTACCTCTTCATGTTCCACTTGAGTCTTGTATTGGAAAGTCAAATTTTCTATTCAGCTCTGGTCTTTTCATCAGGAATGCTTGAAAGTCCTCTATTTCACTGAATGACCATTTTTTCCCCTGCAGAATTATACTCAGTTTTGCTGGGTAGGTGATTCTTGGTTGTAATCCTATCTCCTTTGCCCTCTGGAATATTATATTCCATGCCCTGCAGTCCCTTAACATAGAAGCAACTAAATCTTGTGTTATCCTGATTGTGTTTCCACAATATTTAAATTGTGTTTTTCTGGCTGCTTGTAATATTTTCTCCTTGACCTAGGAACTCTGGAATTTGGTTACAGTATTCCTAGGAGTTTTCCTTTGGGGATCTCTTTCAGGAGGAGATCATTGGATTCTTTCAATTTCTATTTTGCCCTCTGGTTCTAAAATATCAGGGCAGTTTTCCTGGATAATTTCTTAAATGATGATGTTTAGGCTCTTTTTTTGCTCATGGCTTTCAGATAGTCCAATAATTTTTAAATTCTCTCTCCTGGATCTATTTTCCAGGTCAGTTGTTTTTCCAATGAGATATTTCACATTATTTTCTAATTTTTCATTCTTTTGGATTTGTTTTACAGTGTCTTGATTTCTTATAAAGTCACTAGCTTCCAATTGCTCTATTCTAATTTTTAAGGAGGTATTTTCTTCACTAATCTTTTGGACTTCCTTTTCCATTTGTCCATTTTTGCTCTTTAGGGCATTCTTTTCTTCATTGGCTTTTTGGACCTCTTTTGCCATTTGGGTTAGGCTATTTTTTTAAGGTGCTATTTTCTTCAGTATTTTTTGGGGTCTCCTTTAGCAAGCTGTTAACTTGCTTTTCATGATTATCTTGCATCACTCTCATTTCTCTTCCCAGTTTTTCCTCTACTTCTCTTACTTGCTTCTCAAAATCCCTTTTGAGCTCTTCCAAGGCCTGGGATTGATTCATATTTTTCTTGGAAGTTTTGGATGTAGGAGCTTTGACTTTGTTTTCTTCTTCTGGTTGTATGTTTTGATCTTCTTTGTCACCAAAGTAAGATAATATAGTCTGACTCTTTTTGTGCTCCTTGCTCATGATCCCAACCAATTACTTGAGTTTTAAACTCTTTGTTAAGAGTCTGTTTCCATGTGGAGAATGTACTGTCCCAAGCTCTGGGGGTTTGTACAGCTGTTTTCAGAGATACTTCTAGGGACCTGAAAAGTGTCAGTTCTTCCAAGTTGCTATGATAAGGGGTGAAGTGATTCCTCTCCACGGCCACAGCAAGCTCCACCATGCCAGCACTCCTCCTCATCCCAGGACTGCCCCTCAGAACTGTGACCCAGATCCAAGCACAGGCAAAGCAAGAGATTCCTGCCTCAGCCCTGACAAAGAGATCTTTGCAATCCCCCTCTGATCAGCCACTTGATTTCCCCTCAGTCTGTGGGCCAGAAGCTCAGAAGCCAGCCGCTGCCCTCAGGGTAGCTGACATCTAGCTTCTCTCGCTCCCAAGCAATAAAAATTCAGGCAGTAACAGACTTTTCCCACTGACCTTCTAAGTTGTCTTTGGCATTCGTGGGTTGAGAAGTCTGGAAACTGCCACAGTTGCACGTGATTCAGTCCTCTGAGGCCTGCTCTAGGTTCACTGTGGCCTGAGCGCCCATGCTGAACTGCGCGCCTCTCCCAGCCTGGTGTGATATACCTTTCTGATCAGCCATCCAGGTTGTCTAGGGCTGGAAATTTGTTTTACTCTGTTTTTTTGTGGGTTCTGCTGCTTTAGGATTTGTTTAGAGCCATTTTTTGTAGGTATTTGGAGGGGTTTGAGGGAGAGCTCTAGCAAGTCACTGCTTTCCCTCCACCATCTTGGCTCCGCCCCCAGATAATGTTACTTAAGCAATCTCCATTTTCTGGCTAGAAGGTTAAATTTTAGAACTTTTGGAGGCTATTGCCAAGGCAATCCCTATAAGAGAGAGAGAATTTATGAAAGTCATTATATGGAAAGATAAGGTGAAGAAGGAGTGCCCCTCTCAGTTTTAGCTATAATGGTAGCCAATCTCTGTCCCTAACCAACAAAACTGTTAACTCCTGCTCATCCAGGTAGTGATTAAGACCACATAGGTGGCCAGCGGAATCCCACTCTTGGAGATCTATTTTTAGGTATATGCATGGGGCAATCTGAATAAAAGGGACTGGCCTTAATAGCCTTATAGAAGACAAAATTTGGATTAAGCCACTGATGTCAGAAGTTTCTACCACGGTTGACATATTGTACCTGGTCTATTCTAGAGCTACTCCTTGCTGCCAGAAATGGAAGTTTATATTTATTCAAATAAAAATTATTTTTGCTACTGTGTTTAGCTTCTTACCAACTGGGTGCTCCCGAGATTCAAATGCTGTTTCTTCATAGGCTATAATCCCAAAGGTTGGTGCTGCCCAAGAAATCTCCTTTCTCAGAAAGAAGGCTAGATTCTGGGATAACATTGCCTAGGAAATAAAAATTCAACTTTTTACACACAGAAATTTGGTGTTCAGGAGCATTGTCTATTTACTCTCCTCTTGAGCGGAGCAGGTAAGCAGATGTCTGTGTCTTCCTGGATTTATGTAGGAACTCAAGCATTTCCCTGAATCCTGACATCTCTTGCAATGGGAAAATCTTCTATTGGGCCTCAAGTCTTTGACCTGTATTCATAAAATCATGAGTAAATACATCTAACTTCTATGATACAGTGGAAAAAATATCTGGACTTGGAGGCAAAGGAACTGGGTTTAGATCCTGGTTCTGCTATATTATCTGCATAATTTTAGCCAAATCACTAACCTCTCTAGATCTGTTACCATAAATGTAAAATGAGTAACTTAGACTAGATAACTTTTACAGAGCTGCCCTCTGCTATGTTCTCCAAACAGGGAAAAGTGAAAAGAAGTGTAAAAGGGGTGAGAACAGTTTGCATTTTTTTTCCCTGGGCATACTCTGAGAAGTGACTCATTAGACAAATATCTGTCATCCAGAGTCCAAAGCTGGCCAACAAACTTGGTTAGTCTCAGTCACTGAAACCTAATCAAGAAATTTCCTCATCAAGGGGTATTCCCACTCTCTGTAAGGGGAGAATTAAGCTCATATGTCCATGCTCTATAGGGGCAGAATTTTGCTCATCAAGTTGGTTAGAAATAATTCCTCTGAATCATTCTCCATTCCCAAGTAATAACTAGATGAACACTTAACATATTTAATTTTGAGAGGATTCTTGTGAAGGCATAGACTGTAGTGGATAAGCTCCTATGAGATTTTGTGGTAGCTCCGTGGGCTGGTAAGGTCACTATACCTCTTTCTGTCTTGGTTTCCTCATTTGTGAAAAGAATTCAGTGATTTGTTCTCCTTCCTGTCTCTATGTTCATTCTTCTTGCTTCTTTTCCAATAAGTATCAGAAGCCAAAGGAGAGAAATTACATAGTGACATAAATCGTCTCCATGCACCTCTCCTAATTCCTTTGGTTTTACTCAAATGACCTGGTGTTTTCTAGGGCTAATCCTCACTTCAGTATCTGGCAACTCCCAATGGTCACCACCAATTTTATATAAAATCACGAAGATAGTCAAGACTCAAACATGAATTATTTTATCCTCAAAATTAGTTGTATTCCCAGCTTCTTTAGAATACTTTGTGTGCCGTCTAATGCAACTTGAATTCCTTTCTTAGAATCAAACTCCCCCAGAGACAAAACACCCCCAGCATGCATTCTTTCACTGACATACCTTTACTCAATCAAAGTCACAGGTGATCTAGTTACCACATTTGATTATTAAAGCTAATTATCCAGGGAATGGTGGCTTTTCTCTCTTGCCCCCATGTTTACTCTTCTCGATTCTTTTTCAGTAAGAGAAAAGTCAAAAGATATTACATAGTCACATCATGTGTCTTTACATACTCTCTGATGACTTGTACTCTGCTTCCATCTGCTGGTTTTTAGCTCGGTAGCCACTTAGGGTTCTCTGCTGCTCTCTACTATATCTGCTGCTAGGCAACCTATGCTTTCAGAGAAAGGGCCAAACTCTTTCCGTGGTAGTCCTGGGCTCCGTAGTCACATAGAGCCTGGCAGTAAGCAAAAGCCCACAGAGCTCTCTGATTTAGATTAGATCTGCCATTTGAACAGATTTTCCTTTTTCTGGGTCCAGACTCCCTGATCCCAGTCTCCTATCTAACTTGGGGCTAGAAAATTCCTTTCAATTCCTGTCATACCCCTGCTCATTGGTCTGTATCTCTTCGAAACAAGGGAGTTCCACTGAAAAGGAACTTTTGTAAAGCTAGGGTAACAATGTTCTTTTCAACCCCATAATTCCCCTGGTGTCAGGCACATCTATTTTGAGCAAAGCAGAATCAATCTGGTGGAACTGGTATCCTCTGTTCTGGTTCTTTTGTTCTATATTTCTGCCTTTATATCACATTCTTTCCATCAACCACAAAATAACCAACATTTATGTAGTGCTTCTACTGCAGCAGGCATTATGCTAAGTATTTTATAATTAGTATCTCATTTGATTCTCACAATAACCCTGGGAGGTAGGTACCATTATCTCTTTTTTATAGATAAAGAATTTAAGTGGCTTGCTAAGGGTCACACAGCTAGTAAGTATCTGAAGCACATTTGAACTCGGGTCTTCATGATTACAGGCCTGGCACACTCTATCCACTGTACCATTTGACTACCACACTGCCACATAACTGATCATTATCAATTAAATTATATCTATCTGTCTATCTATCTATCTATCATCTATCTATCTATCTATCTATCTATCTATCTATCTATCTATGTGTGTGTATGTGTATGTGCATGTGTCTCCTAACTTCCCTTACCCAAAAGTTAACCTGAGACCCAGTACTGCTAAGTTTGGGTAGAGGAGCCTATCAAAGAATCTAGGGGAATAAGAAGTTATGGAAAAGGATAGATGAGGTAGAATGCCACGATCAGACTCTGAAGTCTGGGGACAGCATGGTTTGATTGAACCCTGGTCATTGTGGTAAGGACAAGAGACAGATAACAGAGGTGCAGTGAAATGGAGGCAACAGGTAATGAATAGAAAGCAAAAAACTACACCTATTTCATATTTTTGTATCAGACTGAACTAACAAAGAAAAGTTTTGCTTTTAAAACAAAAGAAAACTTTCTATTTAAGACCAAGGCATGATACAATAAATCAGGGAATTTTGCTAAGTCTTAATTTTCATTGAAAAATCAAATAAGAATATGTTAATGCCAAGAAGCTAAATAATGATTATAAATGTCAAGGTTTTGACATCTAACATAAGCATCTCTTTCCAACCCTATATATGGAAGCAAACTCTAAATAATGTTTCATTGACAAAGTTAAACATATCTGTTGAAGATTACAGACTGTCTACAGAATTAAAAACTGCCAAAAAAAAAAAAAACCCTTAAAGTAACAGCATGGCTATGATGAGTTGAGGTAAAGAAAAAAAAAACAAAGACCTGATTTTTTTTTAAAGTTTTGACTTAGTTTCTTACTCTGATTAGGTAATTTATTAGTTTGTCATTTTCCACCACACACACCAAGTTCTAGGTGCACCCATACATAATCCTACCATTATACATTTAGCTTTTCAATGTGTGCAGATATCATTCTTGAAACTACCACTTTCAACACTGAAATCATTTTTTCCAAGTGCATAGCTGGTAAATGCATGACTCAGGAAAGCACAGAGTTTATTAAAGTTGTATTGTGCACCATCTCTAGGACAGACTGTGCAAGGTTATGAGAGGAGGAATAGTTATCTTAAAAGAGGAAGTTAAAAATATACATTTAAGGATTTTTTTAAAGTTTGTTTAAAACTTTAAACTGATATAAGGTTATCAAGCTTAGATCTGTTGCAGAAAAGTCATATAGCAGCACACAAAAGCCACATTCTTTTTGTGTTGCTTCTGTATGGGTTAAGTATGAAATAGGGGAAAAAAAAAGTTTTTCTAATGGTCCAAGTCTCTCTCATCTTCCATCCCCTCAACTCTTTATGAATAGAAATAGTTGCTCTAAGACAAAGGCAACCAGCCCTCTCTCAGAAGTCATGATATCAAGTCAGTAAAGGGGCTCCATATCTTGGGAATATAGCAAGCAGTAAGTATGAATGGGATACAGCAAAGTCAGCCTATCACATAGATGGGGAACGGAACTTCCTATTGGCATCATTAGACAGGCAACAAAACCTCTCCTTGAAACAAAATTTTCATGTCCACCCAAGAAGAGGTGGGGTTTTTGTTGTTGTTGTTGTTTTAATGTACCTCCCTCCCTTCTTTTTTAAAGGTGACGGACTATCAGCATTGCATATGGTATGTACTGTCAGACTCATGTGTTGCTTGGTTTGGCTGATCTGCTTCCTTTCTATTTTTTCTCCATTAGCTTCCAAGCCCCTTGAAGCCAGGATTGCCATTTGTCTCTTTGAATAGTGCCTGGCACATAGTAGATACTTAATAAATGTTTATTGATTGGTTGATTTATTTAACATTTGTTATTATGGTTGAGAGGTTGTGGACAGAGAGTTAGAACTCATCTTGCAGTTAGCATATAATGGCTTGTGATCTTGGACAAGTCACTTACTTAATCTCTCAAGTGTTTTAGATGCTTCTCTAAGACCATAAAATTATCGCAGAGAAGGTGATGATTCACACTGGTATGAGGTGTTTTGTCACCCATGAATCTCCTATATTTATGAAATTGTAAGGCCAGAAACCATCCCTATCTTAGAAAAATTAGCTTACGGAAAAGTGGAGAAGGACATATTTAGAAAAGAAGCTGATGTAAAAACAAAACATATCCATAAAATAATGTAAAAATGTTTTATATCATTTGTTTTCTAAAGTTTCCAATATAGCATCACTCCTTAAAGTTAAAACTCCTTAAAACACTTTGGTTGTTCTCAGGGGTGTGCTGGTAAATGTAAACAACTGGCTAAAAAATACAGAAGACCTGCCTTTCTGTTCAATTGGCAATTTAAAAACTTTCTCCTCCACTTTCTTAAGTCTGTACAATCAACAAAACAATAAATCAAGCCCTCATTTGAAGTATTTATTTCTGAGGTCTAAATTCCCACAATGAAAATTTAACAATCTGCTTTTTCAAAACTATTTGAGCTGGCTCCAGTACATCCCATTGGTTTTCCCCTAACACATTAGTAGCTCATACAACAATAATGATGAGTTTATGTGATTAACTTACTAACACTCATCTGCCATGAAGGACAGACTAGTCTTTGAAGGGATGGGACAGACTTATGTCTGGATATGGAGAAGTCAGGAGCATGTAGTTAAACTGGGGCAAAGTGCTTGGAGGCACCTGGAGAACAGAGGGCATAACTGCTAGGTCCTTGGACATGGAGTGAGACAACAGAATGTTGGAGTGGTACCAAAAAAAAAAAGAGTTAATGAGTTCAAAGGATAAATGCCAGATAATGTATATGGCTGACTATGAGAACTTCATGAAATGTCCAAGTATCCTCCTCCTCATATTTATGCTTTCTCCAGATCTACCTCTCTCCTCCTCTGTTGTTTGGAAAAGGATTCTATTTTAACTATCACTGTACCTAGTGCCTCTGTCAGCAGATATTACATCACTACATGTGTACACACTGATGTTTTTTCCTGCCCCGCCTCTTTCTAAACCACTGTTTCCCAAAATGGAAGGGTAATATCAAGGCCATGAGGGCAAACACCATGAAATGTCCGTGATAAACACTGTGAAAGGAAAAATCATCCTTAACACAATATTTTAAGCCAAAATCTGTTGGGGGCAGAGTAGATAACTCTGGAAGAGACCTCATAGCATGAGGTTCCGTAGGGGAAGAAACTTGGGACACTTTTCCATGGGGGAGAGACAGGGATTCTGGAACATCTAAAGTCTGCTACTCAGAAGGCTACTTACAGGGAAGAAATCAGTGAAAGAAGGAACTTAGTTGGAGTACATGGTGGTAGTGATAATACAGTCAATAAATTAGCATTTATTAAGTTTATATATATACAAATAAACATATATATGTGTGTATATATATATATGTATATATATTATTTTTTTGTAGAGGACAGAAATTGGAAAAAAAAGTTATTGGGGACTGAGTGTGGGGGAGGAAGGGGCTGGCTTATGACACAACGGAATAACATTGTTTAATAAGACAGTGGTTATCAAAAATTTATAGATCTTTGGAAAACTTTGTATGAGATGATGCAGAGTTAGTAATAAGGGGCATGAGAACAATTTACAGATTAATCACAATAATGTAAAGGAAAGTAACACTTTCAGGCTGATATGATTCTAAATGTAACTCGAGAGGCCTGGTGAAGAAATGCATTTCCTTCTCAGTAGAGAGGTATTAGACTACAGGATCAGAGGAAGACACACATTTTTAATCATTGTCAAAACTTTAGTGTGTTTGATTAATTTTATTTCTTTATTATAAGGAAGGATTAATTGAAGGGATATTGGGGAATGATAGTAGTATTTTAAAATGTAGCATATTTTAAATACATATACATACATATGTATGTGTCTGTGTATGTGTATATACATATGCATATAATGAAGAGACTGTAAATCTGCACAATATATTCCTCATCAAGAAGTTTAGTGATTTTCTGTTACTTTAAAGAAGAATGGCAGAAAACATTTGGTAAGGACCACAAGAGATTGGAAATGATTTTAGTAAGTGAATGTTACCTGGAAATAACTGAATAATGAATAATTCAACCACTTGAAATGGAATAAAAATTGCATGGCATTTTTCAGGAAAAAGAATCCACCCAAAATATAAAATGAACATTTTCTTCATATAATTTATTTGCTTGTCAAAAACAAAACAAATCCAAAAAGTGGCAGGTAATTCAGCATACTAATTATTTTTTGGGGGAAAAACAAACAAACAAACAAATGAATCTCTCTCTCTTCCTCTCTCTCTTTTTGGAACGCTCTCTTACATAACTATAACTAAGTAAATAAATACAGATAGGCAGACAGATAGATGGATATGGATATGGATACAGACATAGTGAGCACAGTGATGGCTGCATGGCCTCACAGTGGTTGGAGAGAAAAAAAAGAATTGTAGTTGGTTCCTATAGTTTCCTCATAACTGTCTTTCCAAAATAGCCCAAAGATATCTAGACAAATACCAAATCGCTGTTGAAGTAATAAAGTTCTGGTACCTGCAGTCATTCTACAAATTGCTAGTAAATAGAGAACATAATCTGTAACGAAAGATACAGATCCATGTATGACAAAACTTGACACTGTAAGTAATGTAGTTATCTTTGCTCATTTAAAATCTTTCTATATTTCATGATCTTATATCTTAACTCAGAGATACTGAAATTCTTCATTTCTAGGTCTGTTCCTAGCCTGAAAATACACTTATAATGACCAGGTTTCTGGAGAATTTAAATGAAACAAATGGATTTCGCCTCATTCCTAATTAATTGGCAGTAACACTGAGTATCCTTATTATAGCCTTATGATAAAATGATGCACAATAATAAAATTAAAAACAAAAAAAAAGTTAACTACTGTTTAACATTGTTTAACATTCCCTCTGGCCTATTTCCCTGACTTGCACTCTCAGGGATGTCTGATCTGATAATAGTACCTACTAACTGATTTCTAGGGGTAACCTTGAGGGTGGTCATTCCAAATAGTAGAACTCATGAGTCCCCACCATGTGCTTCCTATTACTAATTGTTCAGTAGATGCAATCAGCTCCTAACAAAAGCATTTACTCAAATGTCATGATAAAAACATAACTACAAAACATTCCTACCATAAACCTGGGGTATTGTCTCCCAGAAATACTGACAGCTTCTGTAGAAAGCATCCATAGACAGTATCCGTAGACAGCATCCATGCTTAAACTTGGAGTACAATGGCAGTGAGGCATACATATAATAAAGACATATGGCAAATGCAGCTCACAATTCTTGGCACAACATTGTTATGACTAGAAGGCATTTCTCTCTTCAGAGAATCCTCATGTAGCTCAGCTGAGGAGCAGTATCTCTAATAGGTGAGTTTCTAATTTAGATGTCCAGGGTCTATTTTTTCTATAAACCAATTGATGACCAGTTATATTTTCTACAAGAAGAACAATTAATGTATATACATATATATGTATGTATGTATGTATTTATAAAATCCTAAAATTAATTTATTACATATACCACATGCATGAATGTTGGATTTTTTTTTCTTAAATGAAAACTACATACTAAGGCATAAAGTGGTTATGACATAAAGTGGTTATGTGTCAGTGGATTATTTGGTACAAACATTAAATTCTTTCCAAGTTTTCAGTATATATTTTTATGTGCTCCTAAAGAAAACAAAACAAAATGAAATAAAATTGCCTGTTGATGATGAGCTTCTATGAGAGAAGACCCAAAGTAGAGTGATTACAGCTTTGGACTTGAAGACAGGAATACCTGAATTCATGTTCCTCCTCAGACACTTATTTTCTCTATGATTTGAAACAAGGAACTTAAACTTTTTTGTACTTTAGTTTCCTTACCTGTAAAATGAGAAATCAGGATTTGATGGTGTGCAAGGTACTTTCTAGATTTAAAAAAGAATTGCTGATTCTAAGAATTTTAGCTAACTACTTCTTATGTGACACACATACAGCCTGGAAACTTAACAGAGTTTTGGTTTTCTCTCCATGATTTTTTTTTTAATGGAAGGCCTAACATAAACCTGAGAATTAATGGATTTAAGTGGAAAGTATTTTATAAAATGATTTTATCGGCTGCCAAATATCACTTTTCACATTCATAACAATAATTTCATTCTATATCGTGGAGCTCCATAATAAATGCTTCATATTTGCTTGTTGATTGATTTATTGATTAGTATAAAACATAAATTATCTCACTCTTGTCTTCTGCTTTCTTTCCTTCTAAAAGGATAAAAGAATAAAATAGAGCAATAATCAATAAATCATTTTATATTTTCATCCGGCATATATTGATAATTTTTTCTGTTGCCAGAAGTGAATTTGAGCTACTTCAAATATATCTATTGATGATTTTTGATGGAGCAATATAATTTATAATCATAATGTTTATGTCTATACCTAAAAACTATGTTTGAAAACTCTGGAAAATGCAGTTAATGCTTTTATGTGAAAATTAATCATTTAAAACTGACCCTTTTATTATCTACTTTATTTTATCTGTCCATGAATTTTAATTATAGGCTTATTGAGAACCGTATATAATTCTTTATTCTTTAAATCTTGAATACATTTTAAGGAGTTTAAAATTTTCATTAAACATAATTTTGGCTTTTGTTTTTTTTTTATTTTTAAGAAGTTCCTTATAACATTGATTGTTAAAGTACAGAAAATGTGTATATATGTCCATATTATCTATCTGTCTGTTTATCTTCTAATATCTAGATAAGCTATCAATTATCTATCTATCTATCTATCTTTGGATACCAATTCCACAAATAGAATGTAAGGTCCTTGAATGCAAGGACTTTTGGATTTTTGCTTTTGTATTTTCAACTCCTATGCCTTGTGTCATAGTAGTAGATACTTAATAAAACTTTGTTAAATTGAATTTAATTGAAACAAAATTTATGCAGACCCCTAAGTTTACTACACAAATGGCTAGATATCTTAGAGCATTTTTTAGTAGACTCCAAAGTGTACATTCCAGTGCCCTCCCAGGTATAAAAGGAAAAATCTTTTTAATGATAATAATTCAATTTTGAAGTTTTAAATTACTATTAGTTGCCAAATTATATGCCAATAAATTTAATAATTTAAGTGAAATGGAAGAATATTTATGAAAAATATCAATTGCCCAGACTAGCAGGAGGAAATAGAATATCTGAATAGACCTGTTTAAGAAAAAAAAATTGAATGGGCCATAAATGAGTTTCCTAAGAGAAAAGCACCAGGACTTGATGGATTTGTAAGTGAATTCTATCAAACATTTAAAGATCAACTAATTCCAATGTTAATTTTTTTTGGAACAACAGCTAAATAAGGGATTCTACCAAACTCCTTTTATGAACCAAATATGATACTAATACCTAAACTTGGAAGAGTAAAAACAGAAAATAAAATTATGAACCTATTTCATTAATGATTGTGGATGCAAAATCCTAAATAAATTACTAGCTATAATAATTACACCAATATATTATGGTCAAGTGGGATTTATACAAGGAATGTAGGGATATATAAGAGAGACAGAGAGAGACAGAGAGGGACAGAGAGAGAGAGAGAGAGAGAGAGAGAGAGAGAGAGAGAGAGAGAGATTTTAATTAGTTAGAATCTTTGAGAGTAAAACATCTAAGTGCAAATTAAAAATTGCCACCAACACTGGTTATTGGACAACATTTTGTAGAATTTCTGTATTTGAGCTTGGAGATCCTTGAAAGTTATAAAATTTATAGAGGTTGGATGAGTTGATTTTGTTTGTTTGTTTGTTTGTTTTTTGTATTTACTTACTTAGTCTTTCTTGTTCTGGGTAATATGAAATATACTTTAAAAGTGTAGTTGTTCAGTGATGGTAGCAGTCAGTAATTGCCAGTGTGATATAAGTAAGATTCCAATATTTCTTCCTGGTCCTGTGAAGAGAGTGTGAAAGAAAGATTAATTACACTCAAACTTATGGTGTCATGAGGGAAAAAAAAGTTAGGTCTCATTGAACACCAACAAATGTGAGAGAAAACAAGCTAGAATCAGCAATAATATCATAGATTTGGAGCTGGAAAGGAAGTAACAAGTTATCCCCCCCCATTTAATGAATGAGGAAACTGAGGTTCAAAGATATAGAGCGAATTTGCTAAAAGACACACAATTAGTAAGTCAAAGTGAAAGGATTAAAACTCAAATCCTCTGACTTTAAATACAGAGAAATTCTTGCTGTATCAGGACAGAGGGGAATTCTGAAAGGACACATAGAAAAGGAGAGCAAAAGAAAACAATGACTGGAGAAAGGATAAGGATAAGTTTGGTAGAGGAAGAAGAGAAGTCATTTATTTATTGTGGAGTCACTTTTAAATCTGATCCCTCAAGATACTGACATGATGACCCAGGTGTCTTTTATTGTGTGGATCACCAGTCAATATATTTTGTGGAGAAGTTGGGCTACAAGTAATGGCTACAGAGTCCTTTAGGGTGGGGCATAACTTTACAACACAGATTAGATGAGGGAATCAGCTATCCAGTGGACTGGTCCTTAGAAGTTACTGGGATAAGAAGCTTAGCTAGCTCCTAGGAAAATGTTATCTAGGCCACCAGGATGACCTCTGACTCTAAAGACTTTGTAAGATTTTGCCAGTCAGATTCCCTTCTAGGTTTTGATTCTCCTTATGTTCAAGCTTCCTTTGCCTCTTGGCATCTCTTACTTCAAAGAGATATTTCAAAGTCTTCCTGGCTCCTAGTGCTTAGAAAAGAACAGAAAACAGACACATCCTGGGGCCAATAAACAATGGAAACCTTTTCCTTCTGTTCTGTTTACTCTATCCACTTCTCTGTGTTCAGTTTGATGAGGTTCATAGCCCTCTTCCTCTTTCCCTTTCTCCAGCCAAGAATTTTTTTTTTAGAGTGTTGGTTCACTCCCCCTTATTTCTCCTTCCCTCCACTCCCAAACTTTGGCATAATGAGGGAAAAATGATAACTTCCAAACATAGATAAGAAATTATAATGCACCAATTTACTTTTGCTTATATGAATGTTAACAAAGTCCAGGTGGTAAGGGTCTATGATTATCAAGAAGCCTGTGCCTAAGGTTCTAATACTAATTAGAAGAAAGTGAGAAACTCATTCCCCATGAAGCCATGTACTTTCATCAAAACTATGGTATTCAGATTGGTCTAGAATCTGTGGTCTGTGTTGGCATCAAGTTTTACAAACTTTTTTTTTCTGATTCAGGGCAAAAATGATTCAAGTTCATTAACTTTTCATGTGAGGAACCATTTCTTTGACTTAATATCCCCACTTAGCATCATTCTTATGAATCTCATATGATGGATCGTAAAATCTTTTTTTAATAAAAAATGCCTTTTAATAAAAAATTATTGCTAATCTGGGCACATTGATTTTTCTTCCATAATCATATGCATTGCTATCTGTCTGTTAAAATATATATGCACTTCAGAGAAATTAACTGAGTTACAGGAAGAAATAAACAGCAAAACTAGTGGGGGACCTTGATTGTTCCCTCTCAAAACTTGATAAATCCAACCAAAAAAAGAAACAAGAAAGTAACTGAAGAGGTGAATAGAATATTAGAAAAGTTAGATATGACAGACTTTTAGAGAAAGCTGGATGGCAACAGAAAAGAAAATAGCTTTCTCTCAGCAGTACATGACACCTACAAAAAAAAAATTAACCATGTATTAGGGCATAAAAACCTCAAAATCAAATGTAGAAAGGCAGAAATATTAAATGTATTCTTTTCAGATAATGATGCAATATATATTACATTCCACAAAGGGCATGGAAAGATAGATTAAAATTAATTGAAACTAGATATCTAATCCTAAAGAATAAGTAGATCAAAGAGCAACTCATAGAAACAATTAATAATTTCATTAAAGAGAATGAAAACAATAAGATAACATCTCAAAATTTATAAGGTGCAGTCAAAACAGAACTTGGGGCAACATTTATATCTCTAATTGCTTACATCAATAAAATAGAGAAAAAACATATTAATGGATTGGGAATGCAACTAAAAAATAGTAAAAGAACAACTTAAAAACCCCCATTTGAGCACCAAATTGGAAATCCTGAATATCAAAAATGAGATTAGTAAAATTGAAAGTTAAAAAAATTATTCAACTAATAAATAAAATTAAGAGCTGGTTTTATAAAGTAAAAACCAATAAGATAGATGTCATTGGTAAATTTGATTTAAAAAAAGAAGGAAAGAAGAAAACCAAATATCCAGTCTTAAGAATGAAAAGGGTGAAATCACCACCAATGAAGAAGAAATTAAAGCATTCATTAGGAACTATTTTGCCCAATTATGTTCCAATAAATCTGACAACATGAGTAGAATCAATGAATATTTATGAAAATATAAATTACCAGATTAACAGTTCAGGAAATAGGATGCCTAAATAACCCCATTTTAGAAAAAGAAATTGAACAAGCCATTAATGAACTCCTTAAGAAAAAAAATCCCCAGTGCCAAGTGAATTCTGCTAAATATATAAAGAATAATTAATTCCAAAACTATGTAAACTACTTAGAAAAATAGGCAAAGAAGGAATCTTACCAAACTCTTTTATGACACAAATATAGTGCTGATACCTAAACCAGGAAGAGCTAAAACAGAGAAAGAAAATTATAGAGTGATTTCCCTGCAGGGGTGGGGAACCTGTGGCCTTGAGGTCACATGTTGCCTTCCAGGTCCTTGGATGGGGCCTTTTGAATGAGTCCAAGTATAGAAAAAAATCCTTTTATTAAGGGGATTTGTTCTGTAAAGTTTGAATTCAGTCAAAGGTCCACGCTTAAGGACTTAGAAGACCACATGTGGCCTTGAGGTAGCAGGTTCTCCCACCTTGAGGCCTAATAAATACAGATGCAATCCACCTCCAGATAAAGAACAGATGAACTCTGAATGCAGATTGAAATACATTTTTTCACTTACTTTATTCTTTTTCGGGGTTGTCTTTTCCTTTTGATCTGTTTCTTCTTTCACAACTGTGACTAATATGGAAATATGTTTGACGTGATAGCACATGGATAACCTATATTAAATTGCTTACCATTTTAGGAAGGAAGAGGGGTGGGAGGGAGGGAGAAAAATTTGGAACTCACAAAATCTATTAAAATTGTCTTGATATGTAATTGGGAAAATACTATTTAAAAATATATAACAATATATACACATACTTACACATATATACACACATACCTATATGTACATATATACATAGTTAGATATAGATATATAAATACACACACACACACACACACACACACAAAGAGACTTCTCCCACCCCATCTGAACTTCTTGGTCCTGTAGTGAATAAGAGAACATATAGAAGATCAAATGCTGCTGTATTTTTCATGCATCCTCCTTGTGCCCTACTAATCTCTCTGCTCCATTACTGAATACTGAGGAAGCACACTCAATATGAAGTTTGGAGTACTGAAGAACAGGTTCTTGTTATCTTTTGTTATAATGTTAATGGTAAAATGTGATATTTACATATTGCTTCATTTGCAAAACATTATTCATATATTAGCTACCCCAGTAAGATTCAACAGTACCAACAAATTTTGACTCACGATAGTCAGAGCACATTTTACTATATTTTGACAAATGGACATATTTCTAAATTTGTGGAGGTATTCTACTAACTTACCCATATTTTCCACTTTTTTTAATTTGACAAAGCTAACTTGCAAATAAATGTCATTAAGATATTGTCATTTATTTTTTAAATGATAATTTTAATTTTAATATAATTTTAAATGATAATTTTAAAGAATTAGATTGTATAAGAGCTGTGATTTTGTTGATATGGGAGATCTCCTAGTGAGGAATTTCCTTCTATCAATGCACATTATTACTTGATCTACAATGTATAGTCTTTTTTTTTTCTTTTAGGCAATTGGGGTTAAGTGACTTGCCCAGGGTCACACAGCTAGTTAAGTGTCAAGGGTTTGGTCTGAGGCCGGATTTGAACTCAGGTCCTCCCCACTTCAGGGTCAGTGCTCTATCCACTGCGCCACCTAGCTGCCCCTACAATGTATAGTCTTAACGAATGGTCTAGAACACCAAGAAATTTAGTGACTTGTCCAAATTCCATGACTTCCAGCACGTCTCAGAGGCAGGATTTGAATCTAGGTGTTATTTGTTTGTTTGTTTGTTTTTTACTTTAAGATTGTTTTGGTATCACTATGCTATGAACTGAATTTTTTTCATCTGTCTATCCCAACTGTGTAGGACAATGTCTTGCACATATTATGAATAATAAATACATACTGGGTTGAACTATTTGGAAGACATACCATGATTATCTGAAATGATAGTGTATTGAAAGAATTTTGTTCTTATAATATTTAAGAATTTCTTAATTACATGATTTCTTCTTCCCCTCTTCTCTCATGTTTTATCACTGTGTGTCTTCTTCAAAAACAACAAAGGAAAAAATGCTATGTTATTTGCTATTCTGTAAACTTCTTCCATTGTTAAATATAGGAGGACATTACATAATTTCCCAAGTGATTGAATATTATGAGGCAAACTTGAAAATCTACTTAAATCATATCCTTTTTGTGTTTCCATACCTTCAAATTGCCAATATAGTTGCAAATCTCTTAAGACAGTTTTGGAAGAAAAATTTCCTTAGACAATAGGTTAAATATTGAGAGTGCTATGGTAGGGAAAACACTAAATTTCAAAATGTGAATTCAAGTCTTGGTTCTACCTTTATTTTCTTGGACAACCTTATCTGTATCAGAGATTCTTGAACTGTTAACTGAATATATTCAAGCAACATATCTGGAAAAAAAATCGACTTAATTAACCTTCTCTGGGTAATTGCAAAAATCAAAGATGATCATCTATTAGTGAGTGCTTAGAAAAATGTAAAGTAAGAAGTCAGTATATATATTATCGGGTCCAATCAGATGGTTATAATTACACATCACAAGCTCAACCTTTATAAACTGATTATAATATTGTCTACTACATTATAAACCCTAAACTATCCTTCTGAATCTAGAAAGTGGAATGTAGGAGGAGGGGAGGGAACAAAAGAAGGTAGAAAAATTTAGAATTCAAAATCATATAAAAATAAATGTTGAAAACTATTTTTACGTGTAATTGGGAAAAATAAACTATTATTAAATGCAAAAAAAGGGAATATACTGAACCAGAAATAACATTGATCCATCAACATTTGAGAAAAACTAATGCAATTCTTCCATACCAAATACTCCTAATGTCTGAACTGCATTAAGTGAAAAGTTTTCAAAATAAGAAGACTTAACAGAAGGAAGTATCAATATCTAGGAGCAAGAGGAAGTGCATGATGCCTTTGTTATTGCGTCTGCTGTGGGAGTTGTCCCAAAGACACTTTAAGAGAATCTGTGAAATCATAAACTTACTTCCAAATACTCTTAATCAGTTCCAAAATCTATCACTTTATCTACCTGCACAAGGCATTAAATTAATATTAGGAGGAAAAGTAATTTGTCTTCAAATAGTTTTATTTTGTAGCAAATCAGAATGAGATGATAACAGCAAAAACAATAGACATTGTTATCCTAATGAGTTGAAAGTGATGAAGGGAAGGTTTGTTCAAGTTTCCTAAAAATATATATGTCTCTTTTCTACCCAATATCATTCTTGATCTTTAGTTCATGACATGCTATTGGTAACAAGTCACAAGGGGCAGATTTTTCAGAATCATCATTAAGAAGAAATCCAGCAAATATTTGGTTCAAAGAGTCACACAATCATAGACTACAGAAGAACTCTGAAATATTCATTCTACCCACATCTTCCCAGAAAAAGATAATATTTAAGTCATCTCTTAAGGATGAAAATCTCTCTTGTTTTGAAAAATCACTAGATTCCTTGATAACTCATGTTAATGATTAACAATCTTTACTTCTTAGGTCCTTCATCCATTTAAAAAATTCCATGTAAACTAGCTCTGTCCTCAGGGAAGACAGAAAACTATTGGTCTCTGATCTGTTTATAACATCCCTTAATGTCCCTGAACACCCAGCCATCTATTACAGCCAAATGCCCCTCACATTTTTTCCCATAAGTTTGTAATTCTACTTTTAAATCTCCAAATCCTCCACAAATCTCTGTAATTGTGGAGCACTTTTAAGGAACCTGCAAATGGTAATGACAAAGCAAACTATATACTTCTCATGTGGAGATGTGAATGCAGGGTTGGGCTGAAGAATGCAGGACCAGTTACTATCTAGGTTAATAAGAACTGGGTCAAGTTTCAGGAAATCAGCTAAAGTTGGGCAGAACAAAGTGAAGTCCAGAGAGGTCAGGGTCAAAGAGTTAACAAGAATGGTTGAAGCATGTTTTGTCTCATTTGACCCTAGTAAACAATCTGTGAGATATGCAGGGCAAGTATTATCACTCTCATCTTGCAGATAAGCAAACTGAAGTTTAGAGATGCTATGTGACTGACAAATGTTCACGCTTTTAGCAAATTTGCAACTTGTCAGCCACGATTCAAAATTAGGTCTTCTGACTATATGATTGATGTTCTCTCCACTATATTGAGCTGCCCTCAGCAATGATTATTCGATGCCCTTTTTAGTCTGTCTCCCAATTATATATGAACACCAAATTCATCAGTGTTATTATTAGCCAGAAAGCAAAGGATAGAAAATGAATTCTGTCCTTGGGACACTATCTAAGATTCTATATTATTGGCTGTCCTCACAGTATATGTCGATTTCTGCGCTGTCATTAGGATCTGAAGATGATGTTCAATCAGTGCTCAATTTGAGCTGTATCCTCAATGTTGGGGAAGAATTTTCACTGATTCATTCACATGCTTCATTTACTTTTTTTTGTCCCAGCCAACATGTGGCCACCTACACAAAGAGTGAAAGGATTTGTTTTTAGCAGTCCAGTTCAGAGTGGACAGCTCTCCTGGTCATACCATATGTGGAATATTTTTCTGGGAAGGACATGGAAAACCAGAAAGCATACATTTTAGAGGTCACCAGTTCTGCACTTTGTTTCAACAATGAAGAAACTGAGAGTTGCTGAGGTTAAATGACTTGCACAACATCACATAGGTGATCAGAATCAGAGTTTCAAATCACACCCATCCCATCTTCCACGTCCAGCTCTCTTTCCAATGAACCACACTGATTCACTAGACGTGCCTTGAAGTGCTTTACAACTCCAAGATTCTGTTTCTATGGTGTGGTATATAGGGAATTTTTGCTTAGATATAGTTGGACCAGGTGATTTCTGATTTCCCTTCCAAATCTTTAAAATTTTTAAGTGTAAGATCTATCTATTCCTAACAAGGGTGAAACTCATTTTGGCCTTGTTAGTATGTCCGCTGCAGACATTTGCATCTTATAAACACACATGCACACATACACAGACACTTAAAATGAGTCTAGACCTTCAAGGGCAGTCTAGACATTTAATCTCATTAATAGTGAAAACCAACTGCTAGTAAGGAAATTCCGTCTATAAACATGAACTGATAATTATCCTATTTTATATCTTTAGAGAGTTTGCTGGGCCACTGAGAGGCTTTGTCTTGTCCTGGATCATATGCAGTCTGTATGTACCAGCTGTGGGATTTGAATACAACTCTGAAGGCAAGCTCTTTATTCATTTAACTCTGCTGCATCTCATGACTTTGGCCTTATTCACACCTTATCTTAACTAAACTAACAAGAAGTAGTCTAAATGTGATTCCATTCCATTCAAAATGTATTTATTGTATTCTGACTATGTGCAAAGCACTGTACTCAGTCCTGGGACACAAAGATAAAATAAGGTATGATTTCTTCACTCAAGAAGTTTATAATATAAAAAAGGGGTAAGAGGTATACATAAATATTGTAATATAAATTAGATAATAGATCAACAGACATATATAAAGTACTTGTAGTTATAAAGATAAAAGTCAAACATTCCCAAGGTCACAAAGCTTGTCTTCAAATAGAGGAGATAATATGTACATATGATAAACATCATATATGTATCCAATCAAATTCATTTTGTAAACAAAATTAATACAAGATTGTATGGGGAAAGAATGCATTAGTAAATAAAGGAAAGATTTTGAATAGTTAGCTGAGAACTGAAGAAAGCCTGGAAGAAGCGTATCCCTGGCAAGGGATTCAATCAATATAAAGGCAGAAATGTGTGAGATGGGACATTGTGTGCATGTGTGGAAGATTGTTTCCCTAGTATAGTTAGATTGCAGATTGCATGGAAAAGAGTAAAGCAGGAAAAGCATTTGTAAAGGAGTCTAAAACTAATACCAGGAAACATTTGATCTTTGCCTTCTGAAAGCTTTCCCTTCTTTCCAAATTCCCTTGAAGGAAATTGAATCAAAAGTGATGGGGTCATAAAAAGTCAGACATGACTGAAACAACTAAACAGCAGCAACAGTGTCAAGAAAGAACCATGTTCATGTGCTGAGCAGGGAGTTGTCTTGCAGTCAGGGCACATGGTTTCAAATCATGCCTCTTATACAGATTATACTATGTGACCTTCACTAAGTTTCATGAGTGCTCAGTACTCTAAGTAAACTTCTAAAACTACAAGCTTCAGAGAAGTCATTGACTTGCATTGACAGAGAGAATTTCCTTACCTAGGAATTTCTTTTCCCAATGAAATCACAAGTCAATTCTTTATCCTTTTGTTAGGTTATAGAGTATGGAAAGGAGAATTTTATGAAATGGGCCTAGAAATACAGGTTTTCAATATCTACTTCATATCCATTATGTTTAATTTAATGGGAAGGAATTCACATCCTTTAACTAATTTGTTTTTTAAAAAGTTTTACTGATGTTTTAGTTTTCTATTCTCTACTTCTCACTCACTGTGGTTTTCCAACAATAACAAAAAACCTGTTAAACAAAAAACAATATTTGAAAGTGTATGCAACATTCTACACCAATAGTCTCCTACCTCTCCAATGAAAGATAGGAGATATATTTCCTCATTTCTTCACCAGAGCAAAGATTAATCTTTGTAAATATACTTCTTACCTTGGTAGTAAACTCTGCCCTTGTGGCCTCTTCCTCTGATTGATCTTACCTCATAGAACCTCCATTTTAAGGAAAGTATCCAGGTCAACCATGTCTTCATTCCTTTCCAGGTTCCATTCCTGACTCTCTGGAACTCTCTACCATGCTACAGCATCTTTCTCACCCTAGAAGTTCACCCTGATGCTGGCCTTCTAACCTTAGAGGTTTACTCTTCCTGAGCCTGCTTCCAGAAACTCAAATTTAAGGAAAATGAACAGACCAACCATGTCTTTATCTGTGTCTAGTCTTTGTTCCTGACTTTCTGGGCTTTCTCCAAAATGCCCCCAAGTGGGTATCTTCTTCCTATCATCCCCCCATTCAGTTTGCTTTTATGTGTTATCTTCTTCAATTATAATGTAAGCTCCTTGAGAGCAGGGACTATCTTTCTTTTTACTTGTATTTATATCCCCAAAGCTTGACATAGTGCCTGGAAAATAGTAAGTACTAAATAAATGCTTATTGCCCTATTGACCTGAACTGACATGATTGTTAAGGGCCATGAATGTCAGGCTAAGCAAATTATACTTTGCTCAACAGGAAAAAATACCTAGTGAAGTTTTTACAGAATAGGTGTAACAATATAATAGAGAAGGGAGCGAATATAGTAGGAAAGACCAATGGATGAAGGCTTGAACTGAAGTGGTAGCAATGTAAGTGCATATATTAGGAGTTCTATAAATGAATGTTGTTTGATTAATAGTGAATTCTTACTAAAGTCTTCTAGTGAGGGTCATTTGTTCAATTGTCAGGGTGCTACAGGGAACATGATTTTTTTAAAACATACTTCCACATTAGTCATGTTGTGAAAGAAGAAATCAGAACAAAGAGGAAAACCATGAGAAAAGAAAAAAAAAGAGAAGATTGTATGCTTTGATCTGCATTCCAACTGTGTAGTTCTTTCTCTGGATATGGATAGAATTTTCCATCATGAGACTTTTGAAGATGTCTTAGATCCTTGCATTGCTGAGAAGGGCTAAGTCTACCAAAGTTAGTCATCACACAATGTGGCTGTTACTGCATACGATATTCTCCTAGTTCTGCTCATTTCACTCAACATCAGTCCATAGAAGTCTTTCCAGGCTTTTTTGAAGCCAGCTTGTGTATCATTTCTTATATCACAATGGTATTCCATTACATTCATATGCCACAACTTTTTCAGCCATTCCCCAATTGATGGGCATCCCCTTAATTTCCAATTCTTGGCCAACACATAAAGAGCTGCTATAAATATTTTTGTACATGTGGGTCCTTTCCCCTTTATATGATCTCTCTGGGATACAGACCTAGTAGTGATATTGCTCGATCAAAGGGTATGTGCAATTTTATAGTCCTTTGGGCATAGTTCTAAATTGCTCTCCAGAATAGTTGGATCAGTTCACAACTCCACCAACAACACATTAGTGTTCCAATTTTCTGACATCTTCTTCAACATTTATTATTTTCCTGTTTTGCTATGTTAGCCAATCTAATAGGTGTCAGGTGGTATCTCAGATTTATTATAATTTGCATTTCTCTAATCAATAGTGATTTAGGTAATTTTTTCATATGACTATAGATAGCTTTAATTTCTCCATCTGAAAACTGCCTGTTCATATCCTTTGACCATTGATCAATTGGGGAATGAGATTTATTCCTTTAAATTTGACTCAGTTCCCTATATATTTTAGAAATGGGGCTTTTATCAGAGAAACAGGTTGTAAAAATTTTACCAGCTTTCTGCTTCCCTTTTAATCTTGGTTGCATTGGCTTTGTTTGTGCAAAACCTTTTTACTTTAATGTGATAAAATTATCCATTTTTAATTTCATAATGTTCTCTATCTACTATTGGGTCAAAATTCTCCCCTTCTACATAGATCTCACAGGTAAACTATTCCTTGCTCTCATAATTTGCTTATGGTATAACCCTTTATGTCAAAATCATGTACCCATTTTGACTTTTTCTTATTATACATATATATATATGTATATATATATATATATATATATATATGTGGTGTAAGATGTTGGTCTATGCCTAGTTTCTGCCATACTCTTTTCCAGTTTTACATTTTTAAAATTTTGTTTGACTAATTTCCTGGAAAACAAAAACTGATTTAATAAATAAATTAAATAAAGTTTAAAAAATAAATAAAGACTGATTCTTGATGTCACATACAGTCATTAACTTCCACTAGCCCAATTCTAATTTTTAAGGGATTATTTTCTTCAGTTAGCTTTTGCACCTCCAAAATTTTCTCTCTCCCATTAAATATTCCATTTGCTGTTTAGTAAATGTTTGTTGATTGATTAGTTAATTCCTATGGCTAGATATAGATTCCCATTTTCTGGTATTATCACACATATATATCTCCTCTTATAAGTTCTAATTAGTATAGTAGATAGATTGTTGGATTTAGAAAGTCCTGAATTTAAATCCTTCTTCCAATCCTTAGAATCTGGCCAAGTGGCTATACCTCTCATCCTCAGTTTTCTTATTTGTAAAATGATGACAATAAAAGCTTCTATCTCACAAGGTTGTTGTGAGAATCAAATGAGTTAATACATGTAAAGCATATTTCAAACCTTGAAAGAGCCATTTGATTTCCACTTAAATGTTACAATATCAGGTCATAGAATTTTAGAATGAAGTAGTTGAGACCTAAAGTTGATAAGTGAATTGCCTAATGTAATGTAGACAGCAGGTAGTAGAGAGCCTATATTTAAATCCAAGTTATCTGAATCCCATTTTAGAACTCCTTCTATTGCATCACAATGCCTTTCAATGTGAGTTAGTATTAAAATGAGATCTAGATTGCATATTTTTTTTACTAGAAACTTAGTACTACTCCTACATTATATTAATGAGGGATAAAGATAGGGACTCAGCTATCTCTTATAGAGTTGCCTAGAGCTCCTGAGGTTAAATGACTTTTCCTAGGGCACCAGACAATATGTGTCAAAGTTAAGACTTGAACCCAGGTGTAACTTATTTTTAGCCTGGATGTCTATCCACTATATCATGTTGACTCTCTTTATATTATGTAAACTAGGCTGTTTCATTAATTAGCTAGTACTCTCTGACATCCACAGTACATAATAATCGATATTTATAATGATTCTGAAGCATTATAAAATCCTGAAATCCCTTCTGCATCCTCAAAGAAACAATGCAATCTATATTCAACAAATCTAGATGTTACATGATAAGTTTAGGGGTAATTGTAGGACTATTTGTCTAAAAGTTCTACTTTGTCCTTTGCTACACAATCCTACACAATAGTCCACTCACTTAAATGCAATGAAAAAATAAGCATATCTGTATCTGGAGACAAAACCCCGCATAAAATTTTACAGATTTAGGGGTAAGTAATGTCAGTTCAACAGACAGTGGTGAGGCAGAGGGGAAGGAAGAAATATAGAAGGAATAAATTCATGCTTTTCCTAGTTTGGCAGCAAATTCTATGCAAGCAGGTCGCTCTCTAAACAGGTCAGTGAACCAGACAAGGCTCCAATTGATCATGATTATATTGAGTCCAACAGGGCCCTTGCCTTACAACTGGCTCCTAGCCCTGTTCATTTCTATTTGCAAGGCTCCCAAATTCAAGGGATTCTCTCCATCTACTATTTCTCCTGCTTCCCATGATCCTTCATTCCATCCTTCACTTTTCCATCATCCCCCTTGCTGAGAAGGGGCCACACGTGCAAATTCACTGAAAATTGATATTTATATATGATATATTTATTAGTTTTCTATTGGACAAAAGTCCTGAGACATGCTAAATCCATAAGGATTAAGTCATAATCCATTTTCAAGCACCATTAGGTTTTAGGTTGGATCTTAAATTAAATCCAAATGTGAAAGAAGAAATGAAAGGTAATAGCAGCTCCAGGGTTCCTAAGGGGGAGAAAGAGAGCAGCTATTGGGCTTTAGCATTAACTGACATAGGAAAAGCCTGGGGTACAAAAAAGTTTAGGGAGGTTAAGATAGGGAATAATGTATTAGTAGTACAAAAATTTACCAGGAGCTGCTTGCTGGAGGGCTTGCAAAATCATTCCAGCCTTAATCTGTCTCTGAATACATCTTCTAGGATCACCATTTAGGGTCCTTCACATAAAATAGGCATTATCCCCACTGTCACACCATGTTGAACAACTAGGATTTCACTATGTTTAATTTTGTTGTTTTGAAGATTTCAGGTCCATACCGAAATAACAGAATCAAATTTTATTTGTTATATCAAATGAAAGAATAAGCCAGTTCAATAAAAACTTGAAAATTACCTTATGACTACCTCCATGGTCGTAAGTGAACTGTCTCATTTTATTGTCACATCTTTTATAGTTTATTATATTATATTTATATGTTATATTTTATTATATATTAAATTATATTTTATTTATTATATCACATTTATAATCTAAGTATATATAATAACATAGGATATATACTATTTGTTATATATTGTTTATTATATGTTTGTTATATATTAAGTTAAATATACTATATTATATTTATATTTTACACATGTGTAGTTGTGCAAGATGGGCAGGCATGGATGTTTTATGATGTGCATCCTTGCAGGCAATACCAACATAGATGGAATCAGTGATTTACTTGAAAGTTTTTGTGCATGGCTAGCCATCTTTCTATCTAGCGCGATTGCTAGATAATAAATAAGTTTGTAGTTTCTCCTAATTGCACATCCCATAATACTTTAAATTGTTCTCTATTCCTCTTGCCAACCACTGATAATCATTTTCTATGAGTAGATGTGGGATGCTAAATCATAGCTCATTTCAGGAATACTTTACATTTTGCAAAGTTCTTTACTCACAATTCCAACGTAGTGGGGTAAGAATTATTTTATTCGTTAAACACATGAGAAAACCGATACAAGGTCTCATCAGCCTTAGTACTCATTCTTAATCAGTGTAGGCCTCTGGGACCTCTCTGACAACAAAACAAAGACCTCCTCCTGAAACTTCCTTTTAAGGAAGGTTCCAATTAGATTGCAAGCTCTTTAAGAGCAGGGACTATCTATCTATCTATCTATCTATCTATCTATCTATCTATCTATCTATCTATATGTGTGTGTGTACATGTATGTATATATACATATGTATGTATGTATGTATGTTTTTTATTTGCACCCCTAACACTTATACAGTACCTGGTACATAATAGGTACTTAATAAATATTTATTGATTGACTGACTTTACCATCTTATTATTTTCTAAAAGGTAAAATGAGGACTTGAATGAAGATATCCTGACTAGAAGTCACAGGACTCCAAGCTATCTTCCTTTCTACATATAATCCTAGTATTAATTCAATTCAGTTAAAAAAGAAAACTTTTGAATTCCTATTATTGTTAGAACACTTTGTTGTCCTGCAGAGATCCAGAGGGTAAGGAATTGTAAAAGGCAATTTAGAAGCTTTGGGAGAAATGTAGTTCTCAGTCCCAGTGGCCTAAAATGTGGACCTATCCTTTGTTTCTGCTGCTTTTATCCTGGCAGGAATCTGAAGTACAGGTTGGTTTCTTGTGAATTTATGGTCTTGAACATGAAAAAGTCAGTCTTGGATTGACTCTGACATTAGTGGTGCATGTTCCTGCACTTAAAACCTTTTGATAAGGAATCTGGGCCATAATTAGTGATAGTAGTAGGCACCTCTCTAACATATGAAGTTAGTGGTATTCTACTAAATATGAAAATATTTTAATAATGTATCAGTTTCTAATTAATCAGAAGGCTTATCAATTAAATCTATAGGTACATCTCTTGGGGAAATAGTTCATTCAAGGGCAATGTTATCTATGTGTCTTTTACACTCATATGTTCTGAATTTGGAATATATTAAATAATATAAATCATATTCTCTTCCCCAGATCCTTTTTTTTTTCCTTGTCTGAGTCGATATCTTGATTTTCCTCTAGATGGCAGGAGAGTATTCAAAATGAAGAGAAAGCCATTCACTCCTACGCGGGGCTAATCATTTACATCGTACTGGCAAGTATACTTGATGAGGTACGCCCAGGGTAAAACATGAAACCTCATATTGCGTATTACGACTCACCTGGTATATTTTGAGAATTGTGGAGTACAAAATGGGGCATAAATAAATAAATGAAAAGTAAACAACAATTCTAATGAAGCTGTTTTACACCTGATAAAGGCAGTGGTGACGTGCTTAAACTCAGTGAAAGGCTTTTTAGCCCTCCTGGTTTAATTTCTTTTTTACACATTTTTATATGCATTTTTACAATATGTTGATTAATATTTTGATTCTTAAACTATCAAAGGCAATTCAGTTCTATAGACCATCATTAATCACCTGCTATATTGAAAGTGGGACAGCTAAGTGGCACAGTGAATAGACTTTTGTGCCTGGAGTCAGGAAGATGAGTCTTCCTGAGTTTAAATTTGACTTCAAACTCCTGCCAGCTTTGTGACCCTGGGCAAGTGACCTAACCCTGTTTGACCCAGTTTCCTCATCTGTAAAATGAGGAGAAGCAATAGGCAAACCACTCCAGTAACATTACCAAAAAAAAAAAATGTGGTCATGAAGAGTCTGACACAACTAATAGATCAAAAAAAAAATTAAGACACTGTTCTAGGTGCTAACAATATGAAGATGAAAAATTACTTCATCATGTTCTTTAAGAAGCTTACCATTTCATAAAGCAGAGGGGGAGGGAAAGAGATACACACAAATAAGATGATATTCTTTAATGTATAGTTTTGAAGTTTCCTTATTAAACCATAATGTTCCAGAATTGCAAATGACTGTGAGAGTTCATTTAATCAACCCTTCTATCTCCAAGAAAATGTTCCTTTTACATTTCAAGAAAATGATGTCTATGACCAGTTCTAAATAATATTGCAAAATGGTTTTCTATAAGTTCAACAGTTATTGCAGACACATATACACACAACTAATGTTATCAACTATCTCTTTTTTAATTTAATTTAATTATTTTTTTATCAACTACTTCAGTTATGAATATCTTTTGAATTGAAGTGAGGTAGTCTGCCACCCTTACTATTCTTCTATGAATCAAAATGATAGATACCATCTTGCTAGGTTTAATCAGTCCTCTACAGGCTCAGAAGATGAATGAGTCCTTCATTGTTCTTCAAATCTGAGACTGACTACACCAGGGAAATTTTCTAGGCTTTTGCAGACTATAGGCAACCTACATTTATAGTGTAAAAACAGTTTAAGATATCTGAATCTTGTATTTGGGAGAACCTTTCCCCTTTCTCTAATCTTTTTCCCTTTTTCCCTCTTTCCTTCCTTCCCTCACCAACTCTGTTTCTTTTCTGTCAATTTCTCCCTCTCCTTTTCTCTGTACTTCCCTCTCTCCTTCTTGCTATAAGGACAGGCAACAAATGATAGATCAAGTGGGTAGGTCATGATTCCATATGTATCAGATCCATTTGCCCTCTCAGGATTCCAGTATGCATTACTCAGATTGTTAATTTTAGAGGTTTTCGCTTAACAGAGAGAGTGGCTAGGAGGTTGCAAAGTAAAATATAAAAGAATAAAAATAGATTAAAACATCTCAAAATATCAAAGGAGCAAGAATAAAGATTCTCATGGATGATTGGAATATTTCTCTGCACTTATTTAAACTATCTATATGTGACTCCTAACTCATCAGTCTACAAGCATTTATCAAGTGCTGACTATGTGCTTACTAAGATACTAATGGGGATGAAATATATATGTGTATATGTATATGTGTGTGTATATATATTATATGTGTGTGTGTGTGATATACACACACACACACACACAGAACGGAAGATAATTTCAGAAAGAAGGCACTAGTTATTGGGGAAAATAGAAAATACATTCTGCAGAAGAATGGGATTTGTTCTGAATTGTAAAAGAGGTTAGGTAAATCAGGAGGTAAAGAAAAGGAGTAAAATATTCCAAACATGGGGAACAACAAATGAAAAGGCACAATTGGGAGATGAAGTGATTAGTGCCAAACAGTAACTAAACTAGTGTAGTTGGATCATAGAGTGCATTGCTATTGTTTTCGAGTTGTTTCAGTATATCCAATTCCTCATGACCCCATTTAGAGTTTTCTTGGTAAAGACACTGGATTGGTTTGCATTTTCTTCTCTAGTTCATTTTACAGATGAGGAACTGGGACAAACAGAGTTAAGCCACTTGCCCAGGTTCATAAAGTTAGTAAGTGTCTGTGGTCAGATTTGAACTTGGGAAAATGAGTCTTCCTGACTCCAGACCCAGTGCTCTGCCTACTGCACCACCTAACTGCCCTTATAGAATGTATAGACAGAGTTTAAAGCAAATGAAGATGAAATATATGGGCACAGCTCAATCTGTGATTGACTTTAAAAGCCAAACAGCATTTTCTAGTTCATCTTGGAGGTAATAGGGAGGCATTAGAGTTTATCAAGTAGGGGACAGCATGGTCTGAATTTGACTTTAGGAAAATCACTTTAATTGATAAATAGGTAGTGGATCAGAGTGGGAAGAAACTTGAGACAGAACAATGTGGTTATTGAATACGGTAGGTTTGATGTGATGAGGGCCATATCCAAGGGTTGTATAGTCTATGGATGGGTTTCACTGTGTTAACTTGGATGTGAAAATATATGTGTATGAATACACATAAACACACACATATGGGGAAGAGAATTGAATGTAGAAGATAATGTAGATTTGGACTGATTAATCAAGGTATTTAGATGAGGAAAAGAAGATAATGAAACTCTCGCAGAGGTGATGGCCTGGGAAAGAATTAAAGGGTAGAGGTATTGATGGTAGTTGGGGGGGAGGGGGGTGCAGTGGACAGAGCACTGGCCCTGGAGTCAGGAGAACCTGAGTTCAAATCCGGCCTCAGACACATGACACTTACTAGCTGTGTGACCCTGGGCAAGTCACTTAACCCTGATTGCCTCATCAAAAAGCAAAAAAAAAAATGATGAACAGGGATAGGAAAAGCTGGAAAGATGAAAGATTCTGATCAAATAAAGAATTACTAAGTAGCTGTGATTTATGAAACGGTCCAATTTACTGTGACATGCAGCTTGAAAAGATACAGAAAAGATGATGATTAAGAGAAAGTAAATTCTAAGATTCTTGAGGTAAGACATTGAGTTTAGACATCATTGCCTTCCCTGCAATGTCTATAGCCTACAATGTCTTTGTGCCTTACACAAAGTAGGTGCTGAACACATATTGACTATAATTGTTCTCTAGTGACAAAACACCATTCCCTTAATTTCTGTATCCTTACCCATTTCACGCCTCCTCCTCCCATTCCTCTTTTCCCTCTGTCCACATGGGGAATCATACCCTTATATGTGGGTAATCTGTCCAAAAGAATATGAAGTTTGATCATTTATGCTTTGAAAGGCATTGTAGGTTTGGGGGCTAGATTTTTTCCCTACTTATTCTGTCATTTTTTTGGGGGGGGTGTTTTTTTTTTAAACTGGGACAATTAACTCTTTTGTCTCATGTAGTTTTCATTTATGATTTCTTGAAATGCAGCTCTGGAAACCCAGGCTTTGATAAAGTCCATTGAGATTCAAATGGAGTTAATTGACTGTGCCTTTAAACCCAAATTATTCTGGCTCTCATTGATTGAGCAATAATAGATCCCAGTCCAAGTCTCATTTGCTCATTGTTTGGATTTTGATAACTCAGAGTGAGTGTAAATAGCAATTGTTTTCATTCTGGCCAGAAACTCTGAGGGTCTTCACCTCCCACATTTATTCTTTTGTGAAGGCAAACTAGGCCATCTTTTGCGTCCATTGCCAACTAACCTTTAATTGCTGAAAAAAGTGTTGTCTCATACTCAAACTTGGGAAAGATCTAGGTAAAAAAGGTCAAGGTATCCCACTGAATCAGGGGACATTGCCATTTGTCCTGACTTATGTCTTACCACTGTACTCTGATGACTCTGGAGGAGAAAGTGAGGCAGATGATTTTGCATTGTTCTGCCTCACTCAAATCCAATTCACTTGCAAGTCAAGACACACCCTTTTGATGTCATTGGATGAACAACAATAAACAATAACAAACAACAATCCATATCTCCCAACCTTCACCTCCATTATAAATGATATCTTTCAGTCACTAACCAATCAAAAGAAATGTCATTTGAAAAGATACAGAAAAAGATGTTGACTAATAGAGATAAGATAGATGTTTCCAAGTATAGCATTATTCAGTCACATTCTCCCTCTTTCACAACTTGGGAAATTCTGTCATTTGCTAGGTATCTACTTCTTCCTTTATGCTTACCCTGTGATGGACTCATCATTGGACTTGGGACAAGAAAATGTAGCTATTAGACACAGGCTTTTTCTGATTCGTCTACACTCCTACCTGTCCACCAAAGAAAATGTTCCATCTTTCAACTGACAATTATGCAATAAGAGCAAAATTCAATGGCGATAGACTTCACCCTAAGTATGGTGCAGAGTAGAGAGTACCCTGTTTGCTCTTCTCTTCTTTCAGGAAAACCCTTTTTAAGATCCCTGGTGCTTATGAAGACAAGGATAGAATCTAGTAAAGGTAGAAGGGTGACGTCCATTGGGTAGAGCTCTGTAGTAAAAGAATATCAACTGAGAGATGGAGCTAAGATGGCAGAGTAAAGGCAAGGACACACCTGAGCTCTACCCCAAACCCTTCCAAATACCCTTAAAAAATTACTCTAAACAAATTCTAGAGTAGCAGAATCCACAAAAAAGATGGAGTGAAACAAATTTCCAGCCCAAGATAACTTGGAACGTTGGCACAAAAGGTCTGTTGCATCAGAGTGAGAGAGGAGCATAGTCTAACACAGGCTGTGCCAGTGGAGAGTGGACCTCAGCAAATCCAGAGCAGACCTCGAGGCAACTGAGTCATTGGTAGCAGCGGCAGTCCCAGCCCTCTTAGCCCACACATACCAAAGACAAGTTAGAGGGTCAAGAAAGTCAGCAGGAAAGGTCTGTCACACCTGGTTCCGTGAAAGAGGAGTGTAATCCATGTAGGATGTGCTAGCAAACCAGGAGCAGGCCTTGGGAACCACTGCATCTGCAGCAGCATTGGGAGCAGTTGCCTCCAAAGCTCTCAGCCCAAAGACAGTAAGGGGGCTGAACAACCAGTCAGAAGGAGGCAACAGGGGTCTTTTAGCTAGTACTGAGTCAGGACTCTGTTGCTTTGCCCATACTCAGATCTAGGTTGCAGTCCTGGGTGGCAGTTCTAGGGTGAGGAGGACCACTAGCACACCAGAACTTGTGGCTGTAGTGGAGTAGGGACCCTCATCACAGTTCCAGGGCAGAGAAGAGTGCTTGTGTTCATTCACAGACCAAAGCACAGGCTAGGAGAGTAGTAAACATCTCTCTTTAGATTATACCACCTTGGAAGACCTGAAAGATTATAGCTGCACAAAACCCCTGAAACTTGGGACCTGGAAGCAGAGCTCTACTTTACCAAAGAGTTAAAAGTTAAGTGGCTGGGGAAAATGAGCAGAAATATAAAAAACTCTGAGTATAGAAAGTTACTGTGGTGATAAGGAAGATCAAAACGCACTCAGAAGAAGACAACAAAGTCAAAGCTTCTACATCCAAAGCCTCCAAGAAAAATATGAATTGGTCTCAGGCCATGAAAGAGTTCAAAAAAGATTTTGAAAATCAAGTAAGAGAGGTAGAGGAAAAATTGGGAAGAGAAATGAGAGTGATGCAAGAAAATCATGAAAAATGAATCAACAGCTTGGTAAAGGAGACAGAAAAAAAACTGAAGAAAATAACACCTCAAAAAAAAAAAAAACAGACTAAGAATATAAGCCAGGAAAAAAAAAATAAATAAAGAATTGAAACAAAATATTTCATGAAAGAAAATACTCTACCTGGAAGTATTCAGAAAGGGCTATGGATAAGATCTGAACAAATGATTTCATTGATATAGGTGGTAAAGCTCATTCTACCAATACAAGTCAATATCTTTTCTTTATCTTGTAGTCTTAGAGAGTTGCCTAGAACATTGAGCAAGTAAGCTACTTTCTCAGATCACACAGTCAGTATTTCTCAAGGTAGGGCTTAACCCTACATTTAAAAAAAAAAAACAATTTTGTTTTATTTTCAGTTCCAAATTCTTGAATCCACATACAATTGGCTTCAAGGCTGGTCCTCTAAAGAAGCCTTAGTGGTTTTGGCCTTGCTTTTATTATCCAGAAAAGTACCTCAATTCCTCACTTAATTTCACCTGTAAAGGCTTGGCTATGTTGTATTTATTATTCATTTTCATTCTGCCATTTCAAATTATTTTGTCAAAAACCAAAATAGTGTTGGAGGCTAACAAGGGAGAAAAGCACTTGATAACTATAGAGCCAAGGTATCAAGCACTGAGTAGAGAGCTGGTAGATGTAAGTAAGAGGCCTTGCTTTCTCATTAACAAGCTGAATGACTTTGAACCTGCCCCGCAATGTTTTGGGACCTCAGATTCATTATTTGTAAAATGAGGAGATTGGACTAAATAACATTAGAAGGTTCTTTCTACTTCTAAAATTCATGATTCTCTATGTAATTTAAGCCATTTTTTTTCTGAAGTTCAATGTGTTTTCCCTGACACTACATTTTATCCATGCTATATCCTCCAGAGTATTTTGGTTTGACAAAATCAGTAGACCTTAGATGTTCATCAACTTCTAGCACTTTTATTATATTTGATTCATTTCCTTGGACTGTTTCTTCTCTAGTCTCTGATTTTGTTAGTTGGTCACTGATCTGTGAAGAAAATCACCTAATATTACCTTGATGGAACTAAATGCTTCTTTAGAGATTACAAAATGGATATCCCTATACTGAAAGTAAGGAAAATTGGAATCCTCATGGTCAGTCAGTAACCTATTCTTTTCTATTGTCTTTTCTAACTATTTAAACACTTCCCAATTTCTCTTCTCACTCAACTTATGATGACATTTTTAGCATCTTAAATAACTCCCTAATTATAACACTTTGTCTCAGGAATATTACAGGAATTCTATTGCTAGTTTTGATCTTCAGTAATAGGCAATTTCCCATAGGTTCTTGCTGATCTACAGTTTCTATGAATTGTGTTTTATCTAATTCCTTAAGAAAACTCTTATTCAAGAAGATATCTCAAAAGTTATGATTTTCTTTCAAACTAAAATTTTGTCTTTATTTCTTATTTTTTTTTACTTGATAACTCCACATTTCTTCATCACTAAAATGAAGAAACTGGACCTAATGTTTCACTAAAAACTCCTCTAGCACTAAGTTTTTGGGGGGTCTACTTAACAATTCACTTCTTTAGTCACTTATTTCCTTCTTAAGTTAAATAAGTATCCATTAAAATACCTTGGGAGATTTCCACTTTGTGTATGTAAATATTTTTGAAATGTCGAATGCTGACTATTACATTCACAGAATTCAGACTGAAGATGACAATATCTTTGCCTTAAATTGTTTTCCTAAGAAAACAGGTCAGCATCAGCATATATTTCAACTATTTTTGCTTATATCAGGTTGACCACTGTATTGAAGTATAATGTAGTATGAAAAGCATTGGATTTGGAATCAGTAGACAGTAGACCTGATTTGAGGGCCTCTACCAGTGGCTCTTCTTATCAGCCAGTAGGCTCAATTAACTCTTAAAAAATTATTTATTTTTAGTTTTCAACATTCAATTCCATAAGATTTTGAGTTTTAAATTTTCTTCTTCCCTCCCCTTTCCTCCCCCAAGACAGCATGACATCTGATATAGGCTTTATATATACATTCATATTAAACATATTTTCATATTAGTCATGTTGTAAAGAAGAATTAGAACCAATGGGAGGAACCATGAGAAAGAAGAAGCAAGAGAAGGAGAGAGAGAGAGAGAGAGAGAGAGAGAGAGAGAGAGAGAGAGCAAATAGTATGTTTCATTCTGCATTCAGACTCCGTCGTTCTTTTCCTGGATGTGGATAGCATTTTCCATCATAAGTCTTTTGGAGTTATCTTAGATGCTTACATTGCTGAGAAGAGCTAACTATCAAAGTTAGTCATCACACAATGTTGCTGTTACTTTGTTCAATGTTCTCTTGGTTCTGCTCACTTCAATCAGCATCAGTTCATATAAGTCCTTCCAGATTTTTCTGAAGTCCACCTGCTCATCATTTCTTATAGCAAAATAATATTCCATTACATTCACATACCACAACTTGTTCAACCATTCCCAAATCTATCAGCATCTCTTCAATTTACAATTCTTGGCCAATACAAAAAGAGCATCTATAAATATTTTTGTACTTGTGGGTCCTTTTCGCATTTTTATGATCTCTTTGGGATACAGATCTAGAAGTAATGTTCCTGGGTCAAAGGGTATGCACAGTTATATAGCCCTTTGGTCTTAGTTCCAAATTGTTCTCCAGAATGGTTGGATCAGTTTACAATTCCACCAACAATGCATTTATTGTTCCAATTTTTACCACATCTTCTCCAACATTTATCATTTTCCTATTTTGTCATATTAGCCAACCTGACAGGTGTGATGTGGTACCTCAGAATTGTTTCAATTTGCATTTTTCTGATCAATTAGTGATTTAGAGTTTTTTTATATGACTATAGTTTTAATGTCTTCATCTGAAAATTGCCTGTTCATATCCTTTGACCATTGATCAACTGGGAAATGACTTGTATAACTATAAATTTGACTAAGTTTTCTATATATTTTAGAAATGAGGCCTTTATCAGAGACACAGGTTGTAAAAATCGTTTCCCAGCTTTCTGCTTCCCTTCTAATCTTGGTTGCATTGGCTTTGTTTGTGCAAAACTTTTTAAATTTAATATAATTGAAATCATCCATTTGGCATTTCGTAATGTTTTCTGTCTCTTGATTGGTCACAAATTCTTCCTTTTTCCATAAATCTGACAGGTAAACTATTTCTTGCTCTCCTAGTTTGCTTACCGCGTCAGCCTTTATATCAAAATTATGTACCCATTTTGACTTTATCCCTGTATACAATGTAAGATGTTGGTGTATGCCTAGTTTCTGCCATACTATTTTCCAGTTTTCCCAACAGTTTTTGTTAAATAGTGAGTTCTTATCCCAAAAGCTGGAGTCTTTGGATTTATCAAACAGTGGATTATGTGTCTTGTGTACCTAATCTATTCAACTGATCCACGACTACATTGCTTAGCTAGTACCAAGAAGTTTTGATGATTGCTACTTTATAATGCAATTTAAAATCCGGTACAGCTAAGCCACCTTCCCTTGCATTTCTTTTACTTATTCCTCTTGATATTCTGGAACTTTTGTTCTTCCAGATGAATTTTGTTATGATGTTTTCTATGTTTATAAAATAATTTTTGGTAGTTTGATTGCTATGTCACTGAATTAGTAAGTTAATTTTGGTAGAATTGTTGTTGAGCTTAGCCTACCCATGAACAACTGATATTTTCCCAATTATTTAGATTTAACTTTATTTGTGTGAAAACTATTTTGTATTTGTGTTCATATAGTTCCTGGGTTTGTTTTGGCAGGTAGACTCCCAAATATTTTGTATTGTCTACAGTAACTTAAAATAGAATTTCTTTCTATCTCTTGCTGTTGGGCTTTGTTAGTAATATATAGAAATGCCAATGATTTATGTGGGCATATTTTAAAGTTGTTTATTATTGCAAGTAGTTTTTCACTTGATTCTCTAAGCATACCATCATATCATTTGAAAGAGTGATAGCTTTGTTTCTTCTTTGCTTATTCTAATTTCTTTATTTTTTTTCTTGTCTTATTGCTAAAGCTAACACTTCTAGTACCATACTGAATAACAGTGTTGATAATGGACATTCTTGTTTCAGACCCAATCTTATTAGAAATGCTTCTAGCTTATCTCCATTACATAAAATGCTTGCTGATGGTTTTAGGTAGATGATACTTATCATTTTAAGGACTATTCCATTTATTCTTATCCTCTCTAGTGTTTTTAATGGAACCCGGTGTATTTTTGTTTGTTTTTCAAAAGCTTTTTCTGCATCTATTGAGATAATCGTATGATTTTTGTTAGGTTAGTTGTTGATATGGTCAATTATGTTAATAGTTTTTCTAATATTGAACCAGTACTGCATTCCTGGTATAAATCCCACCTGGTCACAATGTATTATGCTTGAAATAAGTTGCTGTAATCTCTTTGCTAATGTTTAATTTAAATTTTTTGCATCTGTATTTATTAGGGGAATTGATCTATTATATTCTTTCTCTGTTTTGGCTCTTCCTGGTTTAGGTATCAACACAATATTTGTATCATAAAAAGAACTTTGCAGGACTCCTTCACCTATTTTCCCAAATAGTTTATATAGTATTGAAATTAATTGTTCTTTAAATGTTTAATAGAATTCACTTGTGAATCCTTCTGGCCCTGGAGATTTTTTCCTAGGGAGTTCATTGATGACTTGTTCAATTGCTTTTTCTGAAAAGGAGTTATTTAAGTGTTTTATTTCCTCTTCTGTTAATCTGGGCAATTTATATTTTGCAAATATTCATCCATTTCACTAAAATTATCAAATTTATTGGTATACAGTTGGGCAAAATAGCTTCTAATTATTATTTTAATTTCTTCTTCTTTGGTGGTGAATTCACACTTTTCATTTTTGATACTGGTAATTTGGTTTCCTACTTTATTTTATTTTTCATCAAATTGACCAAAGTTTATCTATTTTATTTTTTCCATAAAACCAGCTTTTAGTTTCATTTATTAATTCAATAGTTTTCTTAATTTCAATTTTACTAATCTTTCCTTTGTTTTTCAGAATTTCTAATTTGACATTTAATTGTGGATTTGTAATTTGTTCTTTTCTAAATTTTTTAGTTGCATGCCCAATTCATTGAGCTTCTCTTTCTCTGTTTTGTTGATGTAAGCATTGAGAGTTATAAAATTTTCCCCTAAGAACTGTTTTGTCTGTATCCCATAAGTTTTGGCATGTCTCATTATCCTCATTCTCTTGGATCAAGTTATTGATTGTTTCTATGATTTGTTGTTTGGCCCACTCATTTTTTAGGATTAGATTATTTAGTTTCCAATTAATTTTTAACCTATCTTTCCATGGCCCTTTATTACATGTAATTTTTATTACATCATGATCTGAAAAGGGTTAATTTAATATTTCTGCCTTTCTGCATTTCATTGTGAGATTTTTGTGCCCGAATACATGGTCAATTTTTGTGTGTCATGTACCACTGAGAAAAAAGTATATTCCTTTTTATCCCCATTCAATTTTCCCCAGAGGTCTACCATATCTAAATTTTCTAAAATTTTGTTCATCTCCTTAAATTTTTTCTTTTTTATTTTGGGGTTAAATTTATCTAGTTCTGATTATCTAGATTTATCTAGTACAGTTTTGTTGTCTATTTCTTCCTGTCACTTCCTTAACTTCTTCTCTAAGAATTTTGATGCTATACCACTTAGTGCACAAATGTTTAGTAATGATATTACTCCATTGTCTATGGTACCTTTCAGCAGGATGTCATTTCCTTCCTTATCTCTTTTAATTAAATCTATTTTTTATTTTGCTTTGTCTGATATCAGGATTGCTAACCCTGCTTTTTTTTTTTTTACTTCAGCTGAAGCATAATATATTCTACTCCAGTCTTTTACCTTTACTCTGTGTGTATCCCTCTGTTTCAAATATGTTTCTTGTAAACAGTATATTGTCGGATTATGGTTTTTAATCCACTCTGCTATCCACTTCCATTTTATCAGAGAGTTCTTTCCATTCCCATTCAGTTATGATTGCTCTTTGTGTCTTTCTCTCCATCTTATCCACCCCTCCATTTATGCTTTTCTCTCTCCTTTCTCTCTTTTCTTCCTCACTAGAATTTTGCTTTTGACCACTGCTTCCCTCAATCTGCCCTCCTTTCTATAGTCCCCCTCCTTTTCTTCCTCTTTTCTCTTACTACTTCTTCCCTCCCTTCTATCCACCCCTTCCTTTTCTTTCCTTTTGCCCCTCCTACTTCCTATAGGGTAAGTAAAATTTCTATACCTAACTGTGTTACTCCCTCTTTGAACCAAATCTGGTGACAGTAAGGTTCAAACAATACTCATCTCCCTCCCTTCTTTCCCTCTACTGTAATAGGTCTTTGAGGCTCTTCATGTGATGTAATGTACCCTTTTCTTCCTCCTCCTTTCCTCTTCTTCCAGAGCAATCACTTTTTACCAATTTATTAGATTTTTTTAATCATCATATGAAAGTTAACTTATATCCACACCCTTTGACTATGTATACCCCATTCTAAATGTCTTAATAAAGATACAGTTCTCAAGAGTTATAAGTAACATTTTCCCAAGTAGGGATGTAAACAATTTGCCTTTATTGATTAACATGTTGTTGTCATTGTTTCTGTCTTGTATACCTTTTTATGCCTCTCTTGAGTCTTGTATTTGAAGATTAGAATTTTCTCTTGAACTCTGGTCTTTTCATCAGGAAGGTTTGGAAGTCCCCTATTTCATTGAATGTCCATCTCCTCCCCTGAAAGATTATGCTCAGTTTTGATGAGTTGGTTGTTTTTTGTCCTTTATTCTCAGAGGACCAAAGTGACATCACTATGCCACAGTCAAGTTTCAGTGTGCCTGACTGTGCCTGCTCAGACCAATATGTGCTTGGAATGTTCTACCACAAGTCAGGTACAAATAGTCTGTGTGAACATTTGAGGTAGTTTACCTAAATTTGCATATCTTGCATTTCCTTTGAGCTGTTTCAATTCTACTTTGCTCATAAAGGACAGCACCTTCTCTGATGTGGGCACACCATGTTAGCGCCAGTGTCCCCCATGTCACACAATCAATTCAACTCTTAAGAGTGACCTTGAGAGTGCCCTTGTATCACTCTTTCTGACCACCATGTTAGTGCTTACCCTGTGTGAGTTCTCCATAAAATAGTCTTTTTGGCAAGTGTACTTTTGCATTTAAACAACATGGCCAGCCCATCAGAGTTGCACTCTCTGAAGTAGAGTTTGAATGCTTGGAAGTTTAGTTCAAGAAAGGACCTCAGTGCCTGGTATCTTATCCTGCCAGGTGATCTTCAGAATCTTCCTAAGACATTTTGAATGGAAGAGTTTCAGTTTCCTGGCATGGCATAGGTATACTGTCCAGGTTTCACAGGCATACAACAATGAGGTCAGGACAATGGCTCTGTAGACCTTCAGTTTGATAGTCTAATATCTCTTCTTTCCCATACTTTCCTTCAGGGCCTCCCAAACACTGAGATAGCTCTGGCAAAATGTGTGTCAACCTCATCATCAATGTGTACATCCCTGAAAAGTACAATATCAAGGTAAGTGAACTTATCCACAGCATTCAAAACTTCTCCATTTGCTGTAACTGATGGTTCCATGTACAGATGTTTGGGTGGTGGCTGGAGTGAGAGCACCTGTGTTTTCTTGGTGTTAATTGTTAGGCCAAAATTAGCACAAGCAGCAGAAAGTTGATCCATACTTTGTTGCATCTCAGCTTCAGAGGCTGCATTGAATGCACAATCATCTGCAAACAGAAAGTCATGCACCAGTACTCCTTCCACTTTAGTCTTGCCTTGTAGACTTTTCAAGTTGAAGAATTTACCATCAATGAAGTAGATGACGTTGATGCCATGTTCATCCTAGCTGAAAGCATTTTGCTGGGTAGTTGATCCTTCATTGTAATCCAAGCTCCTTTGCCTTACAGAATATAATATTCTAAGCCCTCTGATCTTTTAATGTAAAAGCTGCAAGATTTTTCATAATCCTGACTGTGGTTCCATGATATTTAAATTGTTTCTTTCTGGTTACTTGCAGTATTTCCTCTTTGACCTGATAATTCTGGAATTTGACTACAATATTCCTTGGCATTTTTGATCTGTGATCTCTTTCAGGAAGTGATAGGTGGATTCTTTCAATGACTATTTCTCCCTCTGGTTCTAGGTCACCAGGGCAGTTTTACTTGATGATTGAATGGTGCTGTCCAGCCTCTTTTTGATCATGGCTTTCAGGTAGACCAATAATTCTTAAATTATCACTCTTGGATCTATTTTCCAGGTCAATTTTTTTTTCCAATATGGCATTTTGCATTTTCTTCTTTTTTTCATTCTCTTGATTTTGTTTGATTGATTCTTGATGTCTCATAGAATAATTGACTTCCACTTGCCCAGTTCTAATTTTTATTGAATTGTTTCCTTCAGTTAGCTTTTGTACCTCCTTTTCCATTTGGTCCATTTTATTTTTTAAGGAGTTCTTCTCTTCAGTCAGTTTTTGTGCCTCCTTTTCCATTTGGCCAATTCTACTTTTTAAGGAGTTGTTTTCTTCAGTGTACTTTTTTTTTCCAATTTGGCCAATTGTATTTTTTAAGGACTATTTTCTATAGTCAATTTTTGTCCTTCCTTTTCCAAGCTATTGACCCTCTTGCATACCTCTCATTTTTTTCCCAATTTTTCTTCTACCTCTTTTATTTGACTTTTAAAATCCTCCTTGATTGTTTCCAAGAAGGCTTTTTGGGCTTTAAATCAGTTCATGTTCCCCTTTGAGGTTTCAGATGTGGGCATATTGACAATGTTTTCCTCTTTTGAATTTGTATTTTGATCTTCTCTATGCCCATAAAAAGAATCTATGGTCATTGTCTGTTTCTGCTTTTTACTCATGATTTTTGCGTATTTCTGGGCTTTTAAAGTTGAGCTTCTTGTGCTGGGGGCCAGGGACCTGGCCACTGTGTTGTGTGCTGGGGCCTCAAGCACTGACAGCTGGAGGCTATAGGGGTCTGGCTGCTTACCTGCTACTGAGCTGGTGTCAGCAACACTGATCTCAGGGTGAGGGATCTGGCCTCTGGAGGAATACTGCTCACCCAGGCTGCTCTGAAGCACCAGAAGGTTTGGCTGCTGGAGGATGCCTGCCCACCTGGAGTTGTGCTTCCTGGAGTTATACTGAAGAACAGAAAGTTTGGCTGCTGAATTCTACTTGTTTCCCTGGCTATGCCAAGCCATGATGGTTTCTTGGTGTTGGTACTTGCCCACTCTACCACATTGGTGTTCAGAATCCCCCACTGGTTTGCTGAGGTGGGGCTTGCTACTTACTTGATGGGATGGCTCCCATCTTGTACTACTCCCCTTCCACCAAAGTTAAATGGACCTTTCCCATTAATCCCCCAAGCTTTTCAGGCTAGAAGACTGTTGCACTCCATCTTTATGCTGTCTTAGCTGTTCCAGGGTTTTTTCTGGGGCAATATTTTCTGAGTTTTCAGAGGTCAATTCAATAAGGGAGAGTGAGAGCTACTTACTTCTTACTCCACCATCTTGACTCTTGGAAGTCCTCTCAATTAGCTTTTTAAAGGGATATTTAATAAGTGTCCATAGTAAGAAGAGTTAGTGTAATGTAGTTTCACCCAGAGTCATATACACCCTTTGTATATACAAAAATCCCAGGAGAAATGGAGACCTTAAAGTACAAAAGAAGTGGAGAAAACCTGTAGTGAATATGTGTAATGAAGGGATATTTCACAGGGCTTAACACTGTATTTTCTTCCTTTCATAGAGTTCTCTTGGCAGCTAAGTGGGACAGTAGATACAGTTCCAAGCCTGGAATCAGGAAGACATGAATTCAAATCCAGATTAAGACACTTAATAGTTAACTGTGTGACCCTGGGCAAGTCACCTAACCCTGTTTGTCTGGGTTTCCTTATTTGTAAAATGAGCTAGAGAAGAAAAAAAAATAGAACTAATTAAAAGAGATAATCAGAGTAACTATATTTTGCTAAAAGTTACCGTAGATAATGGGTAATATAAAAAATTTTTACAGCGGGTTTCTTTGATAAAGTCACAGTTCTCAGATATATACAGCAATGAGTCAAATCTATATATAAATATAGATATGAGCCATTCTTTATTTCATAGCTGGTCAAAGGATATAAACAGACAGTTTTCAGAAGAAGAAATCAAATCTCTCTATACTCATATGAAAAAATGCTCTAAATAACTATTTACAAGAGAAATGCAAATTAAGATAACTCTAATGTGCCACCTCATACCTGTCAGAAATAACCAATGCTAGAGGGGTAAGGGAAAATAGGTATTTTAGTGAACTGTTGGTGGAGTAGCAAACTGGTCCAGCCATTCTGGAAAACAATGCCCAAAAGGCTATAAAACTATGAATACCCTTTGACCTAACAATGCCACTACCAGGTTTGTATCCCAAAAAGATCTAAGAAAAATAAAATGGACCTGTATGTACAAACACATTTATAGCAGCCCTTGCTATATTGGATTGGAAGGGATTGGAAATCAATGGGATGCTCATCAGTTGGTGAATGGCTGAACAGGTTATGGCAAATGACTGTGATAAAGTACTATTGTAATATAAGGAATGAGGGGGATGGTTTCAGAAAAGAAAAAAATGTATGGGAACACCTGTATAAACTCAAGCTAAGTAAACTGAGATGAACCAGGAAATCATTGTGCACAGTAATAACAGTATTGCAACAATGATCAGCAGTGAAAGACTTGGTTACTCTGATCAACACAATGATCTAAAACAGTTACAAAAGACTCATGATGAAAAAATGCTATCTACCTCCAGAGAGAAAACTGAGTGCAAATTGAAGGATAATTTTCTCACTCTTTTTGTTGTTGTTGTTGTTGTTGTTGCAATATGGCTAATATGGAAGTATATGTTGTATGATTTCCCATGTATAATTGATATCATATTGCTTGACTTATCTCTGGGTCGGGGGAAGTGGAAGAGAAATTGGAACTCAAAATTTAAAAAAAGAATGTTAAAATTAATAAGTAATAAAAATTTAAAAGTTAAGGGAAAAGAAAGAATCTGGAGTAGTCTCTCCAATCTTAACCAAAATTTTAGGTTAAGGTCATTAATAAGTCTTTCAAAACTGAAATTGTGGACTTAGATTCTTATAATCCAGCCAAATGCTCAGATTCTTAAAATCTAGCCAATAGCTCACTAATGTTCAAATTCCTTAAGAGTCTGCCCAATACAATGGATGTTCTAATAAACCTTGTCTTTGGCTGGAAGAAGGCTTGGGTCTAATTCTTTCAGGCAGGATTGGCATGTTGTGTTTTTGGGGTTCCAGCACCCTTAAACTCCTAAACTTCAACATTTTGGTGGCCCGTACAGGGAAACTGCCTAGCCCCAACTTCTTCTCCAGCCAAGACTGTCAGGTACATAAGCCTTCCCACCCTCTTTCTTGCTCTGCAGTTGGGGTCACTTTTCAAGCATCAAGGCTTGAAGGTGCTTTTCAGGCAGACAATTATGAAGCTGTCTGGAACTCAGCTTGATGCTCTCAGGCTCTTGGTCCACTGGGTCAGTTCAAGGCCATGGACCTGGGTACACCTTACACAGCATAGAGGACAAGGATGGATGCCCTATCTGGAAGGGTATGCCCAATTCTGTTAATTCTCTTGGCACTAGAGAATTGGGGAAAACTGCAGTTGCTTTTTGATTCCCTGAGGCTTACTTACTCCCTTCCCTCTATACCCCTGAATCCTCCTTCATGGAGGTTACAGGGAAAAGTTAGAATAACTAAAAATATCTTGGCAGATTTTGGAGGTTTTGTGATTGATCATTAAGGAGTTTTGAAACTCCTCCTTACAACCCTGGTCACTCCTTTCTCCCATTCCCTTCCCTTAAGTCAAGAGGTTATTTGTTAATCCCTCTCATAGCAGAAGAAAGTTTCTCCCTTTACCCCTCACCTTTGATTTTACCCTCCCCCACCTGGGAAAGGAAGGAGGGGGAGGGGCAACAGCTACAGCTTGGGCCCTAGGGCAACCTTTGCCTGGAAGCATCACCCAGGTTCAGCACATCTTGCTCAAGGTAATGAAGCTGGCCTCTGAACTTGGGTAAGCACTCTCCTTTAAATTTGTCATTTTAACTGTTAATGATGAGATGGTGATTCTTTGTGTAAAGTAATTTGGAAATGCATTTAACAAAACTGAAGTCACTTGATTGGAAATGAGTTTGCTTCAAGTTTCAAATTGGTGAGCTTTTTGTAATAGTTATGTCAATCAACTTTTCATAATTTGGTTGCCGCTAATATAATTTGGCTACTGTTGACTATTGTTTTAATGTGTAAACTAGCCAAAAAGTTTGTTTGGGTTATGGCTTGCTGAGAATTTGCAAGTGTACAGAAACCTCTGATTGGCTTTTTACACCAGGAGAAATTTAAGTTTGAGATGTAAATCCTGGAAAAATTTTTCCTAAGATGTGATTAGTGAAACTTGCTCTTTGAGGTAAAAGCTCATAGGATTTTATTTTGAGTTGTCTGATGGATCATAATCCATTTATAATCAATAATCCAGCACCTGAGAGAAATGCCACAAGCTACTCAGAAAATGTGGTACTGGTGAGAAGTCAGCATTGGGAAAAGCTGAGAGGACAATTTTAGCCTCCGTCTAAGATGGGATCCCCCTGGCTTCCCCATTATGTTCCTTTGAAAGGGAATGTTACCCACCTGTCTATTTCTGAGTCTGGCTATGAGGTGTATTTGATACTGCATGGTTGGAAAACTGAATTATCTGAATCCAAGCGGAGCAAAGGATGTTTTATCCTCTTACATTTGGGCCCTAAATCTAGTCCCTGCTTTATATCTGGAACCTGCAGTCTTTTCTTTCAGATTTGTGTCTTCCAGACTACAGGCCATTCACCTACAGTTGGTACCAATCAGTGGATACCAGCTAATGCCAACCTTCCTTCCCCCATAGTTCTCCAGATGCAGCTTGTGCTCTGTTCCAGTTAACCTCCTCTTTGGGATCCCCTTGAAGCATGGACACCTCTATTCCCCTTGCCAGCAGGAAGCAGTTTCAGAAGCCCAGACCTTTGCCCCTTACTTGAAAAGAATTTGGGTCCATTTGTTTGAGGGAGAAATGATGAGGATGGGAGCTAGACCCCAGAAAGGAAAAACCCTGGACTTTCCCACTTGGCCAAATCTCTGGCATTTGCTTGAGGCTGTAATCCCATCAACTGGCCTTTCATTGTGGCTACACCCAATCTCCCATTTCTGTTACCCTTCCTCTAGCCTTCCATTGTCTTACCTCCCAATGGCTCCAGGCCACTTCCCACAGGTAATCCTATCTAGACTCCATTCTCCCTTGGCCATAAAGTCCAAGTCCCTGGAATTCTATTACCTTATAGACTACTAAGCCACTCCTAGATCCCTCCCATAGTCCCTGTATATAAGGGCCATCTTGTCTCCATTAAGGTGCTTAGATTCTTATAATCTAGCCATGCATGGGCTCAGATTCTTAAAATCTAGCCACTTCTCTGATTCTTATAATCTAGTCAAATGTTCAGATTCTTAAAATCTAGCCATGACTTAGATTCTTCTTAAAATCCAGCAGAACTAATGTTCAGACTCCTTAAGAGTCTGGACGGATGTTCTAATAAACCTTGTCTTTGGCTGAAAAACAAAACAAAACAAAACAAAACTGAAATTGTCGGATTCCATGTTATTTTCAGAAAAGAAATCTCTAAGTGTCAGAAAAACAACAACAACAACAACAACAACAACAACAACAACAACAACAAAACCCTTTCTTTTTTGTTCCAGCTGCCCAACCAGCTAGAGAAATAGCCCTATTTTTTATTCCTATGAAAATAGGGATTTGTAAGCAATAAAATAATAAGGTTCATGTAGTCTATATCAGAATGGATCTTATGTTTCAGGGAGAATGTAATAGCCAGATTCTTAAAAGAACAATCTTTCAGGGATGACTTATATGGTAGTAAAAGACAAGGACCAAAAGAGACTTGCAAAAAATAAATGTTACCTTATACGTATATAGACTTGTGATATGGGAAAACAAATAAAAGAAAAAGTATTACATGATGGATATTAAAATCTCCAGTCCTGTGGGAATTTTATAGTATAATTTGTTTTCTTGCCACATTTCCTTTGTAATCCTTACCATGTTATATATTTAAATATTTTTTTCCCTCTCCTGTACTGATGTTCTCTTTTGTCCCTAAATGGCCCTGGTTCATCTCTTAGGCTATTTCTCCCGGTGTTCTACATAAAGTCTCATTAGTTACCAGGTTTATCTAGTAAAACAAATATTTCTTCAAAAGATTGACTATGGAGACAAACATCATACCCAAGTGCATATGAAGAGAGATAAGCTACCAAACATGGTTTAAAGAGTTTAAACTCGGTGGAACAGACATGATAGATCAAGTAGGCACAGGATTCTCTAAAGAAATCTTTGGGAAGTAAAACAATAACCAACCCTTGGAAATCTTCCAGCAGCATTTCCTACTGTTTTCTTCATTTATGATGGGGTATATAGGCAACACACTGCATAAAGAAATTGCATGGCTCATTCTTCAAGCACTGAGCTGAAAATTTTCCCCTTTGTCTCCTCTTCCCCACTGAAGCACTGACAATTTCTGCCCACAATAGTAAATATGCTTTCTTAGAAGATATTCCCTAAGGAAAATATCTGAACTTTTCACAAATTGTGCCCATACATCCCAATTAAATCAATGTCATTCAAGTAATGTTCATTGAACACTTGCTGTGTTCTTAGAGTTGTAGGGTGTACTTTTGAAGAGGATGAAACTGTAGATCAAGAGATCAATTATTGTAACTACACATGAAGGGTATTAGGTTCTGAACTAAGGCAGGTGCAGTGTGAGTTAAGTGAAAGGGATTCATGGAAGGGATAGAACTGCTTTTGAAAATGATTTTATGTAGGAGTTAGGGTGAGAGAATAGAATCAACAATTCTTGAAGATTTATAGCCTGAATTACTGAGTTAATGATATCATATATAAGAGAAATGAGAAACTTGGCTGCACTAAGTGTATAGGTGAAGAAAATGAGTTCAGTATTGGATGTAGTGAGCTTGTGGTATAGATATTCAGACATCTCCTGGAAACAGGGGACTGGAATTAAGGAGAGATATTAATTTCATGGAGATTTGTAAATCATCTGAATCAATTAAAAAAAAAACAACAAACCTAAAATCACCAAAGCAGAGATTATGATTTGATGTAAGAGAAAGGCTTGTAACAGAAACTTGGGTGTTAGCCACACTTTGATCATAGGAGAAGGATGATAAACAGTGAATGAGACTAAGAAAAAGTGGGCAAAGACACAGGAAGAGAACATACAGTCTTGTAGTCTTATGGAAGCTAGGGAAATAGGCAATATCCAAAAAGAATGACTTGTCTGTAGTCTTTCTATTTTTATTTTTTAGATTGAATTTACATTTTACTTCAAAAAAGGGGGGAGTACATACATGAGGAGAAAAATGTGGGTAGAGAACAACAATTATCTGAAACTGATTTCTATAATTTTATCTATAACTGTTGATTTTGTTTCAGCAGCTGTTTTCCTGCTGATATATACTCACTCGCAGTTATTAACAGGATTGTAGATAAGGAAACATCGTCAGAATTTAGGCCTCAATGTAAAGAAGAGTAAGTTATCATACAAAAATGTGATTTTATAATACACAACATTTTCTTTTAAATGATGTAATATAATTACAAATTGCAAGGAGTTAACAATACCAACACAAGAATAATCAAATTTGTGTGTTATTCATGTACAGCAATTAACTATGTCTGTAGTCTTGAATGTTACATAAGGGTCAAGGAGATGGAAAACTGAAAAAAAAATCATTGGATTTAGCAATTAATAGGTTACTGGTAAACAATTAGAGAGTGTTTTCAGCAAAGTTATGGGGAGAGAGCTAGATCAAAGGGAGTTAGGGAAGCATGGCAGTGTGCACAGTGTTCTGGATGTGGAGTCAAATGACCTGGGTTTGAATCCTGCCTCTATCTCATACTTCATGTGGGAACTTGGTCAAGTTATCTACACTCTTTAACATGAAGAGTGTCGACTAGATGACCTCTGAGAGTTTTTCCATCTCTAAATCTATTGTCCCATATGGTGGGGAGGAAGTAAAAGCAGTGAATGTGAGCTACAAGGTATAGTCCAAATTCCTTAGCCTGACATTCAAAACCCTCTACATCAACCCAACCTACCTTATCAGTCTTATTTTTCATGGCTTCTCAGCCTGCACTCTACCTAGGCAGATCGTCTTATGGCCCCTTTACTAGGCCATACTTATTGATGTCTTTGTTCATTCTTTACAATCTGTGTATAATGGTCTCAGTTCAGCTTTATACCCATTTGAATCTTTCAAGTCTCATGACTATTCTCTTCTGAGGCTTGTCCTAATGACTTGAAATCACACAGATCTTAAACTGTATTATCTATGTCCCTCAATTTGAGATGAGATCATATATTGCTTTGTATAGGTTTTTAAATTCCCATATATATATATGTAATATATGTATATATAAGGTACATATAAATATATACATATATACACATATGTTTGTGTGAAAATAACTGTACAAGATGAAATATGAGCACATCTTAAATTGAGGGGCACAAATAATACAGGTTATTATCTGTGATTTCAAGTCATTAGAGAAAGATACCTCTCATTCTTCATTACATATCTGACTACTTCCTATCCATTGCTCCTAAAAAAGCATGTAAGGGTCAAAGGATAGGGGAGAAAAATAATAAGAATCTTAGCATCTTATGGTCCCTATATTAGTGTTGTACCCTTCTCCTTTTCAAGACTATTCCCCACACTTTTTACCTTGGTCCCTAACTCTAAACCAGCACTTCCTTCTGACTTAGATATTTCCATTAATGACACTATCATTCTTCTAGTCAATGAAGTTTATGACTTCGGAATCATCCTTTACTCCTGCCCTTTATCATTTCCCATGTCCAATCACTTTCAATGTCCCTTTGCTCAGCCTTTGAAATATTTTTCTCATCTAACTTGGCCTTTCCACACCCATCTTCCTAGTTCAGATTTCCATTAATTTTCATGTGAACTGCAGCAATAGTCCATGAAATTGTTTCACTGCCTTTATTTTCACCTTTCTTTAATCTATCCTACTCAAAACTGAAAGATAAATCTTTTAAGAGATTAGCTCTAACGATTTCATACCCTTTTGATCAAAAACTCTAATAATTTAATATAAATTACTGAGCCTCATATCCAAGACTTTCCAAATTTGACCCTAACCTATCATTCCATTGATATCTCATATTGAGTCTGTGTTGCATGCTTTATTCTCAAGCCAAACTAGACTACTTGTCATTCACTGATTTTCACTTCTTTGTCTTTATTTACTTTATTTCCCATATTTGTGAAGTACTTCTCCAGCATATTTTGGCTAATGTAGGTCTATCCTTCAAGGTAAAAAAAAATATCTCCACTATGAATTTTTCCCTTCATTTGCTTTAAAAGTGATTTTTACCATCCTCTGAACTACCATGGTACTTTGTTTTCCTCTTATTATACTTTCATCTTCTCCCTGAACATAATCACTTATGTATATATCTGTGGAGATACAGCAGTACAGCACTTCTTTGTTGGGTTGAAGTTTTAAAAAAAAAAAGCTTCTGCTGGAAGATATAGCCAATATATGAAGCAATATTTTTGCTCTAATTTTCATATTAATGAAACAGCTATTGGGAATGAAGTAGATTCTATCATTTCAGCTTCTACCCTATCCTGGGATGTATTTTTTAGCTTGAATCACTGATATAGGTTTTGAGATCAGAGAGTTACGAGTAATTTTCCAACCTGGACATTTTCTTGTCTAGGTTCATGGATTTTGATCAGCACAATACAAAGGGCAGTTTAAAAAAAATAGTTTTAATTTTAGGTCGGATTCATTCTGTTGACTTTTGCTAGGTTATAGGGCATCAGTTTACCCTTGTTGGGCAAAGATTTTCTAGTCAGTATCCACTAGTAGGTGGGGATTAGCAAGAAGTGGGGAAGAAGCACAACAATTGTCCTTGAATAATGTATGGTAGCAAAATGCACTTCAGTGACCATGAGAGCTACAGAGTTATGTAATAGGGAAAATACGATGTCAATGTAAAGCAAAGAAACACATCAGTAACCATGATAGAGAAGTGGGATGCCATCACAAGAAGACATTAGCTACTCTGAAATGTTTAAATGTTGAAGCCATGAATTTTTCAGACCACACATATGGTCATGCTCCATAAACATGTGACCTCTGAGTATGCACTCTGGGCCCAGGGACTATTTGTGTCTTCCCCATTCATATTTGTTCCCTTACCATCCATCTCCCCATACAGGGCAGCTAATTGGTGCAATAGTTAGAGTATTGTATTTGGACTAAGGAAGACTCAAGTTTGAATATTGCCTTGACATTTGCTAACTGTGTGACCCAGAGCAAGTAGCTTAAGCTCAGTTTCCTTATCTAATAAAATGGGAATAATAATAGCACCTATCTAATACGAATGTTGTGAAGTCAAATGAGTTAACATGTAAAACTCTTTGCAAACCTTAAATTGCTGTATAAATACCAGCTATCATCATCATCATCATCATCATCATCATCATATTGTTACCTCATGTCTATTTCCCCTTGATGCATTTTCTTCATGTCCCTCTTTCTTTATCTGTGTAATCTCTTGAAGAACCTGCTCCATATGTACATGAAGGGATTTGTATTTGTATTTGTCTCTTTATTTGCTGCACTCTTCAATAAAATACATCTTAGTTATAGTTGATTGATAGAAGCAAAAACATCAATCAGGGATTGTGACCCATGATGTTGAGTAGGTATCCCCTAGAAGGCCTCAAACCTGGGATAGCTTTTCTGGTAGTCCATATATATGGAAGTGAGGGGCAAGGGATAATGTCTCTTTACGCCTCAGTTGCCTATAAGTTTCTTGAGTGGAGACTTTTTCATTTTTATAGCCCCCATGGCACCCAATTCATGATATTCAATATGTACTGATTCAATGACAGACTGAAGAACTACTTGCAAAAACTCCATTTAAAGAAGGAGGCCATATTAGCTATCTCATTTTCTTCCTTGCTTCACTCATTTGGACTTCTCCATTATACCCTTTTGCCTGGTAATTCCTATCCCAACACCTTTTTTTTTTAGTCAGATTTCTTTTATGGGTTGTGCTCTCCTGTGCTCTCCCATTATATTTTAAGTTCCTTGAGGGCAGAGATTAAATTTCTTTTTTATATTTGTATCCCCTTATCACAATTCTAGCACATAGTAGATATATAAAATATGTTTATTTACTGAATGAATGAGTAAATTTGCCAACACTTTAAGGAAGAATGATATTTTGAAGCACCTATTAAATTGCCATGCATTTTGGTGAATAAATTCATTTCAGCTTTCCCTCTATTTTGCCAAAATATATGAGCTCAATAAATATTTCATTAAATTAAGAGTTCAGGGCTTTTCTATAAAGAAGGGGCACAGGATGGTTGTTCTCTCCATTTCTTACCAGCTACATTTCTTTTGGACTTTTTTGGAATTTTCTATTTGCCCCAGTGTCAAGTGCATTGACCCCTCTCCTGCCTACCGCAGCTTTTCAGCTTCCTTTTTTATATTGACTTCTATTAGATTATAAATACTCTGAGGGCAGGGCCTCTGACTTTATTTGTATTTGTATTTCCAGTGTTTAGCACAAAGCCTGGTACATAGTAGATGTTTGATGAATATCTATTGATTGATTGATTAAAGGGTAAACTAAAACTAATACTGCTTTAATGGAAAAAAAATTTGGCAAATTTTATTTAAAGCAAAAAAAAAAAGAATCTGTTTTCTAAAGAAAATGGGATTTAGAGCTAGAAAGGATCTGATAGATCATCAAATGCAATGTCTTTATTGCACAGATAGGAAATTGAGGTCAAGAGAGTTTAAGTGACTTGTACAAATCAACCAATCCATAAACACTTACTAAGCACTTACTATGTGCCTGATACTGTTCTCAGTGCTAGGGCTAAAAAGATAAAGTGAAAATAGTTCCTACCCTCAAGGAATTGCATGCTAATAGAAGTGATATATAAATACATAAATAGATATATACAGAACATAGAGAATAGATGCAAAGTATCTTAGAAGAGAAGATTTAAGTAGCTGAGAGGAGGGGAAAAGACATCCTTTATAAGATGGTACTCAAACTGAATCTTGAAGGAAGCAAAGATTCTAAGAGGTAGAGGTAAGGTGGTTGTGGCAAGGAATATTCTGGGCATGGGACACTATACATTCAATAACATAGAAATGAGAAATAGAACATTGTGTCTGATGAACAGCAAATAGGTGAATATGGTTCAACCAGAGAGTTTGTAAAGGGAACTAGTATGTGAGAAGACTAGAAAGATGGTAAGGGGTCAGGGTGAGAAGATGGCAAACAGAGAAATTTCTTTTCATCCTAGAGGTAATAGAAAGCCATTGGACTTTACTGAGTAAAGAAGGTGACATAGTCAGAAAATCAGTTTGGCATGTGTCTAGAGACATATTTGATTCTAGAGACATATTTGAAGCAGTGAGACCAGTTAGGAGGTTATTGCAATGGTCCAGCTCAGAGGTCATGCGGGCTTGAGCTAGAGTTATGGTTATGTGAGTTGACAGAAATGAACATATTTCTGAGAGATGTTGTGGGGAATGCTATGATGAGGTTTGACAATGGATTGGAAATTTAGGGTGAGTGAGAGTGAGGTATAGAAGAAATCACTGAGATTCTTAACCAGAGAAACTGAGAGTACTATTCTCTAAAGTAATAAGGAAATTCAGAACAGGGGTTGGTTGGGGGTAAAGATGAATTCTAATTTGAACATGTTGAGTTTGAGATACCTTTGGGACAGCCCATTCAAAATGTCTAATAGCATTTGGCAATATAGGACTTAGCATAGTGTCTGGTTCATAACAAACACTAAAATGGTTACTAATTGATGGATTGGGTCTGAATCTCAGAATAGTGATTTGGGTTGGATATATAGATCTGAGACTCTGCTTTGGGGGATCAAGGACCCACCATCTTATTGGAAATTAGAACAAAGGAGGAAAGAATGGACCATGATGAAGGGTTTTGAAGTCTGTAGTCAAGGAGAAGAGAGAGCTTGTGCCAGGTGGCTTCTGTTTATTTTCTCTGTAAGGCAGGAAACAAACTCTTCTGGTGAAAGGAAGGGAGAGTAGTCAATGTAGGAAGAATGAGAAGAGAGGCAGAAATTTAGAATAGCCATTGTCACTGTGGAGCGTACTGAAAAGGGGTGCCATTTTTGAAACCAAGTTTCAAAAATTTAAAAAAAAGTTTCAGCCATTTTGGAGAGCAATCTGGAACTATGCCAAAGAGTTATTAAACTAACTATACCCCTTGACCTAGCAATATCACTACTTGGTCTATTTCTGAAGATAATTAGGGGAAAAAAAGAAAAAGAACACATATGTTCTAAAATGTTTGTAGCAGCTTCTCTTTGTGGTGGCAAAAAATTGGAAGTTTCAGGGATGCTCATCAGTTGGGGAATGGCTGAACAATTTGTGATAAATGATTGTGATGGAATACTACTGTGCTATAAGAAATGATAAGCTCAATGATTTTAGAAAAAAACATGAAAAAACTTGTATGAAATAATGAAGAGTGAAATGAGCAGAACTAAGAGAACATCATATACAGTAAGAGCAATATTGTTTTAAGAATGACTTCCAGTGAAGACTCTTATAAATACTAAAATTAACTCTAAAGGACCTACGAAGAAAGATGCTATCTCTGTATCCAGAGAAAAACCATTAGATAGAAGTATGTATAGGATAATTTTATAAATATATACTGATTTGTGTCTAATGGTAGCCATCTATAGGCTTGGGGGGAGAAAAAAATAATTTACAGGTAATTTTTTATATGTTTGAAAGGAATAGCAAATTGTGCATAGTAGATTTGTAGTTTTATGTACACTTACTATTATTATTATTATTATTACTATTATTACTGTTATTATTATTATACTATGTTATTTTAATGCTTGTTCCATTCCATAAATTAAAAAAAATAAAAAATCTTGTTGCCAGATATGGTGGTGAATAGTGCTAATCCCCCAAAATGGGGATCCTGAGGCTGGTGGATTGTACAAGGTCAAGAGTCCTTAGCTATAGTAGGGCTAAAAGCTAATCTGTTGTCTGCATTAAGTGCAGTGACAATATGGTGAACCCTTGGGAGTGGTGGTGGTGATGGTAAGGAATAAAATACCTATGGAAGGGCAAATTGGCTCAGACTAAAATGGAGTTTCCATGCTAGAGCTTTCCTGAACTTGCATGATGAGCAGAAGTGGATTTGGATCATAGTGGTCAGTGTACTTCCAACTTGGGTGAGATAAGGAGGCCCATTCTCAAAAAGTAGGCAATGAATTTCCTTGGTAGAAGATCTCATCAATCAAAAACACTTTCTGCTTCTTTTTTTTTGTGGTTAGACAATGTTAAGTGATTTGCCTAGGGTCACACAACTAGTAAGTGTTATGTGTCTGCGGTTGCATTTGAACTCAGGTCCTCTTGAATCCAGGGCTGGTGCTCTATCCACTGTGCCACCTAGCTGCCCTTTAATCATTTCTTTTTTTCTTTTTATTTTTTTTTTTGCTTCTTCTTTAAAGTCTGTTCTTTGCCCCCACCCTTGTCAGTACATATCTATTTCAACTCAATTGTGTGAATGTAAATATGTACATGAATGCACATTTGAATGACAATCTGTATATTTCTATGTTTCTAGTTATGCTGGAGGATGAAGCCTTTGAAGCAATGGGTTCTTAGGTAATAAAACTTTGGAAATCAAAATTCCATGCCAAGTTGATTTTTGTCTTATCTGTTGTATCTCAGCTTAACTTTCACTAGCATTACTTTCCCTAGAGAACATTACTGATACAACACAAGTATCATGGTATTTAATTGGTCCTAAGTTTTTGCTGCTATTGAGGTTTCCATTATACTTCATGCTTATATCCCACCTCTCATTTTTTTCTGTCTATTTTTTTCTGGGATTCATTTAAATAAAATGTCAAGTTCCTTAGTATGAGAGTTGAACACTCAGTTCTAAAAATATATAGTAATAATGTGCATTCTAATGATTGGGAAAATTGATCTCCATATGTGGTAACAACTTAAGAAACTGGATGAATTTTATACATCAGCAAAGGGTCATAGATACATTGGAATGAAATAATCTAAGACTATACACCTTACATTAGTCACTTTTTAAATTGTTTTACTTTGCCAAAGAGAGTTCTGTGTTGTTTTTCATTTACAGAATATATAATTGATCAATTTAGGTTGACTTTCATAGATTTGATATAGGTATAAAGATGTTACCCCAAAATTCTGATCCACAATAAAAGTAAACTGAGGCAAGATTCCAAGCAGTTTCAACTTATTATGGACACTGCTGGTCCCTAAGAAATTGGATACAAGACTTACCTCTGCAGTCATGGACCCCTTTTGCATGAAGGGAATAAGAAAGCACTAAAAATAGAATAAGGTGGTACAATTCTTGAACTGGTCAATTCCAAAAGGGGGGAGTCCATATAATCGGTCAAAGGGAAATGTCCATCAATCATCAAAGTTTAGTTGTCAGGCTTTCTAATTCTCATCAATCATGAGTGTTCAGTCAGTGGCTAGGCAACAATATTCTTGACTTTCCACTATCATGTTTGATATTTGATGTACTATTGTTTGTAACATCAGTAGCAAAAGAATAAAGTAAAAGGGGAAATTGTGGTTTTCTGGAACCAGAGTAGAGCAAGTCTCTATCTTGATCCCTAATATAAGCCTATAAATCTACATAGCATAAGTCTTATAAATCAATTAAAAGCAATATAATCATCAATATGCGGACATTAGCATTAAAACACAAGGGGCAGCTAGGTGATGCAGTGGATAGAGCACCGGCCTTTAAGTCAGGAGGACCTGAGTTCAAATCCAGTCTCAGAGCAAACACTTAACACTTACTAGCTGTGTGACCCTGGGCAAGTCAAAAAGAAAAAAGAAAAAGAAAATACAGTGTCTGAATTAATCATAATTCTTTTCTTAACAGCATTAACTATCATAACTAACTCAAATCTAATTATGATCTGCTTAATTCACTAATAGAACCATGATACCCATCAAATCACTATGAACTGAGTAAATGCTGATTAAATTGAGTAGTGGTATCAAAATTATTCTCAGAGAGAACAGTTATATATACTATCACATGAAAACTAGATGTCAAAGTCAAAGGGTTCAATGTCAATGAAATTCAAGTTGAAATCTCAATCAACAAAGCATTCATGAAATATTTCCCCTCTGCCAAGAGCTATAATAGATATTATTAGAGATGCAAAATAACAAAACCTCCTTCCTGTCCTTTTGTTTTTGTTCAGTCTTTTCAGTTCTGTCTGACTCTTTGGGACCCCATTTTGGATTTTATTGGCAAAGATAGTAGAGTGGTTTGCCATTTCCTTCTCCAACTCATTTTACAGATGAGTAAACTGAGGAGAACTGGCAAGTGAATTGCCCAGGGTCACACAGATAGTATGTGACTGAGGCCAGGTTTGAACTCAGGAAGATGTCTTCCTGATTCCAGACCCAGCACTCTAACCACTGTGCCACCTAGCTGCTCCCTTCCTACCCTAAGAAAGAAAATAATTAAGGCAGAGTAATTAGGGTTTTCCCATGGTCACCAGTGATCTATAGAGAAATGCCACTCTCTTCTTACTGAGTATACCAATTCCCCCCTACTGTGGATGAAAGACCATCATCCCCAGCTGGAATTGAATTATGTTCTTTCTGACTCCTGGCCTAGCATTCTATCCTTTGCATCACTTTTGCCTCAAATAGGAAAAAGTAACTTATAGACCAGAGTACAGGCCAGGAAAGGAGTAAACACCTCGCCCCTTATCATACCACCTTGGAAGAACTGAAAATTTACAGGTCCCTAGAAGTATCTCTGAAAACAACTGCCCACAAACCCTGAAACTTGGAGCAGTACATTCTCCACACTGGAAGCAGACCCCTACCTTAACAAAGAGTTTATAACTCAAGTAATTGGCTGGGATCATGACCAAACATCACAAAAAAAGTCAGACCATAGAATCTTTCTTTGGTGACAAACAAGGTTGAAACATACAACCAGAAGAAGACAACAAAGTCAAAGCTCCTATATCCAAAACCTCCAAGAGAAATATGAATTGGTTCCAGGTAGTGGATTTTGAGAAGCAAGTAAGAGAAGTAGAGGAAAAACAGGAAAGAGAAAAGAGAGGGATGCAAAAAATCTTGAAAATATGAAAAAGTAAACTTAACAATGAAAACAATTAGTGCAAATGTGATGAATTCATCAAAAAATAGAAGAGCATGATAAAATGGATCATAAGGCAAAACCCAAATTTTACTGTTATTATGAAACAAATATCAAATATAAATGATCATACAAAATTAAAATAAAGGGCTGGAGTAGAATCTATTGAGTTTTAGTTGAATCTTAAAAAGCAGGGATGAGGAGATCGTATGACCTCAGAGAAAATAATAGTAAAAGTAGTCATGGGTAAAAAAAAGGCAGAGGAAATACTTTAAGTGCCAGAAACAATGTAATATAAATATTAACCATGTGTGCACCTAATTGCAAAACATCTAAACATTTAAATGAAAAGCTAACTAAAGTACAGAAGAATTAAACATTTATAAAAGCTTTATGTACTTGTCACATAAATCCAACAAAAGATGAAGAAAAAGATAAAAAAATATGAATGGGACATTAGTGCATTTGGACACTGACCAGTGAGATTTCAGTTATTATGAGGATGTAAAGAATCTTTTACTTGATGTAATGCTCCATGTAGATTTTGGAGCCTATGTAGGTATTTTATGACTATTCCCAGTACACTTATTCTGTGACCAAGAGGAGTTTTTTGACAGGTTACTGAGATGGAACTAGAAGTGCCTACTAAAACTACAATGAGGCATTGAATTCTCTCTTTTCTGATTGCAATCTTGTTAAGGACTACTCTCCCCTCTCACCATATGTGGCCTTAAATTCAAGGTGCCTTTGTCCTTTGGCCCTTGGTATTTATTCTTTCTTGATCTTAGGTCTAGCATTTTTGATGTCCAGGGCCTTGTAAGTTTTGAGAAGTTGGTAACAGCAAGGTATCAGAATCCTGAAAATGGAATCCATAGCAGATTTTCAGGCAATAGGTCTATTGAGGTGTCATGTCAAAAAATGCAGGACCTGTTTGATTTAGCAGAGCAGGATGTTAAAGCAGGATCTTAGACTACAGCAAGGGATCAAGTTATTTGGTAGTTATGATGCATTTGAAAGTGAACATGGTAGGTCAAGTGTTTTGTGACAATTGCTTTCTTTAATTTTGAGCTCAATCTTGCCAAGGATGAAGGTGATAGAGGACTGTTCATACACCCCACATTGGAGACAATGCATTATAATTTCTATTCTTATAATAGTTTCTCAGTCAATAACTTTTTTGGGGGGGTAGGCAATGGGGTTAAGTGACTTGCTCAGGGTCACACAGCTAGTAAGTGTTATGTGTCTGAGGCCAGATTTGAACTTAGGTCCTCCTGAATTCAGGGTGGGTGCTCTATCCACTGCACCACCTAGCTGCCCCAAAAGCTTTGCTTTAAAAAAGATAATGGATACTTATTTGTTAAATTGTAAGTGGAAGAAATATTATTAGGTCAATCAATGAAAAGATTAAATTGTAATTTGTAATTGATGCTGGGGAGAATGTATTAGAACAGGGACCAAAGCTGATAAAAAACATCAGAGAAAAAACATCAACTGCTCAGGGGTTAGGCTTAGGAACTCAAGGGGAAGGTAGTAGTTAGCTAGGCCTCTGGAGACCCAAATTATCATGATATTAGAAGTTAGAAAACAGTCTCTTATAAGAAGAAATTAGAAAAAAAAAAGTATAACAGGCATTCTGCAATTAATGAATGTGAATCATAAGAATTATACAAAGTTTTGTGTGAAAACTTTACCAAAACTTGCCATTTTAGTCTTTAAAGGACTCATGAAAATGCAGAAATGTAAAAATATTAAACATTTTGAAGACCACAACATGATAAAAAAAAATTAGCCCATAAAGGAACACTGAAAAAAGAATACAAATTTAAATGGAGACTAATGCAATTTAAATAATCAAAAAAGAAGAAATAAGAAAAATAATAAATAATTACATAAGATAAATTATAATAGCATGACAAGAGGTTACAACATATGGGATGCACTAAAGGTAAAGCTGTATTTTTAAATTTTGTATTCTAGAAGCAATAAGGATCCACTAAAGATTTTTGAACAGGAAAGTCAGAAAGTCAGACTTAATTAGGAAGAAGATAATTTCAGCTACTATATGGAGGATGGAGGAGTTGGGGATTGAAAGTTGATATATCAATCAGGAAATTACAAAATAGTCCATGCAAAAGTTGTGAAGCTTTGAGATAGAATAGTAGTTGTGTGAGTATAGAAAAAGGGGAAGAATATGAATGACATTAGAGATTTTGAATCCACAAAACTTGGTGACTAATTACAAATAGGAAAAGAGAAAAATTTGTTTCACTGTAATTTCATTTGTAAGAGGAATTAATTAGACTCATTTTTCTTGGCTATTGTGGGCAAAGTAGTTGATAGTTGTTTTCGTTCAGTCTAGTAAGGTTCAGCAAGGATGAAATTCCTAAAAAGTAGAATTATCTAAAAATGAAATAGACTGCCTTAGTTAGTAGTGAGTTCCTATAATCAGAGGTGATCGAATCCAGTAATTTATACAATTGATAGGTATGGATTTACAGACACTGTCTACAGATAAGAATCAGATTTTCTTATTCCTTTAAGTTAATTTGATAACTCCAAGAAACATGCTAACTCATTAATGGTCACATCCGTACACAAGTCTATGATTACTTTTTTAGAAGCCTGGGTTTGTTTGTTTGTTTGTTTGTTTGTTTGTTTGTTTGTTTGTTTGTTTGTTTGTTTCTTTCTTCCTTCCTTCCTTCCTTCTTTCCTTTCTTTCTTTCTTTCTTTCTTTCTTTCTTTCTTTCTTTCTTTCTT